>NC_081146.1:3095040-3405040 GCF_958295425.1 Solea solea
AAAAGGATCACTCAGGTTTATGTGGTTATGATAGATACTGATTCATATCAGCACTGAGTGTACTGTGCAGTGAGATCCAGACTGAGACATGGAAACACAGGCTCACATAATAAAATCGATGCCGATTCGCTGGTATACAGACTTTCCTGACTGGAAATGGAAGTTTGCAACAAAGTACATAGAGGAAAGTTTTGTTGTTAGCCAACAGAGACACAATCAAACCATTAAAAGAGTTCACACAACACTGATTAAGTCTAATGTTCCTGCACCACACACAGGAAGAGATTTATTGTATGTCAAGACACATGTAGACAACAGCAGGTTACAGTATGCTGGGATAGATTATGAGCCAGTGGGAGCCACAGACAGGACAAGGTTGCACTAGCAGCAAATGAGTCAAAAAGAAGCTATTTTGCAAAAGTAAAAAAAATGAAGTTAAAAATTTCTCCCAGTTAAGACAAACCAGGCTAATAATAATAATATGATCGAGGGGCCATATACTTAACTTAACCAGTGTCATTTGGCTGAGGGGCCCCTTTCAGATATAGGGAGTGAATAACATAATAGTATATAGGGGACCTTTTAAGATATATAACGCAGCACAACTAGCGCTATGTTGCATCATGCAGGATATTAGTGCAGAGGCTTGGGCTTCAGGGCCCCTGGGCCCCTGGGCCTGGGCTTGGTAGGTCCATTGAGGAGTCCATCTTTGACAGTATGTCGAAAAACACAAAGGTCCACAAAAAGTCAGTCTTTCAGAAGAGAATTCTACTGCTCAGAAAAGCAGTTTGACGAGATGAATGCCTCTTGCCCTGCTCACCACTGCGCTGCTGCTGTATACACACAAACACTCCCTCAGTCAGGTTTGATAGTATTGCTTGAAACAGCCTGTTTCCACATGAAGGTCATAGCACAAAAATAAAAGTACAACGACCAAACAGAGGCAGAATAATAACGACACAAACAACAACTGCAGCTTTAAGTATGTGTAGATTTTATAAGGTGAACCTTTTGTTGAACATCTTTGTAGCAAAGTAAAAAAAAACCCCTAACCTTTCCTTTAAGACAGTAAGCTCAGTCAGACCTATAGCCAGACAGACAGGAAGCAGTTATTACCCAGGGCAGCAGGGTGAGACACAGCCAGACTGACAGTGAGACAGGCTTTAGGCATGGAAACAAAGAGATATAGTCAGAGTGAAGGACAGGCAGATAGGAGGGCTGGCTGTTGTCAGCATCAACACAACAGCAGCAATGTAATTATAGGCTCTCTGATTAAAATCAATCTCATTTCTGCCACTCACAACACATTTTGCCTGCTGAAAAGATCTCTGCTGCTCTGACACCTCTGCTGGTGAGAGAAAAGGGAGGAAGTGGACGTGGACAGATGGACAGGAATTAAGATGAGCTGTGGTGACCGTCTATGGTGAAGCTGTATTGGCTGTATTTCTTCACTAGTTTTCACTGAGTTCATGTGTTTCCATCATGGCTTGGTTTGGTACAGTCCGGCACTGTTTGGACGGTAAAGCCCTGGGTCAGGCTAATGTAAAGCCCTGGGTGAGGCTAATGTAAAGCTCTGGGTGAGGCTAATGTAAAGCCCTGGGTGAGGCTCACACCGGTGTGACGACGACAAGCAACGCATTGAACGCGACACATCAGACAACGATGGAGGACGTCGAGCTTTGTATGAGAACAGACTGCCGGTGTCTGCCTCGACTTTCATGGGATATTTACGTTTTTCTGTCACCCAATCAGCTTGACTGTCATGGGTGGAGCCAGTCTAGCTCCACCCCAACCGTACCGTACCATTTTACTCCAAGGGAAGGGTGCCAAAAATTGAACAAAAAAATACATACCGTGCTGTACCAAACCGAACCGTTCCACTCCATGGAAACACTTAGAACACAGGAAGCCTGGAAAGGGTCCTAAGTGGGCATGGGCTTGATGTGGGCAAACACAGATGGGGTCAGAAATCCACTTGGAACCCATATTATCAGCCCGAATATACTGTAACCCCTATGGAGCCCACATGGACATGCTGGCTGGGTGTCTTTAGATTCAGCTGTTGCTAAGCCTGGGTGAAATGTGGTCTGACATTAGCCAAGCTCGGCAAGTGTCGTTAGACACCATTACTAAATAGCCATCTAGCTAACAAAACTACAACAAAGCACATTTGGTGACACGTTTTCCGTGTGATTGGATGTAGGTCTGTCCAATTGCGTCAAGAGGCACTTTCATCTATGTCCTTTGGTCACACCTCTTGCAAGTGGTGGGCGACTACATCGTTTCCAGACCCATACTCGATCGTAAATGAGGTACTGAGACTTTCTGAGAAGCAGCTTCAGACGTGGACGCTCCATCTCACTGACATGATGTCTGCCAGTGGGAATGCAAGAAACATTGGAATTGAGTCACTTTACTCTGGTAGTCAAAGGGAAGGGTGCCAAAGAACAGTTGGGGTTGGTTATTTTGGTAAAATTCCTAATTCTATTCTGTACCACAGATCTTTCACTCAAGCTGCACATCTCTTTTTCAGACTTGCCTATTTGCTGTATATGTCACAAACACATGTCCTGATGTGCAGCTTCATACTGAAGAGTTCTGGAGTTGAGTTCAGTACAACTATATTTTTGTTGCTAATGTTTTAGCAGAAGCTCCGTGGCAGGTGAGCAGGAGACACAACACACCTGGTGTGGTTAATAGACACACGTGAGACGCAGCAGAACGGCGTGTGTGAGTCGTAAGCTTCAGCTTCAGGCTGCTGTACAAACATGGCAGCACAAGATGGCCGTTTCCATTAGGGATGGCACGATATCACTTTATTGTGTGTTAATACCGATAACAATATCAGTCTTCTTTGTGCTCAGCCCTTTTCAAGCTATTTCAAAGACATCATTCTCCAACTGGATAACAAATATTCTTTTAAATACGCAGCCATAAAATGCTGTTTACAGTCTGTGCAGAGTGAAGCATTTTGGATTGTTTCAGATTTTACATTTTCGTCTTTTCCAATGTCCAATCCACCGATTTTGACCAGTATCAAACCGATACAGATACTGAGCATTGTATCAGCTCATCAATAATTCTGAGGCTATAAAAACCAAACAGTTTCTATTTTGAAGCAATTATACACTCACACACACATACTTATTGATACGGAATAAGAGTTCAGAGAAAACAAACATTAGTAAATGTTACACAATGGACCATGTTAGCATCGCTACTTAGGTCTGTATTAGATTTTGTATTTTGTTTTTAGAGAAAAATTTACCTCTTTTAGACCAAAATTAGCACTTTGTTTTTATTTTAAAGGTGACATCGAATGCTTGTATCACACATATATGTTAGTTATGGAGGTCTACTTACATATATTAACTTGTTTTCATGGTTAAAAACCTCCTAGTCGCTGCAAACGAGCCAATCAAAATATCTCCTCACTGACGCTCTCGTCAGCCGCGCTGTTTCAGACCAAAATCACACCCCCAGAACGTGGACTGTGTTGTGATTGGCCAGCCAACGAGAGCTTTCCCACTGTCCTGTGATTGGCCAGGTACCTGGAAGTGATGTAATTGGTAGGCCAGCTCTCAGATACACAGCTCCCCCTCTGGCACGGTGGATGCTCTGCAACTCAGCAGCTACAACGAGAGTAGTTCTTCTTCTTCTGTGTTTGAATGTACGCAACCGGATGTGCCCGGACTAGTGTCTGCACTAGGAGGCGCTACGATGGTGAGAGGAGTGGTGGGGATTTCTGATGACATCATCAGCATACGGAAGTGACGATCAGCTTCACAGAGCCCAGGAAAACAATAAAAGCCTATTTTCTCAGCAATGGCTGAACTGTTTGTTCTGAAACTTTAGGGTTTCATAAACGAGGTAACGACGCAGATACACACACAAACGCAGCGTTAATTGGAGCTTCCGGTCTATGTGGCCTTTAAACAGAGGTAAACCTGCTAAACCATTGCCAGTAGACTCATTTGCCTGTTCTGTTTATCCTCCATTTCTTGTTTTTGACATTAAAATTGTGCCGTAAACAACAGAATAAAGTACCACGGAGTGCACTGACAATGTAATGGTGGTTACTGTCACATCCCTGTTTAGCGTCTTCACCTCCTGCCCTCCTGTGTTTCCCGCCTCCTTGATTACCTACACCTGCCCAAATGTGTCACACCTGTTTCTCATTGTCTCCCCACCCTTTGACTCCTTAGTCTCTGCCTTCCTTTTTGTCTCTGTAAGTGAGTCTTGTACATTTGTGTGAGCATTCTAGTGTTTTGAAACCTGTCTCAGAGCCTGCGTGTGAGTCCTTGTCTCGTTGGTTCAGTGTGATAGTTACACTTTTACGTCTCTCACTTCAGTCCCTCTTTCAAACTCAGCGAAACAACATGACTTCAGATGGCTGCTTGGATGGTGCACACTCGCTGGAAGAGGTGCAAATAGACACAGATTCTGTGTCTGGATGTTAGAATAAAGTGTTAGATCGTAAAAATTCCACTTTCACACAAGTGTCATGTTCACAATTCTGACGATGAGAGCCAGAGCTGATAACATCTCGTATCTATTGCAGAGTCATTTGACCCAAGAGTGAATGCCAATGTACTTATGACGATATCGGACACAAGCCAGATGTTTTTTGACCAGTAGAAAAACAAATGCTACCGGCACAGCTGCATGTAGCTGTATCTACATGAATCTACATGCTATGTTATTGAGGGGACACTCACAGAGAAACAGCAGGAATGAATGGAAGTTCAGTTCTTACGCATGAAATTCAACTAGTTCATGTTAATTGTTACATTTTTTTTATTATTTTCAATTAGGATTATATTTCCCAAAATTAAGTAGTCGACAGTCATTTTTCCTTGAGCCTTGCTCATTTCAAATTAGATGAAGATGTGGCTGATGTCGTGATGTCATGGAAAAACGAGAGCGACCTCTCTTGATTAGTGACATCAGCAGTGATGACTCGTCAACAGAGGGGGCTCCAGGGCACAGCCTCAAGTCTCTCACATGAAGAAGAATTGAAGAATTTAAAAACATTTATGTCATATACATATGTATATATTTATTTTAAAAGAACAAGGTGAAACAATTAGTGAGTAAAACGTATAATCTGCAATAAAAGGGCAGGGCAGAGAAATCTTTGACCATGGACTTTTGTTATGAGTGGGTGAGAAAAGAAGAGAGGGAGAGATTAGAGGAGGGAGGAAAGGCTGTGAAGAATAGAACAAAGAAAACTCTGTTGTGTCGCTATAGAGCAACACTGTTTGAGCGGAGAACACTGCAGGAAAAGCTAACCTAACCCATCAAACATCTGTGGATGTACAAGGTATACTTTCTTTCTGGGGAAAAACAAAAGCAGGCAAGTTCAAAGCAAAGTATTTCAGTTCATGTTAGCATGTCAGGAACATTTTCCCGGAGAAATTAATAGTTCTCAAGCAACACTACAATTTGCCAATGTCAAAATCATAAATTATATTACCATTTAGGGCCATATACGGTTACTTTACTTTACATTACTTGCAGCAAAAAGATGGTTTGCCACCAGGTCTGATTGAGGCCTTTGTGCATGGAGATGCCATGCTCTCCCCATGTGTACGCGTTCCCCAGTTTCCTCCCGCAGTGCAAAAACATGCAGAGGTCCAGGGTGTGACTCTGTCTTTCACCCTGTGTCAACTGGGATTGGATCCAGCTCCCCTTGACCCTCACATGGAGGATAAAGTGAATGAATGTTCCCATTTAGAGCAGCCATTGACGTCTGAGAACTTTAATTAAAGAAATCGGTCAAATCGCAAAAATCAAGGCTTCAAAATGAGCTGGAAGTCAACGTCCACTTTTTATACATACAGTCTTAAGTGTTTGTAGAACACCATGTAAGTTGTCCTAAACTAAGAGAATCCTCCTTAGTCTAGACACTGGTGATGAGGAGTGGACACAAGGTAGGGATGTCTCGTGAAGGATTCCTGCTTGGACAATTGGTGGAAGGCAATCAGGTGAATGGGTTGGAGGTGAAAGACAGAGTTTAAATCTGACAGCGTACAAGCTCAAGGTGAGCGTGTCATCTTGTGATGGAATGGAAAAAAAGAATGATGGTGACGATAAGAGAGGGCTGGAATTGTGCCTCTGATTTAGGATGATGCACAGAAAGGCCAGCCCTCCTGTCTTAACTTTCTCTGAGCCTCATCTGTGTGCGAACCCTGTGCCTGAAATTGGAGTTGTTGGCTTACGTGGTCAGCAATCGTCCAATAAAGTGTTGTAACCTTCCCGGCACCAACAGTGATAAGGGCTGTGCTGGAGCGGCGATAAACCAGAACATGCAAATTTTCAGTGTCACTGCAGCAGCAAAGTCACACTGAATGTAGGCACTTTACTTGAGAGTGACGGTATCAGTGTCTGAATTGATCACTGTCAGTAGTTGACGTCTGTGACAGATGAGGGCAGCCGAGTGCAGCCGTAAAACACTAGTGTGAGACCCATTTCTCCATCAGATACAGGAGAAATACTAATATTATCTAAAACATGTTTTTATTTGGAGCCAGAAAACACTGTACCTTAAAGTTTGTCTCGTTTCAAGATTTGAAATAAAAGCAGATATTTAGTCAGTGTAGAACCACAATCAGACATACTTTATTCATCCATAGTGGAAATTGTATCCTCAACACTGAGGTCTGTTTATGTGATATCCAGGTTTTTGAAATGTGGTTGTTTGAGGCGCAGACAGGTGTAAGCACCCTGCGCCGAACACCAACTTGGGACATGGGCACTCACCCATACAGGAAAAACGAGACTGTCCTCCAATAAAACGTACATATAGGTCGTATGCAGGAATTACGACCTATGTTTACGTTTTCAAAACATGCGCCCCTAGCGGTTGTATACATAACAGCAACCACTTCCGCCTTAGACGCCGTATCTAGTGGCTTCGCCGATGTCGGCACCGGCAGTCGGCTCAGTAGCGAGAGCACTGCGCCGGAGCACGGTCAACAATGGTTCGGTCCCTAACTATACCACCTTTTTAATATTTTTTTTATTTTTACTACCTAACCCTGTCTTTTTGCCCTAACCCTACCCTCAGTAACATCTGTGCATATTCGAGTTGGAAAATACCACCTTTACGTCGCATTCAGGGGTTTGGAAAAAAAACGACCCACAGTCACGTTTTCAGAAAACGACCTATATGTACGTTTTCAGGGGTTGAAAAAACGACCTATATGTACGTTTCAGTTGGAGGACAGGTTGGGAAAAACAGATTTTATCCATTTAACAAAAGACCCAACTGCTACAACAATAAAATCTTTGCCTGTTTAAGTCTAGGATATTTCAAGAATATGTTCAGTGCTTTAGAAAACCTTGTCTGAGTAGAAAGTAAGCTTAGTAAAACACTTGCTCTCCTGCATCTAAGTGAACTTACTGATGGAGGCAGCAGTGGATCAGACTTTGGTATGGGTGTGTGAGCCATTTACACAGTGTCACACCATTCTGTTTCCAGTAGGAAAAAAAGGCAGTGAAATAAAGCAGCAAAAACATTCTGACTGAAGTGCGTATGTTTGTAATTAAGTGATCCTTTTGTTACATGCTAAAATCAGCTCTTCCTTGTGAGCTTGTTGGCAGCCATGTTTTCAGTGAGAGTAAAGGGTCAGAGTCTGAAGCTGGTTTTTGGCTCTTGCAAAACCAAAAATACACACAAATCCCAGCAGGAGAGAAAACACCACCATATTCAATAACAGAAGTGCTCCGGGCCTGTGGGAGCGCTGTCGCGCATCTCTATGACCAGCCGTTACGATAATACTTAATTCTTATTTTATTAAAATAGCTGGCCTTGAAAAAAGGGATACAAGTTGTGTGTGTTTTAATTCGGCGGTAGTTCGCTCTGGACTTAGTCAGATTTTGTCCACTAGCTAGTTTAACACAATCCAATCTCGGAAAACAGTAGCGGAGACGAGGAAAATACTCAAATAGACCGCAAAAAGTGATCAGATGGGATTAACAACACTAATACAAGAATGTATCATCTGTCAAAAATGAAAAGACACATGTTTTACAGGTACATGATGGAATACGTCATGTACACCATCACACAGGGTCTTGGGTTGCAGGGTGAGAGTCAGCCAGTGGCAGAATCATTCAAACATGGCATCGATGGTGGGTGTGTCATGTCCTGTGTATGGTCTGCCTGAAAACTAAAAGTACATGACTGTGTCACAGGTAAACTCATAATTCCCTAACATTACTAAAGGCTCACATTAAATATACACTTGTTCTGTATAGACACAGTCATCGCTGCACAACTCCTGGCACAGTAAATGTATGTATTTCGTCAACCACTTGTGTTAGATGTACTTTCTTTATGATTCCTGTGCTTTCTTTTCAGAAATGACACAACATTTGACATCAGTTACAAGATATTCTGAGAGGATCATCGTATAATCATTGTAAACTGGGAGGTGCTGAGGATGAAGCAGCTTCTACTCTGGTTAGAAACATGCTTCACACGACAGGTAACTGCAATAACATTAGTTTCTAGCTTAAGCTACATTTGTTTCCACTGTGAATATATATATATATATATATATATATATATATATATATATATATATATATATATATATATATATATATATATGTATGTTTTTATGCATATCCTTCTGATCATCTTTTGCTGTATTTACACGCTGAAGAGGAGGATGCAGAACTGTCTTGGACAGGTCTGTAACTGTATGTCGCTGCCAAAAATGTGCAAATGTTTTCAAAGAAACTAAGCAACGATATCTGAGATCTATATCTGATAACCACTCTCCTGATATTGGCAGGGACGACTGAGAGACGCGTTGTTACGTTGGGTGTGGTGTTTCTGCTCTGATCTACTCTTGGGTGATTGTTGGTCCTGATTTGTCTCCTAATCATTTTTCATAAAGATGGTGGTTTAGTGCATGTATTTCCTCAGAATGGCATCTCTGTGTAATTAAACATTCACCTTCATTGCTTGCTCTCTATTATCTCTGTAATGTATATCCTTATCCTGAGGGCTGATAACAATATACAGTATATCGCGATGGACACGTCCGTGATATCAGTAGAAAAGACGTTCGAAAGATGTTCGATAAATATCAACATCAATAATTATCGATATCGATCAATATGAACTAGTCATATCGTGAAATGCTTTTCAGCCATATCTTTTATGAACCAGAAAACATGGTTATTTTTTATGGAAGCTCAATATTAAATATGCTGAGCTACCACCAAAGAACTTGGAGGACATCTGCTCTTACTTTTGATAAAGATGATGGTCTCGGGTCTTGTGGTATTAAACGTGCAAGCAGAACCATCACCATGTGACTTTCATTTTGTTTTAATTCACATTCATTACATTACAGTCAGTTACCAGATGATTTTTTATTTTCAATAAGTGAATTCGGTGAATAAAAAAACAGCTAGTCAGAAATCAAACATACGCCTATGTCTTTCTAATAAACAAGCATCCAAAGAGAATATCCAGTCCTGAAATACCAGAATCAATCTTTAAAATACAGTGTAATATATTGTAAGAGAATGGATCAGTGTTGCATAAATATACATTTAATGGGGGTTAAAAATATGTGTATAGATTGTAACAAAATGGCAGGATTGTCTATGAAAAAATACATGTTCAGGTATGGAAACAAATACTAAGTTCACCTTATTGTCTATTTGGTTGTTTGTTCTTCATGGAGGTTCATGGATCGGCAGCGTTTATAATCCCTTCGCTACTATTTTCATAGTCTTCGCTACTATATATTATATTGAAGGGTTTCGTTTTAGCAGCGCGTTTCTGTTGATGCATGTGTTTCAACTTTCAGCAGATCATTTTTTATTTTGCAGCACTTTTCTTCACGTTGCATTTGTTTTCATTTGTGCTTTTGAATGTGTAATGTTTGTGAATATGCAGCCTGTTGCTCCTTCTGCATGTGTTGTGGGTCGTCGCAGTGCGTTTGCCCCTGTCGGCCACTGTACTTCCTCCCTCATACAACCACATGGCAAAAACCCTGAACTGTTGAGGGAGTGAATAATTTGCTCAATAAAGCATGTTGGTCAAGATTAAAGCTCACAAAAACAAGGTGAAGATTTCACAGTCATTAGGGCCTATTTATTAACCTCTACTCCCCTGAAGACGTCTCCAAGCCAGTTTACAAATGGTTCCTGATCGACAGTATCCCCCATGTGAATATTTGCTTTTCCCAGCTATGGAGACATGCACACACAAAGTGATTCAGTGAGACAAAACAGAATAATGTTCAGTGAAAGATGAAGAAAAGAGACAAAGTGACAGAGAAAGAGAGACAGAGGGGGAAAGGCGTCAGTGTGCAGAGGATTTATGAGTGGGGCCTGTCTGTTGGCTGTGGGCCTGGTCCCTCTGTGGTCCACTCCTCTGTAATATTCACCACTCCTTAGGCTCCCATGTGTCTGCCTGCGGCTGCATTGTACACACATGCACGCGCACGCGCGCGCGCCCCCACACGTGCACACGTATACTGTACAAACGTTACGTGTGCACATATAGATCATACTCACTACAAAGGAATCCACTCACTGTACAATTACCCCTGCGCCGTGTCACTGGGCAGTAAAAGTCTGCTCCCTCTTTTGTCTCGGTCTCTCTGTTCACCTCAGACTGTTCATTATCTCGACTGTCCACCTGACTTCAGAGGCTGAAACACGCAACACAACACAATCCAAGACAAAGAAGTTCACCGGCAATGACCTCGAAGCTGAAATAGGTGATCTTTTCTTTTAAGTTAAGGGGTTAGCTTATATTTGAGCAGTTTTTAAAGGACACAAGTTGAAATATATCCCATTGTCTTATTTTAATGATGGAATAAGATGTGTCCTCTGCTGGACCATGTGATAATTACCTAACTTTTTAAGTTTCTTTGCAACTTAGACAGTTGTTGCCGGTGCTGGGACCTGCATGCAAAGCAATGGAATAGCCAATAGGAGTTTCTGCTATCTCTCCATCTGCCTTGTGATTGGTCAAATCCTGAGGTCTCAGATTCAGTTGAAAGACATTTAAACAAAGCCCAGGTGAGGTGCAGAAGAGGTGTTCTCTTTCATATCACTTGATTTATGTTATGCTTAAAGGTTACTATGTAATTATTGTAACGGCTTTTTTTTAATCTGTGTCCATGAACAATTAAGAGAAAAGCATTCACCTGGCATCCATTGTGTTTCATGCAGGAGTGCTTATTATGTCACACCACAGCATTCGTGCTGTATCCTTAGCCTGGATTTTCCAACTGCTGGATCTATATGACAAACAATTATCCACCTGGAACCACTAGGGACACAAAGTCTCCAAAACAGCTGCACACGTGACTTTCTGTAATCAGCATGACATGGCTGTAAGAAAAAAACAAGCAGCATATGGTTGGTTGAGTCAGAGAAGTGACTTTTCATGACAGCGGGAAAAAGCCGTCAAAGAACCTACGAAGATTCTGCTGGGAGACGGAAAAAGACATGAACATTGAATGAATGGATAAAATAACAAGAAGAGACTGAAGTAAACTAAGCAACTAACGAATAGCTGGAACGAACCTTGAACATATCAAGCTCAATCTCTTGTTTACATTACATTTTCATAAAGCAAGAACATATTATGCTCATGCTTTTGTTGCCTTCATACACACTGCCAGGTTAAATGGTTGCACACTTGGATGATGAGAAACCTGGTAGCCAAACATAATTCAGTGAAAGCCACTTATGGTGAATAGAAATGATTAGTGTACGCCAGTGAACGTAAACACGAGTTATTTACAAAACTACAATGACACACATTTAATGCTGAAATGTGAGTCTTTGCATTAAAGGACACCAGGTTTACAGACAAGCTAATGTGTATACTTAAAAGACAATGAGAAGAGAAAACATAGAAACATATATATACACAGTACAGTGAGTCCAAGACTTTCAAAAGACTGAAAGTACATCAAGATGAATCAATTCAAGACGCATCGATAATCGTTTTGTAATCGAATCGTGAGGCACCTGAAGATTCCCACCCCTACACAGCACCCCCGCGACCCTCCTGTGGAGGATAATGCGGTAGAATATGGATGGATGGATACCGGAGAGCAGAGAAATAGAACTTTTGCACCCATATACTTGTCATTACGGTCGTCCGCAGGACTTTCACGGAACGACCGTCCAATCACAGACAAGATTCACGTTTGTGACGTCAGCTTCTCAGTACCATAACTCCTAAACGGTTGAAGTGAAAGTCATCTTGGAAACAGGGGCAGAAGCACTCACTCATTGACTCATTCAACATTTTCTGACAAATCTAAATAAATCCAGGTGTGGGAATATCATGATGGTCATAAGAGGGTTAAGCTCCTGTAGATGACCTGGACACTTTCACTTTACCACGGCTGCCAGCAGGAACAGATTTGAACCATTTAAAGTGTAATAAAACTCTTCTGCAGCTAACTCTGCCCCAATGTTTGATTTTGAAAAATGCCAAGAGGTGGGCTGAGAGGGGAGGGAGGGAGAGTGCAGAGTAGTGAGGGGGCGTGGTCTAGTAGAGGGGTAGGGAGACTTTTACTTTTACTAACCTGGATATTGAAGTATAAAATGGTTCATTACCACATCCTGGTCATTTAATGACTTAATGTACACATTTCTTATATATAACCCCTAGTGTTCAAATACAGTATAGAAGCCTACATTATAATAATACTCTTGATTCATTCTTTCATTCTTTCATTCTTTCTTTTCAAAAAAGTGATTTTTTCCTTTCATGGATGTATAACAGGGTCACAGTCACAGGCGGCACAGCAAGAGACCCTCAAGCCTTTATTGTCCGCGTTAAATGTGACTGAGGCCACGATCCAGAAGTGTCCATGTTGCACCGAGGGGGATCTGAGAGGGGAATTCTCTGCTGTGACCCTGGTCAAAAAGCCCACAGCAGTCAGCCAGGCCAGCCAACACAGGCCAAAGAGATGAAAGAGAGCAAGGGAGGAGTCAGCGAAGCAGGAGGGAGAGCCAGGAGGACGGATAAAAAAGAGAAGGACACAGAGAGGAGGCAGATACTGGTGCAGCGAGGAACAGAGACATCTGGGTTTTTCTTTTTTTTGGAGACACAATTGGAGTGAGAATAGGAAAGAATTAATGCGAAGAAAGAAAGCTGAAGAAAGACCTGATGGGAGAAGAAAATTGAAAGTGGGGAAAGAGGGGACACGGGGGAGGGGAGGGATTCATGAGGGGGGTCAGGGATAGAGGAGTGTTTGTGATGTGTGCGTCCACACGTTCAAAGAGAGTGCATGAGGGATTTGACAATAAGAAAGGCAAAGGGGGGAAAAAGAGGGAATATAAAAACATCAGTGGCATCAAAACAACAAAAGGCAGAAAAAGACAGGGGGACAAGTGAAGAAAAACCAGAGCAGAGACGATGAAGAAAACTTTGGAAATAGCATATAAAAAAGTTTGTGTGTGTACTTGTATTTGTTACCTCTGTAGGACCTTTTCTGGAATAAACACTGACCTTGTCAGGATCAGTAGTCCTCATGGAGACCAAAACCTGGTCCAAAGGAGGCAAAACCTAATTTCTGAGGAACTGGTTGATTTTATTGTGGTTTGGTGAGTGATGGATTCAGGCTTAGTTGTCTTAATGGAGGTTCAAGTGCACTGGTGTGGGTGTGTGCCAATCATATTTGAACTAAATTATGGTTATTTAATAAAATAATGCAGGGTTGGGGTTTGGGGTTAGGATAGATGGGATGGGAAGAGGGAAAGGAGGACCCATGGTTGAAGGATAAGAGGAGGTTGGGGTGAAGTTTAGGGTTAAGGCTCTGGTATACTTCCATGCAGAGCGCGCGCAGACCCGTGTGCATGACATGAATTGGGTCTTGAACGCGCAATGAAGCCCAGATTTTGGAACTGAGCGCATAGAGCACGGTGGGTCAACGTCCGCCACACTCGCAGGTGGAGTATAAGCAGAAGTGACATGAAGACATGAAGAGGGATACTACACAAGAATACCAGGGGCAGAAGAGGGAGGGAATGAGGGTTAAGTTAAATAATGTTAGGAAACATGTAACAAATAATAATTCAGAACCAACATCATCATAGCAAATGCAGGTAAGTCATTGGAAAATAATACAGTATAATAAATACAGAAATAACTTCACACAGAAAAGGATAATATGAAAGTGGCCGTTATATTATGTTATATTATTATATATATTATATCATATATAATTGCAATGATATGGGAAACTGTTTGGAGCCTCTTGATCCAGCTGGTCCTAATGAGGCAGAACCTCATTTCTGAGGAACTGGTGAAGTTTAGGACTAAGTTTTGAATTGTGATTCTGTCGATGCAGTGTCCTAAGAAGAATTGCTGCACAAACGTGTGTGTGTGTGTGTGTGTGTGTGTCACTTGTGACTGTATTAACAGAATTATAAAGCTGACATGGGCTACTTTGACAGAATCCACACTTCCAAAATCAGAAAAACTATTTCATTAATATCTTAAATGGCTGCAGCCACTGTAAAGACCTTCATGTTCCAATTAAACTGGTTATTAGACAAGGTTAATCAGGATGTGTGTGCCTTAACAAGTAGATTGAGGAAACTCTGCAGTGGATATGAGGCAGAGCGCTGTTTCAAGCACACAATGTTAATCAATGTTGTATTGTTTCCTATGACAATGTGTTCAAAGTTTTACTGGATTACCCAAGATTAAGTATGAGACGGTAAAGGCTAAACAGTCTATATTCATATAGTCTTGATGACCACTCAATGTTGCTTTACACTACAATTTCTCATTCCCACCATTCACGGTCATTCACTCACATATATGTGCAGCACATTTTCTGTAACACATCACACCCCGAATATGCACCATTCATTCATTCATTCATTCATTAGCAAATGCATTCAGTAATGTTCACTGAAAAATAATGATGATTCTGGGTAAGAAACGAGCTGCAAAGCTTTGGTTTATTTCAGCAATGTACATATTAAATCCATTTTCTACCACTTTATCCTCCACAGACAAACAACCATTCACTCTCACACCTATGGTCAATTTAGAGTGACCAATTCAACTAATCCCCATATTGCTTGTTCCACCTGGGGCTCAAACCCCTGCTGCAAAGGCAAGAGTGCTAACCACTACACCAACCGTGTGGCCAAACACATATTAAATCAAATGAATGTATTAATTGGACAAATTATATTCAAGCTCTATAGCAAGACCAGGTTTGAAGGTTTCTGAAAACCTCTGTTGTGTTGTTTCATGTGACTCCAGAACCAGAAGGTACATCCCGCCCCACATGCCTGCGCCTGTAAACATCCTGAAGTTCTGTGGTGTATGAAACACAGACAAAGTTGAGCAAAATAATCTTCAATCACATTCAGTCAGACTTGAGAGATCCAAAGAGGTCAACAGCTGCTCCATGTTGGTCAGTTAATAAGACAAAACCTAAATATTTCTCTGTAATTTTATATATATATATATATAGTTCTGACCTAAATCAATACCCTTCTGAAATTATAATTTAACAATCAGATAAAATAAATAAGTATTTTTTCATTTTGATACTAAAACCTTCAAAGTACATTAACCATCATGTCCTATGTTTTAAAATGACATTTCTTAACAACACTGAAGGTTTTGTTTGTATGAAAAATGTTAAATCTTTGGATATTGAACAGCAAGATGCCACAAGCCTCCCACACATACTGTAACGTACTGTAATATAAGTGCTGTAGATGTATCATGAGAGAGTGTGGTTTAAGAATGCTTTGCTGTGTGTGTGTGAGTGCGATGATGGTTCTACTTATGTAACAACCACAAGACAGACTAGAATTAGGAAGTACAAATTGAGGAAGAGCACGAGAACAAAAGAGAGACGGGAAGACAGACGGAGACAACAGATGTTGGATATGTTATATGGCGGCACAATAAACTTGAGAAAATATTAAAAAAATTTAGCCGAAGTACGACATTATTGTATGTGATAATTGAGCTAAAAATAAAAATGGATTGACCAGACACAGGAAAGCCCTCACAGAGTGTCCTCACACCGAAGTTGCCTTCTCTGATCCCTGCCACTTCCAAACAGCATCAGGAAGGAGTGTTGCTCTGGCCACCAGCCGCGCTGTCGCCATAGGGACCCAAATCAAAGAAACCCTGACCAAACCATGTAAAGGATACAGGGGGGGGGCGGGGTGTTTGAAGATGCGATGACCCAGCGAGAGTGTGGATTTTGTGCTTAAACAGCTCATATGCTGCTGTCACCTGCCCACTCAGAGGCCCATCAGTTTATTTATTTATTTTGATCCCTTTTCTGTTATCACCCTTTCTTTCCATCTGTTGCAGGCTTTGAAATTGTTTCAAGAGAGATGAGGATCCCAGTTTCTCTCTCTCTGGGTTGACGTCTGTCTCTGGCTGTTTCTCCCTCTGTGTCTCTGTTTCCCCCCTTAAGCTCAGAGAGAAGAATTCAAAGTGTACCCTTAATGGCTTACATGTGTTCCGATTAAGAAGCTGGCATGCACTTCCCATTTTAATGGGCTCTCTGTGCTCTTAGTTCTCTGCTGGGCTTGGTTGTGTGATGGGAATTTGGAGGTAAAGGCCTGGGCTATGGCTGGAATGTGGTTAGTAAGACGGCATGAACGTGGAATGGCAGATTTTAATTTAGGTTTTCTGCTACATTTGTAGACACAGATGCTTGGACACAAATGCTTCAAAAAAAAAAACATGAGCAACAGGTTCCATTTAGTATGTTTGGTAGTTCCTGAGGTTTAATGTGATTAAATGCTTTGCTGCTTTTCAACATTATTTCCTTTGACTCGTCAAGATTAAAATTCTTAAAAGAGCAGTATGAGCAACTGTGTTTGTTAGGCCGGCAGGCATTTGGTCACACAGCCTTGAGTCTGAGGAGCGGCTTCTTAACAGAGTGGAAGTGAATATTTGTAAGCGTTAATTACACCTGTGCAACGAAAACCTGCAAAGTTAACCTCCATAACCTTACAGTATATATACAAATCACATTATTACAAACATTTATAAGAGATCTTTGGTAACTACATGTCATTTTGTAATTATTTGTAATTATATGTCATTTTAGTCAAACATGCAAAGGAATTCTGGATTGCGAGGACGAAATCTGGGCTGTGAGGAAGAATTCTGGATTGCGAAGAAGAACTTTGCGCTGCGGGGAAGAACTCTGGGCTGCGGGGAAGAACTCTGGGCTGCAGGGAGGAACTCTGGGCTGCAGGGAAGAACTCTAGGTTAAAGAGAAGAACTCTGGACTACGAGGAAGAACTCTGGGCTGCGGGGATGAACTCTGGGCTGCAGGGAAGAACTTTGGGCTGCAGGGAAGAACTCTGGGCTGCGGGGAAGAACTCTGGGCTGCAGGGAAGAACTTTGCGCTGCGGGGAAGAACTCTGGGCTGCAGGGAAGAACTCTGGACTACGAGGAAGAACTCTGGGCTACGAGGAAGAACTCTGGGCTGCGGGGAAGAACTCTGGGCTGCAGGGAATAACTTTGGGCTGCAGGGAAGAACTCTGGATTGTGAGGAAGAACTTTGGGTTGCGAAGAAGAACTTTGTGCTGCAGGGAAGAGTTAGAAAGGATGTGAAGGATTAAGGAACAAGGAAAGAATGAGGATGAGAATGAAGGACTACTTTGAACTGTGTTAAAGAATGTTGAACTGTGATTACAGACTTCTACAGAATTTGATTGGGAACATCGAACTGTGGAGGGCACCTCTTAGTGTATAGTCCACTGGAGCTTAATGGAAGAAGAAGCCTTGCTTACACAATGTTCTCAACAGTCAGAATACATTTTTTCGTAGAGACTTGTCAACACCTCCCTGCCACATTTCATTTCCAGCATGAAAAATTGATGTGAGTCTGCAACAACTCAAGCCAACTCAGCCAATCAGAGAGCAGGACAGGTTGACTGTGATCGTTGATCGGCACAAGACCATGGTGAACATGGAAATGCTGTCTTCATCTGCTGGTGTAATTTGCGGCACAGCGCTGACATCATCGACCAGAATCTTACTTTTTGAGAGACCAAAGTAGAAGACAGAAAATAATAATGACTGCAACGAGTTACAATCACTCAGAGAGTTCTTCTTCCGACTTCACAATATAAAGGCCAGAACAACCACTGGTAAATGGTCTGTATTTATATAGCACTGTTCTAGTCTTGGTGACCCCTCAAAGCTGCTTTGTACTACATGTTTGCCATTCACCCATTCACACATATGTGCAGAATCCATGTGCGTTAAGAGCAGAAGTGTCTTTGAAGTCAGACATTGACCCAGTTGGAAGGTGACCCATTCTCCACTGATCTACTGCAGTGTTCCTTGTTTCCTTGTTTCATATTATTCAGGCCTACTCTGCTGGCCAAAGCAAAGCCATTTTAAACTCGTCACAACCTCGAGGTAGCCATACGCGCCTTAATTAGTTCAAGACTTGACTATTGCAGTGCAATTCATGTTGGCGTCGCTCAGTCTTCTATGAAGCGCCTTCAACTAGTGGAAAGAGCTTGCTCGATGGCGCTTCTTTGTTGTCGTCGTGTTAAGCCCGCCTCTAGCACGCCAGCGGAAAAAAACCTGTTTGTGATTGGTTCCCCTTTTCAGGAGGTTCTGAAGTTGGTCAAAATGGCATAATCAAAGTGCTGGCAGACTCAGCTGAGTTTACCCAGATTTACATTTATAACACTGAAAATCAACCATGAAATGAAAAGAAATTACACTTCAAGAAAGGATACTGTTTCATAAACCATTTGGAAGATGCATTTGTCTTTTTTAATGTGTAAATGTGTTTTTCCAAATATGGGATAATGGGTATTTAATTAATAACAAATGTAGATGGTACCTATTTTGTGAACAACTGCTGGGAGTTTGAGCAGACCTCCAGCTGTTCAAATAGGATGAGCTTAAATCTCCCCTGTTCTCTATTCCCTTTTATCTCTTAGCTCTGTCTTTTGTTTTCTTATTTCATTTCCAACATTAAGTATTTCCTTGTCATTACACTGTATATGTAGTCATGAGTTGGGCTCCAGTAGGAGGTCCCTCTGTGTTTCTCTGTCTTCTCTCTCTCCCTCTGTTAAACACATTGCAGGCCCCAAACCACCATGTGGTTAAAAGGGAAAAAAAGGAAAACATGCTGGGTGTAAAATGATTCCAGCCCTGTAAAATTAGAAAAAGTTGAGCAGGAAAAATGAGCATAACCAGGGAAGCAAGTGAACTAATCATGGGTTGATGGGTGTTTCAACACGGCTGGAATGAGGAGATTAGTGGCACTGCACCTAATGCAATCATCACCTCCAGCCCAGTGCGTGTTACAGAGGACTGTGCCCCGCAGTGTGAGAAATGATGGAGGCAGGATGGTTGAAGGAATAGGGTGGAGAGGGCTGGTGGCCGACGGTTGATGGAGATTCCAGTGAAATTCTGACAGGTGAGAGTGCGAGGATGGACAGTAATACCCTTTCCAACTGACCAACATGAAGAAAAACAGTTGAATCATGGGTCGTTTTTGTCTTTCTCTGATTTTGTTTCTGCTCCACATGTAACATCACACTTTACACAGGAGTGATTCAGACAGACTGAATATATGTGATCCTCACTATACCCCCGGGTGCTTTTCCAGACTATAGTAACAGCCATAGCAGACATAATTCCAGACCAGCAGCTTTATGACACCTTCAACTTTCTGACATTCAAACTTTTGGCCAGACCCTCATTCTGCTCTGGAGAACACTTACATGTTGCAATTAATGTCTGTACAATTTACAGCACATTTAAGTTCATTAGCGTTGGAGTCTGTAACGATGCTGCACTTTTATCCTGTAAAGAACTTTGAGCTACATTGCCTTGTATGAAAAGGGCTGTATAAATAAAGTACACTAGCATTTCAAGCTTTTGACATTTGGTTTGTCATTTCACAACTTCACAGAGCCGGGGGACAATTCCTTCACCTGAAGTTTGCTGCCGTCTTCCCTCCATCAGTCATGATGTAAAAGGCATCACTCTGCGTCTCCACAGACACGGAAACAAAGCACTGCTATACTGAGAAACACAGAGTGTTGTGTGGGAGCCAGCCAGTTGTGGTCTGCTTGAAACAAATGGTCTGATGTGCTTCATCACTGTTGTGAACTCCATCCGCACCTTTCACTGGAAGCGTAGTATCAAGTGATGCAGCCTCAGAGTTTTCATCTGCATCTGCAAGTGAGGAGAAGGAAGAACCAGGAGGGAAGCCACTGATAGACAGACATGAGAACTGCATATTCATCCTCCGTGGTCCCATCTCTTCCTTCTTTGCAGGCAAACTAGCACATTTAGCCGAGCATTGTCACCCAGAGCGCTGCAAAGCCGCCGACTCGGTGCTGTTTTATCTTTTGCTTACAATTTATAGAGCGTTTGAGATTTGCCTTGAACTGAACCAGGTGAAAAAATAAAGCAAGGTATCAAACTGCCATCAGGTGCGGACCAACAACGTAGACCGTGAGGGGTGAACACACCCCTAATCAGCCTTATGTGGAGTCATTTGACAACATTTTAAATGAAAGGTTATCAATAAAAGTTATTGCACTTCAGCTATAGCACTGCAGCATGTACATAAACACAAGTGTACGCACACACACACACACACACACACACACCACACAACTACTCCAAGTCACCCTATTATTATCATTATGCAAGTGCAACTGCAAATGGTTCCCCTGAGCAACAACAGGACTGAGCGATGAGCCCATAAACAGATATGTGTAGCAGTTTTGGCATTTCTGATGAGGCAGCAGGCACACGCACACACACACACACGCACACACACACACACACACACGCACACACACTCCTCTTTGCCTTCGACCTCTGCTCTCTGAAGGAAGGCAGTGCTAGCACACATCCTGCCTTGGGGACTGAGCGACAGAGTGCCCAGCTGCATGCCAACTGTGCCCGCGGGCTGCCCTAACCCGTGCACTCAAGGGAGCACACACACACACACACACACAGCCTCCACCGCTCTCTACATCACCATCACTCCCTTTCTTTCTCTTGTCCTCTTCCCTCTCAGCCTCTCACTGCCCTTCTCCATCTCCCAAATGTGCTTAATCTCTCTCTCTCTCTCTCTCTCCTCCTCAACACACACACTCACTGTCATCCTTCTCTCTCTTGCTCTTACTGCCAGTCCTAGAGAGTGAGTGACAAGCTGTGAATTGCTCTGAGGCTATACCCAGATAAAAGGCAAGGAATGCACGTGCACACACACACACACACACACGCACGCGCGTGCACATGCTTTTTTTAAGGGTATCACATCCACTGTCACATAGACAGAGACAAGTCCTACTATTTTTTTTGTTGGGGAGAGTGACAATCTCTTTGTCCATCCTGCCCCTGATGCCTGTGTGCATGGTCATTCATTGTTATAGTACCCAGTATTCACCTGTGTACGTGTTTGTGTGTGTGAGAGAGAGAGAGAAATAAAGAGAGAAAGTGTGGGTGACACACACACACACACACACACACTGAGGGTGACATGGATAAAGAAAGACAGATTGAAAGAAAGTGTGTGTTTTTGCATGATGTGTGTATATGTGTTTGTGAGTGAGAGAGAGAAAGAGAGAGATTGCGTCTCCCAGTGTGTGGTGTCAGCTCTGGCTGTGTGAGCTGACACTGATTATAGTCTTCACAGCTCACTCCCATCACAGGCAACTATAGCCACAGCCAAAGCCCTATATTTCAAAAAAAAAAAAAAAAAAAAATTTGAAACACTGTGCAGGATCCCGAATTCCTTTTATGCCTCCAGCAGTTCGGCCACTGGCTTCCCGGAACCAGATTTAGAAGCCGCACTGTCTAACTTCTAACTGCCTGGCATGCACATAGAGCATTAAGTCATACTGGGATCTGTATGAATTAAATGGTGTAATTACAGGGCCGAGCACAGCAGGCAACATCACAGAGCAGATCACTCTATCCTTACTTTTCACTGCTGATTTTTTAGGACCAAACTCTGACACGATTGATTGTGAGGCTACATTTAAGGCAGGAATTCAAAAATCAATGTTTTTATCAGAATTATTCAGGTTTTAATGCCGCTGCCTGTGGTTAGACAAACTTTTTGCTCTCAAAGCAAAAATAATTTCCCTGTTGGACGTGTTGCCATGCGACCTGAACTGTCTGCAGTGGTCATGTGACTTCCATTGTGATCACATGACCACAAGGTATAAAACAGGCCAAGAGTTTTTGTATGTTTGCCCTGATGGCATTGGCATGTTTTTACTGTCGATATGATTCAATAGCCACTAATTGTGCCTCCATTTTTCAAGTTGTTTCAAGAGTCCCCAAACTGAAGAACACCAGAGGGATATTATGCTGTGTTTCCATCATGGTACTCTTCAGTTTGGTATAGTACGGTACAGATAGGAATGGTAAAGCCCTGGGTCAGGCTTGTGTTTGGCCTGAGAACAGTGCATTTACTAAAGCAGGGTGTGGCCTGTGCCCGATGGCTGTGTCAGCGCAGCGAGATATGTAGCGTGACATCGTACCAAATTATTTTGGTACTATTCCGAATGGAAACGCAAAAAATACGTATCATACTGTGCTAAACCAAACCATTTACCACAGCAGTAGCTGTCATGTTCCATTGTCAATGTCATTTTATTGTGAAATTCCCTCTTATTTTGAAGGCTTTTTCTTCCCTTGTCTGTGTGCACTTTACTTTTCCCTCTGTGATTACCCAACCCGTTTCACCTGTGTCTTGTTTGTCACAGCTGTTCGTCGTCTTCCTAATTCCTCAGTGTATATAACTCCTCCTCCTTCCTTTGTCTGGTGTGAGTTCGTCTTCGTCCGTCACTGAGTTCACTCTCCCCATCTTCTCGCCCTGTTATCTTTCAGTGACTTCAGTGACTGTGTCCAGCCCCACGTTGATCCTGCGTCTGCGTTTTTATGCACAATTGAGGATCATTGTTCCTGTACACCTGCTCTGTTTTCCTGTGTGTGAATAAAGACTTTTTCTTACCACCGTTCTGCATCTGGATCCAGTCCTGTACGTGATAGTAGCACTCCTGGCTTATTATTATCACTTTATTGGGAGCTGAATGTCTTGCAGATTCAATCAGAAACCAACCCTGGCCTAGCCACTCTACACATGCTCTACAGTTCCTGCTCTCAGGCTTTGACCTGGAAATAATAGCAGCAGTCGGGACACAGAAAAAGATGACAACAGCATGAAAAGCATGGTGAAATCCAGAGTGGAGCATTTTTGGACAGCTTAAAAGCTTTAGAGTTAAAAGCTGGTGTAAGACTCAATAAGGTACCAAATACCTGCCAAAAAACACCAAACGCTAACAAGCTGAAAGGAGGAAGGGCCACACGGTGGGCTAGTGGCTAACAATGTTGCCTTGCTGCAAAAAGACCTATGTTCATGACCCTGTATGGAGTTTAACATGTTCCCCCTGTGTGTGTGTGTGTGTGTGTGTGTGTGTTCTCCTGGTACTCAGGTTTCCTCCCACAGTCCAAACACATGCAGAGGTTAATTGTGAGTGTGTGAGTGAATGGTTGCTTGTCTGTGTGTTGGCCCTGTGATGGACTGGCAACCTGTCCAGGATGTGACCCCACCTTTCACCCTGTGTCAGCTGGGATTGGCTCCAGCAACCCCTGACCCTCATGCTGAGGACAAAGCAGTAAACAATGAATGAATAAATGAATGAACACCTATAATTAAATAAATACTAGTGTTTGTATATTGGAACAAGGACAGTAATCCAATTAAACGGTGTAGTCAAGCTACAACCTTATCTTAACTTCACTGTGCATGGAAACGTTCTGCGTGTGAATAAATTAACAGCCAGTGATGGACAGTGTCTGGGATTTTTCATTATTTCAGTTCAATTGAGGTGAAAAAGTAAGTTTTGCTGTGAGATGGAACAGCATTTTTTTTCTAATTCTCATTCTCAACTTGACCTTGTAATGTAAATTAGAACCATCCTCCCGCTTTCACTTTCTTTGGTTTCGCTCTGGGCTTGATCATGTTTGCAAACAAATGTTCACATGTTTCTCAGACATTTTTCATCCCATTGACAGCTTCATTCAGCATAATTCCAGAAATGATCAAATCAACGCCTCAACAAACCTCCTCGCTCGGTGAATTATCTTTCTGGTTTGGAATGTGTCCACTCTGCTGCCTCTACCATCAAACAGGGCTATTGGGAGATAATGGGATATGATATGTGGGATATCATGTTTATAAAAGTGATGTTTATAAAAGTCAAACTAGCATCAAAAATACTATCTAACTAAAAAAAAGAAAAAAAGGTATAATTTGAGCCCTGGTCAGATATGATGCTAAGCACATAGCCAAATTGTCAAATGCATTGTTTGAATTTTCACAATTAAAGGATGTGTGATTTTTAATTGTTTAATTAGAATAGATGCCTGGGACTTATATACTTTTTTTTGTGTGTGTTTTGCATAAATTAGTTGGATCATGTGTATAATATGTTTTCATCTCGAGAACTTATATTATCAATAATATATGGGGGACAATTCTGGCACAGAGTCTTTGGTATTGTATAAAAGAATTGTATTTGCTCTACTACACCAGAATATTCTAAATATAAAATGTAAATATGAATGGAAATAAATACAATACAAATAATGACAAAATCATCAATGGAAAACTGTTCTGGCCGACTCTTGCTGAGACACATGCTCCCGTCTTTTGTGCCAAATGATAGCCTATACTGCAGAGAGTGTAATTATTGTAACAGGCCTTCTGTCTTACGCTTTATACACCAATAATGGTGGAAATATTGAGAAAAACAAACAGTGATGACTGATGGCTATAGAATCTCACATTGAAAATGCAACTAAACCGTGAGGCTCCTTTCTCTCCTTTTCATTTGCTCTCTCTTTTCAGTGTCATTGACTGCTTTATGCTCGATATAAAAAGTGATGCATGGCCAACGAAGCGCATAATGGGCAGATTTGACTAACGTGTCAGTGCAGAGGAGTGAAAAAGGGAGGAGAGTGAGAGAGGCAGAGGGAGACGAGGCGGGTGGACGGGGAGTTTTGAGAGGATAAAGGGAGATAGGAAGGTTTGAAAGAGAGGGGGGAAAAAAATGGGGTGAAGAGAAGGGAAGAGAAGAGGCAGCGGCAGTGGGGGTGGTGACCTCTGGCCTGTTTTACAGCAGCCTGGCATCTGCAGGCACAGCGTGGCATCAGGTGACACGCTACACGACTCACAGGCGATGGATGAAGCAGACTGGACCCAGTAACACACGTCCATGTTGAAAAGAGACGCCTCTGTCACATCAAGTGACTCTGAATGATGAACAGAGTGGACGTTCACTTTAAATCTCACTCAAAGACTTCAGAAAAATGGACGATGCAGTCTTGTGTTTTGAAAAGTGCAGCAGTATAAAGTATAGTAGCAGTATAGTCACAGGTGTTAACAGCAGTTAACATTTCCCTAATCACATAATGGTCTCAATTGCCATTTTCAAGTTGTATTCAATCAAGTATGATGTTTAAATTCTCATTTAGAACACATGGTGGCCTCCTGGCCAGCAGGAAGGTCATTGGTTTGAGTCCCGGTTTCTGTGTGGAGTTTGCATGTTCTGCTTGTGTGCCTGTGGGTTTTCTCCAGGTTCTCTGGTTGGTGTGTGCTGGGTTGGACTGACGACCTGTCTTTGTCGGGTGGCAAATCCAGGTGGGCTTGGCTCCTGCGGCGCCCCCATGTGGAGGATAAAGTGGTAGACAATGAACGAATGATACCATTTAGAGACAACAATGAAGAAGATACTTAATCATGAAAGATCATAAAGCACATAAGCCGGGACTCTGGTGTATTTGACAGTTAGTATAATCCTAAAGAGCTGGGAGTGTCACGTGACTAAACATATATCTGACCCTTCTAATGCAACACGAGGTACGATTCCTGAGCAGGGAAACAGTTGTTGTCACTACAGATCTGCACTATCCTGACAACTTTCATAACCTTTCCCTTGTCCTACTTTGAAGAATGGTTAAATATCGCAATAAAAACATATCAAATAAACAAGATATTAAAGTTTGTAAGCGTTAAATTTGAAGTCGTCACTACAAACGTATGAGGTTAGTGCATCATCTGAGATTTTAGAGGGGGATACAGTTTATGACAGGTGAGAAAATCCATTTGCGATAATATGTATCCCCACATAACTTTAGTTTAAAGAGGTGAAACTTGTTCAAATTCAAAAATGTTATCAAGTATGGTCAGATAAAATAAAACACATACAGTTAGTGCAACGTCTGAGCTTTACAGAGGGTGATAAACTTTATGGCAGGTGAGAAAATCCATTTGAAATAATGTGTGTCCCCATAACTTTATTTTGAAGAAAAGAATCTTGTTGAAATTCACAAATGTTATCAAGCATGGTCAGATATACAGTACATATAATAATATATATAAAAATAAAATGCACACGGTTAATGCAACATTTGTGCTTTTAAGAAGGCATGAATACAATTGATGGCAGGTGAGAAAATCCTTTTGAAATAATGTGTACTCTTTCTCGCCATAACTTTACTTTTAAGAGATGGGACTTGATTTGATGTGGCAGAGGTTGTACAGATGCCCTTCCTCACTCCATTCCACACTCCATTTGGCCAAGCTTGGGACTGGCACTAGGAATACACTGAATGTGGCCCCCCAGTGGCTGGGTTCCACAGAGAAGGTTCATGGATGTCGTGAAGTAGGAGGTACAATTATGAAATAATGTGTATCCCCCATAACTTTATTTTGAAGAGTTGGAACTTGTTGGAAAAAACGTACAAAATAAAACACATATGAATGTCTGTTTCCATCTTCTAATTTTTTTTTTTTGGTATCCCAGGACACAACCGTGATCCACTATCTATACTTTTAATGAAAACAGCTGGTGAAGAAATAAGTCGCCTGGCAGATTTGAACAGCGAGGCTTCCTGCCAAAATGACATTGTTTTGATTCTGACTGTTGCATGAAGAGATTGTGTGATGTCAGCTCTATAAGGCCCCGCCCTCTCAAGGCTTAACAACAAAAGATCATTTGGCAACTGGAGAACTAAGTTAATATTTATATTAAGTCTGTGATCACACCTGAACCAATGATGAGCCAAGTCCAGGCAGGTGCTGTGATACATTGGAGCCAATTTGAAAAGAGAATTCCTGAAGTTTTGCTGCGAGATTTTATAGACCAAATATTGAGAGTCCATCTCAAACTGACTTCGGTCGAAGCCGACGCAAGTGACGCTGAAAAGATCATTGGGACTCTCCGCTGTAAGCCTGATTCTCCACTCGCTCCTGTTAATCATTTACACTGGAAGCACAGTCGAGTCCAGCTGATCTGTGCTGACATGTAAGTGGCCATAGTATGAATGTTCAATCTGGCACTGGGCTCCTTTCAGCCATGTGTAACATCCATGCTGTGTGTGAGTGTGTGTGCTGCATTCATTCCTACTGGAAATGATGTAACTGGAATTCAGTGGAGGTCAAGTGTTGTCTCCTGCTAACCACTGGCCTCCGCTTAATGTGATGAGTGCATTAGTTACATCACCTTCTCCGATGTCCTCAAAAGATTCACATACTGTTAAGGCCTTGGCTTGCATTGCTGATGTATACCATCTTAGACAGTGTAGCAGCACATGGTGGAAATTAATAAATGCGTACAGTACTTTGGCATTGAATGCCATTAAAAATCATCTTGCATTACATGGTCCTAATGTTTGCCTATAAAATGTTTCTGAAGGCTAAACACAAGACCTCAGCAAAGACCTTTAATTGTATCTCATACAGACGAATAGAGGCTCGTTCAGCATGAGAAAGTGTTCTGATGGAAAGGCGAGAGGTTGTGTTAATGGTGCCGGGTTAAAACATGAAGCCATAGTCGTTTCAGAAAAAGAACAAGTACAAGCAACAGTAATTTAAAAAATGCATTCACAGATTACAGACAGGTCGCAGCGTTTTAGCTCAAAATTCAAGAACTACAATATCTTTAGAATATCTTTGTCCCTTTATCTCACTCATAGACATAGCCTGGGTGAACCCAGCCGCTCTCTATTCTCTCTATTTCGCTCTGTAGACATGTCTGGCCAGGACGCCGTTTTGGCCAACAACACAATCTCCAAAAAAAGGTAACAAACCACAAACATGCGCCAAAGCGATAACTCCGCTCTTTTAGTAAGTTTGGATCAATCTTAATAAAGGTCTGCCACCACTGACGTTACAAAATACTATATTTGAAGTAACTGACAGAGGCAGCAGTGGATCAACAACAACTGTATCCTGTGATGTAAAATCAGTGATTTTCTCTATGCACTTTACAAAGTGACACAAACTTCAGTTTACAGTAAGAAGAGAATTGGGGTCCAGTGTGTAACATTTAGGTAGGTTTACTGGTATAATTGAATGCACAATTCTGCTGTTTCAGGTCCCCTAAAACGCCATCTCTGTGTAGAAGGAACTGCTATATATGTGTATTCACCTAAACCTGTTTCCATGTGGACAGCCCCTCAAACTAAAATGTTTGAATATGCGACTGGAATATTTGTCGAAGCTCCAGTGCATGAGAGCTAGTGACAGTAATGCAGGGCTATGAGATGCATTCAAAAAACCTCAGAAATGTAATAATTTCTGCAAACACACATGCAATTCCACTAACTACACGTTTGCTGCTGCTGCCACATTGTGTTAATAGATGCACCGCAAATTAGGAAGGCATTAGAGTATAAACTATTATTTTTATACATTGTTGGTTATTGTTTTTATACACTGTTGATTGATTGTTGAACATTTTTCAGTTCTGTGACTTTTAAATATATTTACAAATTGTCACTGATTGTTCCCTGATGGACTCTCTTTTATAATCAAATGAATATTTATCTATATACAGTATGAATATATATATATATATATATATATTCATTTGCATTTTGAAGGTGAAGCTTACAAGGGAAACAAAGAAGAACCACAATCTTTCTGGTATGCAGAGCTAAGTCAGGCGTGACTGTGTGTCAGTGACTTATACGACCACATTTCAAAAACCTGAATCATCCCTTTAAGGAGGGTTTGGATCGCATGCCATCACATCATGTATTTTTCAGAGCCTCGGGTTTCAGTCACTTTCTGCAACACCTCCACTCTTGCCAAGAGAGAGAATGAGTTTGGATCAGTTCCTAATTTCACACCTCTCCACAGCTGGCTTAGCGCTGTCGAACATGGCGGTGTCTGTCAAATGTACTGTTTTAAAAAGTTACAAACACTGTGCAAAAGAGAGTCAGTTATCCAACCAACCAGGAGTTTTCAGGAAAGTCACAAATAAATGACTAAATAAATGCAAAACACTCGCCTGTGGATGTTTTTTCACATCAAATGTATTCAGATCAGAAGAAATTCTGACATTTGCAATATGATCCACAGACAACTCTTCATGGACACCTAGTAATGATTATTGTATCCTCACTTGATAAAAAAAAAAGAAGATCATTTCAGAGGAAGAGAAAGAGAATTCCATCACATCCATATTTTAGGATGTCAGTGGGACAGTTTGAAGTCCTGCTGTGGAAGCTGCAACTGCACCTGAGGAAACAGAGGACCATAGTGGGAGCCTGCTGACACAGAGCAGCATCTGGCAGTCTGTCTGAGGGAAGCAGCTGCGTGTGTGTGGCCCTGGAACTTTGTATTGTACAGTTATTGGCGACTTAAAGCTACAGTGCATGACCTTTGTTGATTGTTGTTGATGTTATTTTTCTACCTCTGTTTGGTCTTCATGGTGCGTCCTTCATCTGAAAACAGACTCTGTCAAGCAAAACTATCAGACCTGACTGAGGGAATGCTGGTGTTTATACAGCAGCAGTTCAGGGGTGGATGGGGAAGAGGCCTTTCATATCATCAAATTGCTGAACAACTGGGTTTTTGTTTGTTTTGCAGTCGTCTAACTTTTCTACCATGAAGTTTCTGTTGCTTCAGTTTGTCCTGATGATAAATGAATCACTTCCTGTGTGCAGTGCTGGAATTTCACTGGTTCTAAACACATCTCTACTGAGAGACATAAAAAGAGTTGAGTGGAATTTTGTGGTGACTTAAATCTTGTTTCCATCAAGTGGAGCGGTTCAGTACGGTTTGATACAGTACGTGCGTATTATTTGAGTTTCCATTAGGAACAGTACCAAGATAGACCAAACCATTCCATTGTTTGGCACCCTTCCCCTGAGGTACCAGAGTAAAGCGGTATGGTACGGTCTAGCTCCAACCACGACAGTCAGCTGATCGGTATGACGTCACACTGAACTGGCCATCGGGCACAGCCCACACTCTGCCTACCAAGTAAAGGTCTTGTCCTCAGTCTAAACACAGGCCTGACCAAGGGCTTCACCATTCCGAACTGTACCGTACCAAACCAAACCGAACCGAACCATGGTGGAAACACAGCTGAAGGGAACTTTTGGGAATTTAGGACAGGACAATTAGGCCAAAATTATAAACATCTTCAAAACAGTCAATGCTGATAATTGCCATGAGAAATGTAAGATGATTAACACTGATTTTGCTCTTAAGAAACTTGTAGTTTTAGATTTTCAAAGGCAAATATTTATCTGTCTAGAGGATAATCCACAGATGCAACCCACTGGGGTCAATTTAGAGTGTCCAGTTAATAATGGGGATTGGGTACCTTGCTCAGGGGTACCCCAGGCTTCCTTCTAGTCACAAGCCAAGTTCCCTTTCCATTTCCAGAGTGTTTATGCAATACATTAAATTCCAATTTCATTGGTACATGAATCTGTGATTGTTTTTATTCAATCATTGCCCATGCAGCCCTATATGAACTCAAAAAACAACACATGTAATCCATCGTCAACATTTGACAATGGATTACATGTAAAAGACATTTGTTTCCATTTAAAAGTTAGCCACTGCCGTTTTCAACTCCAGTGCGAATGTGACATTCCGACCTTCCAAAAAAACAAATTGCTTCTTTTTTATTGTGCAACGTACTAAAAGAAAATACAGTATATATAAGTAATCACCTCGTGTAAAGACCTTTAGGGTCTGAAATGAAGTACTCTTCGTGCAAAGTCTTGTCAGACTGAGCCTCCGATGGCAGTCGGTTCAAATCAGGTGAACGAGATAATATCATGCTGTCTTTTCTTTTTCAGAGATTTTATTTAATTGTCATGTCATCATCATCATCATCATCATCATCCTCCTCGCTGACTGCCCTGAAACAAAGATGATAATAATAATGCATCTGAATTTGTAAACTGTGATTTTCCTTTCACTGATGCCAGTGAACCACTGCAGTCATGATTGGCTCCAGATGTCGGCTCTTTTTCTTTCTTTGCTTATTTTTTATTTTTTGCCTTGTTGTCGTTTTCTGTGGTTGGCCACATCATGGAGGAAAAGTGGGTTTTTTTGGGAGCCAGACATGCAAGGAGCAGGTGTATGCTGCGGTGGTGCAGTCCTGAGGTCCGTACCACACACCCCTCCCCCCACCCCAACCCCAACCCCCAAACCTCCACTGTTAATGACTGTGCCACAGCCCTCCACTGTGGCTTTGCCCCGCCCCTCCTGCTTGTCTGAGCGTTTGAAATGTGCCAACCAGATGTTCGGGGCTGACACCTGTACATGACACAGACTTTGACACATTCTCCTTTGGGTTCTGGGATGAACACACAAACGCACACACACAGACACACACACACACACACAAACCTGTTTTTATATCTTAGTGAGGACACATACTAGATATAATGCATTACCTACCTCATACCCTAACCTTAACCATTACAAAAGTGCCTAACCCTTAATCTAAACTAAATTCAAGTCTAACCCGAACCTTAAAAGCAGAACTTTTGGTCTCCAACACTGACCTTGTTGGCTCTGCAACAAGGTCAGTGTTTACTGCTTGTATTAGCCAATTGTGTAATAACAATATATTAACCAAGTGTCTGTCAGCAAGTAAGTGCAGCTGCAGAGAACATACCTGAATAACCGGGGGAATCATCATGTGTTCACCTTCCACAATGATTTACATCCAGAAGATTTTTATTTTATTTCTGTTTCATTAGATGCACTTGAAGAGGAGTGATCACCAAGAACTAACACCAAACCTGAAGTGGGATGGAAGTATGAGTCAACAACCTGGGGGGGAACTCCACTTGTTGCAAAAAGAGCTGTATTTGAAAGGAAGTCGCTGTGAAAATGAGCTTATACATCTCACTTAACATCGTAAACATTTTCCTGATGGTCTCAATCACTACTTTCAGCTCTTCTTCGATTGCACATGATGTCATTTTTGTAAATGCTTCCATTTGTAGGAAAATAGATAATAACTTGGCACATATGAGTGGACACCAGTGTGACTGACACAGGGGAAATCTTTATATTTCCAGTTTCAAAAACTGACATGGTCCTGGTAATATTGGAGATTTCGAGGTTTTAAAATGGGAGTTTGAGAAAGTCCATGTTTATAAAACGTCTATAGTCACACTATCAGGCTGCTTCATCTCACCTCGCATTTGTTTCCCTTCATTATTCAATTTTTCTTCTTCTGCTAACTACTATAGCAATTTCGTGGATGCACACCCCCTGCTGGTATAAATCTTAATTGCACGACTTGTAAGGTCCAGAGAAATTCACATTCATATCATGTGTTAATGCATGAAAAATCATGAAATCATTCTGGAATTACCTGGTGAACTGTCAGTATTTCACATGTATTAATGACATTTTGTGTCTGACTTCACGATGGCACATGACACTAATGAACGCAGTGATTTTCAGCCAATTTCACTTAATAGGTCCAGAAAACTTTATGTAGTCACTGTCTCTACACACACTTGTTCAGCATATTGGTCAATAATAGTAATAATAGTAGGTGGCAGCAGGGAGCGTAATAGTCTATAACTGTATAACTGAATTTGGCTGTAACGTGTCATTTGTAACATGCTGTGGAATCTTAATCTAAACACTGAACGTAGGTAGTGGAATTATTATGACGCATGAGTTATTAATGATGTTCCTGATGACTTTATAGGCAACTCTGTGGGGGAAAAAAAAGAAATAACAATCTGCTGAATCCCAAGTGTTGTAATCTGGATTCAGCATTGCTTGCTTATGACCTCATCACCTCATTTGTGGCCCTGTAAGTACATAAGATCATCGGTGATATGATTGTGCAATCTCATTATTTCTTCAGGTCAAACTTTACTGCCAATTGTTCTTTTTTTGTGGTTATTCCTGAGTAACTTGTCCAGCACTGGCCAAAAAAATCCTCACAATGACAAAATGTCCCTACAATGTATGAAAAATTGTCCTTGCAAACACACAAAGACACGCGGCTCCCAACATGTATGATCAATCCTACACTAGTGTCCAGATGCACAGTGCACACACCCACATGCCCAGCAGAAGTGATAGCTCGCAGATTTGCCAGCAGATGGCTCAGCAGACATGAGCCAACCTGTAGACCCACACACACAGAGCTCCACTCTTAACCCTCTCATTTATCATCATCCACTCACCCACAGTTTGGCTCTAATGTGAATCTCAGGACACACGTTGAGTAGCAGCTACAGGGCGTCCAGTTCATGTCGCCCCGGTGCTATATAGCTCGCTCCCATGTCTCGCCCTGCCCTCTGCCTCCTTTTCTCTTTCGATATTGTGTGCCATTACGCTATAGTGTGTTGTGAGTGGAGACGGTCTGTCTGGCTGGTGTGAGTTAATGGAGAAGAGCAAGTGTATGGAGAGGCCATAAGAAGAGACAGTCGTCCTTCCTCACATGCTGCTGTCAGAAAGCATACGGGCCTGATTAACGACAACAGCCACAATAACTCTTTATGCATTCTCTACCCTCGTCTGGACCACTGCCAACTCTCCCTCAGGGAAGCAGAGGTACACGGTGTGTGCAGAGAGGGAGAGAGAGAGAGGGAGGGAGGGAGAGAGGGAGAGAGAGGAAGGTGAGGTGTGTAATATGTTCTGATTTTGTGTGTGGGAGGGAGAGAGCTAGGTGTGAGAGGGAGCATTCACGCAGCGCTAAAGAGAACAATCAAATGCTGCAAACCCAATTCACAACTCTCCAGTTCTCTCTCTCTCTCTCTCTCTCTCTGCAATAAAGAGCCACTTACTATTGCAAATTGCATCTGTTTGGGCCACATCTATACCACTCCATTTTCATTTAAAAAAAAGAAGCATAACTTCTGCTCCGGATACACCTGTTATCCACACTGCCCTGGTGTCTTTTAAGAAAACTGAGAAGTTTAAAACCACTGTTGGCTCTGTTTTTAGTTGGGTTTTATTATCCCCCATGTCCACTATTCAAAATCACCAGTGGGAATGTGTTTAATCAGCAATGCACGTGAAGTGTGGTTCCAATTAACACCAGTGGGAGTGTAAGACCCGGGTGAGCACCTTCATTTCATCTTCGTCTGTTGAATTTTTGCCAAATCTACAGCATACATTTGTCCTGATGGCACATAACATGTGGACACCAGTGTGACGGACAGCTGGCATCGTCCAGTAGGAGCCAGGTTGTGGTGACATCGACATAGCGCCAATTATATCCCAAAATCTGACGTCACCAGCAGTTATGACTTAGCCACAAATCAACTATCAGCTGTGAATGAAACGCTGCATTATGATACCTCACCCCATCATCAGTCTGATAAAAGAAATCCTTCTTTCTTTTGAAACAGAGCTAAAACGCTCCCCTGGATGTCGATTGTGTTTACTTGGAAATGCAATTTTTAAATAAACATGTAGTATGGATGTAGCCAAAGTCCGCTATTAATGCTAAATATTCTCCTGACCCTTAAAAGTAGCAGCAAAGTTGAGGATGTTTCACCAGATTTAACTGGCTGTAGAATGAAAATAACCCTTAAACTTTATATCTCTTTTAGGTTGTGTTTTGGGTCTCAAGTCCCTACTGATGCTCAATACTTGTGGGTGAATATGTGTGTGTGTGTGTGTGTGTGGCTAGCTAGAAGCTATCTCCCCTCGCTCCAAACACAGAAAGGTTGAGAAGAGCCATCTTTCATCTCCTCTGCATCATCACAGCGTCTGCATTATTAATGGCCCTGATTACTGTAATCAAAAATTCTTATTTATTTGGAGGAGGAGGAGAAGAAGGGGGGTGATGAGGAGGGGGAGGGGGAGGCAGCAGCAAGGCCTGGGCTTCGCTCTCTCTCTCTCTCTGACTCTCTTTCTCTCTGTCTCTCTCTCTGTCTCACTCTCTCTCTCTCTCTCTGTCTCTCTCTCCAGACAAAAAAAAAAACCTTTGGTCTCCATCTTTAATTTTTCAGAAACAGAGATGCCGCAGTGCCCTATCTTCCCCCAACTTTGCAGCTACGCTAGTTAAAACATGAAAATACTGAGGCATCAGAGTTCAAACTTTTTTCTCTCTCAGTCTTTGAGCATCATGTACACTTAGCGCTGCAATAAGATACGCACACACACACACATGCGGCAGTTACTGTCAATACTAACGTCTTAACGAAGACAATCATCTACACCTCCAGACAGCCTAAACGATAAAAAGCAGAGCACACTCATCCCTGCCTTTCATCTGGCTTTGAGCTTCTTTTCCACCTCCTTTCTCTCCTTCAATAAAGTCTGTCTGTCTCCTTGCCTCCCTCCTCCTTCTCCTCCTCCACCGCCATTGCTTCCTCCACCATCCACTCCACCCTGTCTAATCTTTCCAGGCACTGCCATTTGCATGCAAATAGTCCATTACCCAGTGGCAGGGAGACACAGCCAGGAGCTCACTACTAGGTAATCAAGGACAAAAGAAGTGAGGGAGAGACAGGAGGGAAGGAGGAGAAAGAAAGAGTGGAAAGAGCAGTGAAAGATCACAGGTGAATTAACATTAGGAACGAGAAGCACAAAGCGACTTGGCAGAATGAGGGGAAGAAAGGAATAAATAAAGAGAGAAAGTGGGGTGAGTCAAGGAGAGAGGGAATACACTGCGACTAGTGGAGAGTTTGACGTGTTTGAAGAGGCGATTGAGAGAAAGTATCTTTGTAATGTAAAAGTTACATGTTAAAGTCAGAGACTACAATGAGCGCAGTGCAGCACAGAGTGCGCGATGGATCAAAGAGCACTTCATTGCGGCTTGTCAGCCTGTCAATCTGCTGCAGCTTTATGAAATAAAAGGCTGTTATCCTGAAGTAAGCATTCAGAGGAAAAGGTTGCTCCCTGCATGTTGTGTCTGCATTTAAACAACAGCTTGCAACAAACTGCTTGTCACCGTTGCAGTGACCATAAAAGGGCAAAATTGTAGCATTTGAAAAAAAAAAAAAAAAAAAAATAGGTAGGTAGGTTTCAAAAGGAATCAAAAGCACACCTTGACATTTAGTCAGCAGATATTTGTCACATTGAGGAAACAAGAAATCCATTCTGCAGGTTTCTGTTAACAGGAGTCAGACTGTTGCCATTTCCCCACACAAGTGCTCATCTAACTGTGTTTGAAGACAGTGAATGGACAAATGTAGTGAATGGACGTGACTGTTTCAGGGTGTCTTCACACCGGAAAGTCCACGCTGATGGAAATGTGATACATATTTAGATTTTCCTGCTGGTGTGGTTCACGTAAGGTTAATGTTCATCTGCCCTGCTGCTCTGGAGACATGCAGCACCCACCGAAGGCCAGCAGGTGGCAGGTGGGCCAACGCGTTCTTATCCCAGAACGTCATATGCATCCACGCTCTGTCAAAGGTGTCCTTCCCTGTCTGAAAGAGACTTTCTATTGACTCCAATGTAAACCCACTGGTGGTGCATTTAGACGCTCAGAGCAGTGAAGGGGTCCTAACTCTGGTATGTGAATACTATACAGTTGAAAGGTGTGAATAGAGTTCACACTTGTGATGAACTCTCTCCAGAGTTCACTTGCAAGGGAATTCAAGGTCCAGGTTCCTTGGCTTGCATCAGAAGTCTGTGAATGCGTTAACACCAAACAAAAAGAAGAGCATCAAGGGCGTAAACACTCCAGGGTTCATATCAACCTGACTAAACAAGTCTGGGGTACTAACTTCACTCTGCTTGCTGTCTGAGGCAGTCGTGCTCACTCAGAAACAAACTAAATCAGGTCAAATCTTCACCCTCTTGACTCTACAATATCTTATGAATATACTTGTTGCTTTATCTCATCATTGGACAGCCTTCCTGGTTGAAGCTTGTATTGCTCTGTAACCCGTTCACTCCTCACACCAAAGTCCATAGAAAAACACACAACAAAAACACATTTGAACTCACTGGATTAATGGATTAACAACTCTGTGCTGTTATGTTAAATTGGTATGTACATTTGACGATTTTCTCTAGTGACTTTGGTGCAGGGAGTGAGTGGTTTAAAAGTGACACACGTGTCAGTTTAAGTTTTAAAAAAGGCCTTTAACAAACAGATGTCTGAATGCATAAACCTGCCGGATCATTTTTCACATCTTGAAGCCAAACAAAGAAACCCTTCCTGTTTATATGCAAAGGCGTAGGACAGTGACCTCCCTCTCTGTGTTACAGTCTGCACTCTCACCATTAGATGCCACTAATTCTTACACATTAAACCTTTAAAGACATTGCTGTTTTTCACAAGTCACACTTGACTAATTGGCACATTAATCAATAATAATATTAATAATGATCATTATCGTTTACAAACAAATACAAGGAAAATCTTCAAATCTTTTTTTTGTCATTGTATGAAATGAATGGTGTTGTCAGTAAGAATCCCACCAGTGTGTGTATCCTGATTTATCCGCAGAAGTTTTTAGTTTTTTCAGTTTTTTTTCACCAAACTGCTCCTCTCGAGGGCTATAAACGCTAATAAGCACACAATCAAGAAGTGTTTGTATGTAGAGCCAAGATCAGTCTATTTTCCAGACGCACGGAAAATAAAATCTCCTCCTAATTATGAAAAGACTGCAAAGAGATGATGACATCTTAGAGAAATATTCTTTCAAAAGTTTCTGCTTCCGTGCATTTCTCACACTGTTCTGTTATGACCCAGATGACCTTCCACGTGACCTTTTCTTCCACTTCCCACCCAGTCCCTTGTCTCACATTCAGTCCCTCTCTTTTTTCCTCCGTTTCCCTTGATAGATGCTTGAAATAGCTAAACGCCTTCTTCTGGGAGAAGAAGAAGAAGAAGAAGAAGAAGAAGAAGAAGTGCATGAGCGTCAAAGGAAATGAGCCCCCCACTGCTGCCACCACCTCCGAGCCCCTCCTGTCACCCCCTCCTCCTCCTCTCTGCAAAGCGCTTGATTGCGGCCCGTTTGATGTCATAAACGCGGCGTGCAAAGATTTGCTCTCTGTTCCTCGCAGAGCCTGTTTGAAGCTCCGCGTGAGCGACACACATTCCCGACATTACACTCTGCTAAAACGGGCAATTATTTTCTTCACCCCCCTTTTTTATGTTCGGCTTTGGAACGAGGAGGTGGCGGAGAGAGAGAAGAAGAGAGAGAGAGAGAGAGAGAGAGAGACGGGGAGGGATGACTTGCACCCACGCAATCCTCTAACTAAGACGTAAATATGCATGGTGCAAAGGCCTTTCTTCTAAGACAGGCACTTTACTGTTTCCTAAACTTTTGTGTCTTTTTTTCTGTCACAAGCATTACTGAAATTACACCTCCTGCAGATATCACCAGCATGCACCTATTAAGACCCATACATTACTGTCACTAGTGCTTGGTTGAACCTGCCTCAACTACTTCTCAGCATCTCTAAGCACTTTCATAAGCCTTCTATGTCAGTCGTGGGAATATAAAAGATTCTGTGGTAATACAAGTCACTGTAAAGGGGTTTATTCATTGTATGAAGAGCTTCTGAAGCAGCCCGAGGCTGCCGTCTCTCTACACCCACAACAGCAGCTCCAAGACAGTGGCTTGGGAAAAAAGAAAAGGTCTAGCCTTGGACCTGCTCCGCACTCACCCACTCATCTCCATAAGAAGCAAGGTCACCACTCCCTGTATGTAGCTTCATCTGTTTACAGTCATATGACACACAGTTGATTCACAGCTCACTCTCTCCCCAAAGCCCTTTTCACACTAAATTTACACATGAAAGGTGATTAACACCGTTTCCATTACCAGTGGTTGGTCTGCCATCAGATGTTTTTTGTTTTTGTTTAACCCCTGTGTCACCTGTGCCTGTTTACATCCGATTAACATCTGTCCTCAGTGATCCCTACAGATCTGTAAAAAATCCCGTCAGAATCACATTTGAAACCACCTTGTTGTTTTAATCAGGTTTAGAAAATCTTATGTTTTCTTTACCTTGGGGATTTTATTTCTTTGTGTCTGGTTTCCTGTCCCTTTATTCTCCTTGTTTTAACTTTTACTTCCTGTCTTGCCTGCCCCACCCAAATGTGATTCTTAAAGGCGACATAGAATGCTTGTATCACACATATATGTTAGTTATGGAGGTCTACTTACATATATTAACTTGTTTTCATGATTAAAAACCTCCTAATCGCTGCAAACGAGCCGATCAAAATATCTCCTCACTGACGCTCTCGTCAGCCGCGCTGTTTCAGACCAAACAGTTGTTGTGATTGGCCAGCCAACGAGAGCTTTCCCACTGTCCTGTGATTGGCCAGGTACCTGGAAGTGACTTAATAGATAGGCCAGCTCTCAGATACACAGCTCCCCCTCTGGCACGGTGGATGCTCTGCATCTCAGCAGCTACAACGAGACTAGTTCTTCTTCTTCTTCTGCGGTTGAATGTACGCAACCGGATGTGCCCGGACTAGTGCCCGCACCGGGAGGCGCTACGGTGGTGAGAGGAGTGGTGATGATTTTTGATGACGACATCAAACTACGGAAGTGCCGATCCGCTTCGCAGAGCCCAGGAAAACTATACAACACTATTTTCTCAGCAGTGGCTGAACTGTTTGTTCTGAAACTTTAGGGTTTCATAAACGAGGTAATGACGCAGATACACACACACAAATGCAGCGTTAATTGGAGCTTCCGGTCTATGTCACCTTCAATAACCCGTGCGTTTAGTAATCCCCATTATCTTCATCAGTTCATTTCTGTTTGTTACTGCGCCCCATGTTTTAAGACTTTCTTCTGTTGGTGTTTTGGCCTTTTTGTGCATTTGATTTATTAAAGACTCTTTCGTTCATTTCTTTGCAACCCATTTTTGCGTCCTCCGTTTTCTACACTGCACTGTGACAGTGATCACATGATCACATCTGGCGACCCCACCCTTTATTCAATTACACACTGACATCATGATTGTTTGAGTGTACAGATGTGTCTGATGTCACGTGTGTCTGGGCAAGATTGAAAGATAGAGAAAAGAGATTTTTTTACGGTTCTCAGTGGCCATCAGTGTTAAGATTATGCTGATTAGTGTAAAAAGAAATTAAACTGCGCGGATCAGAGGACATCAGCTGAGGAGGCGGTCTCTAATCCATTCTGAGGACAGATTGGGTTCATATATGCTCATGTATAACCAGATTAAATGAAGTCGCAGGTTTAGCTGTGTTACGCTGCCTCATATGCAACATGTGCACACACACACACACATTTGGATACACACTCCTCTCAGATCTTGGCCTGTGCCCAGCGTTGCACTCCCCATTTATGACCCTTGCTTTATGGTTTATTTAAAAAGTAACAGTCCCTTTATAGGTCATTAAAGCAGAAATAAAAGACAGCAGACGGCCTGTAGTGGAGAGAGGGGAGATCAGACGCCAGCCAGATTGGCTTGAAACTCACAGAGAGAGAGAGATAGAGAGACACAGGAGCGTATGCAAGAGTGCATCCGAGGCCAAGGGGTTGTGACCTTCCTGGTGAGAAAGGTCAGCTACACATCATCACTTTGCACATCATTAACCTGATTGTATATCGTGTGAGCAGACACTGCAGGGAGAAATAAAAACACGTACAGAACATAAGCGGCGGCACACTGGTAGATGAATTGCATGCAAATATACTCGAGATGGATAGTTTAGTAATACATGCAAATGCACGGTTAATGCAAACATGCTAACACACATACAGTTAGTCCAGAGGGTGTTCACAACACACATGAAACATGATTCACATGTAAATGCATCAGTGAGGGACCTTCAGGGCCTTCTACGCCTTCAGAGGCCCAACATTCATTCTGGACCAAAAAATATGAGTTTTAAATAATATATATATATATATATATATATATATATACATACACATATATATATATTATTTAAAATATGAGTTCTAATGAAACTCATATATTGAGCAATGAAAGGGGTTACTGTCCTGAAACATGTTATCCAATCAGAATCGTCCGCCTCCATTAGGCCCGAGTAGCTGCCTCATTAATTGGTTAGGACTTCTCGAAAAGGCCAAGCTATGTGTTTTGTGATGGGCAAATTGACCAATCACGGTTTGAGTGGGCGGGCCAAAAACAAAAGATCGTGGGCCTTCGTGAAGTCCGAACAGCGCAGGTTTAACTGCAGACCACGCCCCCCAGAGTGCTGAGAGAGGTTGAGAGAGCGGTGTTGTGGCTAGCTTGATAGCATCACCTGCCTCAAGGTGGCCTTTCACAGAAAAACTTCAAGTAATAAAAAATGGAAGTCCAACTCCAGAACTGGAGTTAAAAGAGAAGGTTATGAAAGTGGAAAGGCATTTCAAGACCGAAAATTCTTATTAGTTGGAGACGTGCACACAGCGTACCGGCAGCTGCACAGTGAACACTACGGGCTGCACTTTGACTTCCGCAGGCTCAACATTGAACTGACAGTCATGTACAAACTTTGGCAAACTTTGAGGCACAGAGACCATCAGACCTGCTGCACTTTCTGACACTTTAAGAGCTGACTGAGAGCATGCTGCAGCTGTGTCCCCTCACCTGCCTGGTTCTGACCCCGTGTCCACCTCCCCTATGGAGCGGTCTTACTCGGCACTCAAGCTAATCAAGACGCACGCCAGAAACAGTACTGGACAGGATCGCCTGGGAGCTTTGGTACTGATGTCCACAGAGAAAGGACTTCTTTTGGAGCTCAAGTCAAAGGACAAACTTTACTACGCTGCCATCGCCCACTTCACAAGGAAAGACCTATGAATGGATTTTGTTTTCATGTAAGGTAGGCCTTTGTCTCTTCGTTTATAAAAGTGCCAGCGACAATAACCATAGCTTAAGTGTGGTTTGAAAAGTGCTGGGTACTTCATCCGTTTGACGTTTCATTACAATATGCACTGCATTACAGTGTTGTGTGTGGCTCTGACACTTCTATTAGGGAAAAGGAACAATAACACTTACACATACACATACAAAAAACTGAGAATGTGCAATGGGATCCACTCGCGGGTCCTCTCCCCGGCCGCCGGTGGACTGTGCCGCGCAGCGAAAGTGAGGGCCTACACACAGAGGGGCCGGGCGCACCACACTTCATAGTCTTTGTATTACCAGCTTGTGCGTTTGAAATTGTATTGTAGTTTGAGGATGCTCATGAATTTATTTCTTAATGTGTGTATGGTTTTTTGTGCGGCGTGATTTCACGGCGCTGTCCATGGTGATGAAATGAGCCTCAGTGTTGGTGTCAGCAGCGTCACGGGGTGACCTCATTATATATTGACAGATTTTGGCTTTGTTTGAACTGAGTATGTTTATTTAATGTCAACTATGTAGCCATAATGGTCTCCAGTTTTATGAAGTTGATGTTGAGAATGTATGTTGTTGCGGGGAATGTTATTGTTATTTGTTTACGTCCTTGTCATCGTTGTTTAACGCTTTCAATTCATCGTACTGTTTACTGTTTATTTTCTCAGCAATGATGGCTGAGGTGAAGGCCCAGCTGTAGTGCTCACGTTTGCCACTGAATCATTTTATATTCTCTCTCTCTCTCTGTGTCTGTGTCTTCATGAGGAAGTTTTAATGGAGGAGGTTTTTATTTGTGGTTTTAAATACATTCACCAGAAGTGTCAGCTTTCAGAGTTTGCAAAGACGGTGGTGACTCGGAGGAGAAGAGCTGAGGAAGTAATGAATGTTGATGTGATTCCTGTGTTTTGGAGAAGAAAAAATAGTCCAGACTTTCTCCTGGATTTAGTTTTTTTAAACAAATATGAACACAACTTTCAGTGTATTCACTCTGAACACAAAGCCTTTTTTGCATCACGTTACTTGTGTGAACGTAAACAGTGGATTACATCAGCGACTGTATGAAATGGACGTAGCCTTCCAGTTAGAAAAGTGAAGCAAAGGAGGATATTAGTAGCACATAGCCACCAGGGGGAGACTCCACTGGTTAAAAAACTCATAGATAAATGGAAATCTTGAATCTCATTTGCTAGTTTCAAATCTTCTTCAGTATAACATGATGTCAATTTTGTAAGTTATGTTACCATCCATCATCTTCTGCCGCAAATATCATCCACACGAGGGTGGACACCAGTGTGATTGACAGCAGGTTTCATCCAATAGGTGCCTGGTAGAGCAGGGATACCAGACCCAAGCCTGTTGGCGTCAACTGACACAGTTCTCTTATGACACCTTTCCATTATACAGTTCTAGCACGACTCAGCTCTACTCGACTGAACTCCGCTCAGTTTGGTATCAGTCACGTCGCTTTCCATTACTTCATAGTACCTCCTCAATGTGGGCGGAGTCGTCATGGCACAGCAGCACGAAACTGCCGTGATGTTGTTTTATACACGACACAAACTAGTGACGGTCAAAGCAGTTGTTTTTGGTGTAATTGAATCATTAGAATCAGTTCATGAAAAAGGTTTGTTCACAGAATCGTTCAGTACTTCCTGCATGACCATGATATTTTCTCAGTTGGTAAAAAAGGTTGAAAAACACTGACTTAAATAAAATGCATTTATTTATTTGACAGGCCTGAATGGTTTGAAATAAAAAAATGCTGAATATATATATATATATATATATATATATATATATATGTATACATATAATCTTTTTATCTGCATTTATGTTTCTTTTCCAATGGCATTCATAGTTGAATGCAAAGAAAGGAAGAATGTCAATGTCACACAGAACGCTTTAAATGCTTTGAATTTGGAATCTCTCTCTCTCTCTCTCTCTCTCTCTCTCTCTCTCTCTGTCTCTCTCTCTCTCTCACACACACACACACACACACACACCCTCAGTCACACACACGTTGACCTGTGCATGATTGCAAAATGAGCATGTTTAACTGTACAGAAATGTCAGCTGAGAATAATGGCTGGAATGTAATCACGGAATGAACGTGGATCCTTCAAGAGACGAGTCAGACATAAAAGAAAGGAGAGAGAGAGAGAGAGAGAGAGATGCCATCATTACGTATATTAGTACTGTGTCTATATGACTTTTATTTAGATCTATGTTTTTAATACAGGATCAAATTCCCTCTTCTTTCTGTGTCACTCAACATTAATGTGATAGAATTATACAAAAACACCATGAATAAAAACGTACATGCCCCCACACACAATAGACACACGAGTGTTTTATGTGCTTGAAAACAAGCGCAGTCACATATGTTCACATGACATATACACAGCAATATCTTTAAACTCCATATATATATATATATATATATATATATATATGTCCAAACGGCCTCATGATTGACTGTGGCTCCAGAGTGCCGCCACGACTGCTCCCGTCGTGAGTGTGAACAACACAAACCCTTTGCTGAAACATGTACACAATAAACAGATTTATAACTTAGATAATATGAATTACAGTACAGTTTGTGACAATGAAGAACAGCCCTGAATATTAGTTTGAATGTCAAGCGTTAGTTCTGCCTGAAAAATTTTCCGTGGCTATAAATAAATCTTTGTCTCATTTAGTTTAATGCCCATGCACTGATATCTGAAGCCTAGGTGTGTGTGTGTGTTTGTGTGTGAGAGAGAGAGAGACAAAGGCAGCAGAGGAAACAGTGACAGTGAGTGGGTGTGTACATGTTACACTTAACATTGTAAGAAAGAGAAAGCAGAGTGACGGAGAGAAAGAGGCTTTGGTGTAGAGTGGATGTATTTCAGAAAGGTGTTGCCATGCAGGAGAATCATTTGCAGATCTTCAGGCCAGGACCTGTAGTTCATCTGCTCTGTGAAGTTGCAGAGAGTGTGTGTGTGTGTGTGTGTGTGTGTTTGTCATATCAGTGTGGATCTCCACGTGCACATGCAGACAATTTTAAAATCATTTGCTCTTAGAAAGAAGGCTGCAGCAGCACTGCCATCATCAGCAATCCAGCAGAGAGAGAGAGATAGCGAGAGAGAGAGAGACAGAGAGAGGGAGGGAGAGAGAGAGAGAGAAAGGGGTGGTGGGAGGGGGTTGGGGTATGTCAAGGCAAAGAGAGCGAGGCCATAGTCTTATTAGTGATAATGAGAGAGAGCCATTCGGCCAATTTACATCCGTAATCTGATATTAGCTGCTGCCACCCACACTAAGGAAGCAGGAGCGCGCACACACACACACACGCACACACTTGAAATGAGATATTCGTACTCATGAAAAAGCAGATCTGCTCTTGGGTGAAAGCTGTGGTGACCCTGAGGATACAGGAAGAACTTTCAGTGAACTAAAGACAAATAAATAAATAAATAAAAACACATACATCTATTATTCTACAGTACTTTGCCACATGAAATTATTTATTTGAAAAATTGTACATAATCACTAATATAAAAAAAGGTAAATACACTCTCTGTGCTGAGTTGCTAGAGGCAACGCTTAGGCCTCGGCAGAACATAAAATGAATATTTGCAATGTCAAAAAAGATACAATTTAATCACTATTTTTATTTGAATTCTGTGTATTTTTGTATGATGCGCATGAAGGAATATTTAATGATAACGTAAGGGTAAATTGCAGCGTCTCAGTTCTGGCTCCCCTTTTTTATTGGCGGTGATAAAGGTCCATGAGCAAAACATTACCACCTCCATGCTGTCGCCTGGCAGGAATTCAACTTTTGAGCCTAATAGATAACACTTAATTTTATATGTAAAGCACCAACAACACACACACACACACACACACACACACACACGCGTACACACACACTCCTGCAGACAAACACAGACATTGATGAATGAATCTCTGCAAACCCTTGACGAGAATCTCATGCACAGAAACAAGTGTAAGTCTTCTCACGCTGCACTTGTGTGACATTCAGACGATGAAGCTCATGTCGGTGCACTCGTTCTTACATGAACACACTAATGTATCCAGGAAACTGAGGCTTTCAAGGAAAGCAGATCCTCTCGGGCGAACAGTGAAGAACTCGACTGAGCACAATAAGACCCCACAACATGTTTCATGAATATTCCATCCACACTGGAGAGGCAAACCTCTCAATCCCTCGTGTTTCAATTAGATCCGAACCACCCAGAATCATCTAATTGTTGCGAGCACTTAAGCATGTATGGCAGGAACCCTACTGCCTATCCGCAGGCTAGAATGTGGGTTCAGCTATGAGCGTAGCAGAGCATTATGCAAGCCAGAGGGGGAACCTTTTAGCTGCAACATCACACACTTTCACATACTGTCATGTGTATAGCGCCATATCTCTAAAACCATTTGCCTCCACTACAGGCTTGTGGTTATATACTTCTCCACGTCGCCATCCTCGCAATAGAACTTTTATTATCTATAGTCATGTCTGGCTGTCTGGTTAAGAGCGCCATATGGATCCACGCTGCACAGCATTATCTAATAACTACAACATCTTGCTCTAATCTGATCTGCTCAGTTCCTGAGCCTTAAAAGCATTGTTTTTTTTCTTAATGTAAATGAAGTGGAATTACAGTTGTCATGTGTGTGTGTGTGTGTGTGTGTGTGTGTGTGTGTGCGCACGATGCATTTTAACACGCCGTCATCATCTTTGCAGCTCTTCAAATACGTGCAAATTAGGTGACAATTGTACAATTCAATTATGATTCAGAAAATATTTCAATGGGTTTATTGAAGAGAGTTATAGAAAGGAAAGGCCCGAGTTTTTTATATTGCATTAGTCAATTATTAATAACAGTTTTATAAGAGTGAATAACTTTTGCCATTGTATGCTTGGAGTCTGTTTCCTTGACGTCTGGTGTGCTTAATCATTTCAGACATTTTGCTTTAAAACTACAACTGTTTTTAATTGACTATATCCACAAATGTTAACCTTACAAAGTCCAAGTTTCCCCTTCACGACAACTGAGAGGAAGTTACGGAGCTGTAAGTGACGCTTACATGCATATAGTCCATTGTATTCTGTAAGTATAAGTAAATGAATCAACACAGAGTACAGACTCTTGGCCTCTATGAGGCAGCTTGCTCCATAATTGACTCTAATCTGTCAGGTGAGAATGTGTTTGTCGTCCTGACTGATGCAGAACAAACTGCTGAACAACACAGAACAAAGAGACTGTAGGAAAATGGTGTAAAATCAGCTTTTTTCCATGTTTCAGTGTGAGTATCAGAGGGTGTCACCTGCTCTACAGACTGTAAAGCCCTTCAGGCGACTTGTATTTGTGATGTTGGGCTTTCTAAATAAAATTGACTTGACTTGACATATTTGGGTAAAGCTAACAGGGGTAAGGTGTTAACATGTGTCACAGTGTTACTGGAATACGTGGTCATTGTTGCAGTGTTTGCATGTTCTCACTCCCTGTGTGTGTGTGTGTGGGTTCTCTTGGGGTTCTCTGGTTTCCTCCCACAGTCCAAAAACATGCAGATTACATTAATTAGACACTTTAAATTAACCGTAGGCGTGATGGTGAGAGAGTGAATGTTTTGTCCATCTCTGTACTGTATGTTGGCCGTGAGGTGGACTGGCGATCCGTCCATGTTCGCTGCAGGCCTGCGTCGGCTGGGATTTGCCCCAGGGGGGTAGAAAATGGATTGACGGAAGCACGTACATGTGCGGCTCGTCTGCGGTGCCGTGCATCTCTCTCTTCACTTAGACACACATGTTAGCTAATGAGTCCATTTACACTGCCCACGTGAGACACGTGTGGGAACAGACATCGCGCCTGTTTTTCACGTCTCACAGCAAATATATACAGTGAAAAATTGTCTTTCCTCACAGTTTCAGCATCATTATGTGTCTCATGTCACAGCCACAGTACATCCTGTTCCTGTTTCAAAGTAAAAGCAACAAAGTTTTATTGTTAAAGGACTTATTTATGATGCTAAATTAATCTTTTAATTTAAAAAAAAGGTGCAGAAATATTCCATGATAAATTGATATTAAGTTGACCACATGAAATCAATTGAAGGGCTGCATTTGGCCTGCGGGCCACGAGTTTGAGAGCCATAACAGCCAACGGGGGACAAAACTATTGGTTGCAGAGACAAGTCTGTTTGAAAGGAAGTCTGTGGTACATGTGTTGTTAACATCGTTTTTTCCTGAGGAGTTAATGGTCTCAATCACTAGTTTCCGGTTCAATAGACCATTGAGAGGAAAATAGATGATAAAGCACAGCACATTTGAGTGGACACCCGCGTGATTGACAGCTAGTATCGTCCAATATGGGCATGGGAAGTTGTCATGCTGTATAATCCCGTATCCCGAGGCTTCAAAATAGAAATGAATTGTGTAACCAGTAGACCACATCTATGTTTTATATCCCTGTGCAATACAGATGTCCACTATGATTCTGTGTGTAATTGTGCTGCATGTGTATTTACCTTTAGTACCAATGTAGTTGCACATTTCAACACTTCAATGTATCTATTAGTGTAGGAGTCACATTTAAGTTGAATATTTTGATCATATAGGATGATTTTTGTTGGTAAATCAAATGTGTGCATGTTAATTTGAGCTCACCTCCGTCCTCAGGTGGTGACGACAGGGCCGAGGTTTTAAATTTGACGCTGGAGCACAGGAATGGTTGCAAAACACTATCGTTGACCACAGCACAGCACAGCACAGCACAGCACAGCACAGTACAGCACAGCACAGCACAGTACAGCTCAGCACAGTAGAGCATAGTACTGAAAGTTCTTCTCTTTTTACCTTCTGCACGTCAAACATTTGCTCTGTGACAAAAACCATAGGAACCATGAAAGAAAAATGGGACTTAGGTTATTCACAGTTCATTTATTTCAGTCCAATTCCATTTCTTCCACTGTTTGCAGATGATGTTGTAATCTGTAGTGAGAGTAGGGGGCAAGTGTAAGAGAAAGTGGAGAGAAGATGATTGAGGTTAGTAGGAGCCTGTGTGTGATAGTGAGACAGGTGGTACTGAATGGAGCTGCCAGGCTGGAGGAACAGAAGATGACCACAGATGCTGCACATCTTTGAGTCTGGTTGTGTCAGAGATTTCTTCTTCTGTTAAAAAGGACTTGTTTGTCTCCACTGAAGCCCAGTGTTTGTTCATTGTGTGAAGTGTTGGGTTTCTCTGCTCTCGATGATGTTGTCCATTTTTATTTCTTCTCTTTTGCTTTACCACTTGGTCCCTGACAATTCTTCTCTCTCTCCGTCTCTCCCTCTGTACCTCTATTGCCCCCTACTGTCATGGATGACCCTGCTTGACACCACTTTCTACTGCTCTAGCTAACAAACATATTCCCATACTTAGTACCACTATTGTATTTATATTGGTATGTTGTACTTTATTTATCCCCTTCCTAGAATTAGGAGCAATGGGGGTTGGGTGCCTTGCTCAGGGGGAGTCGAACCGGCATCCTTCCATGTTTTTGAGAGATCCCTCGTCTGTGGCTCAACTTGAGATTGTTACATTTAATTTAATGTTAAAAGTCTTTCTGAGATTTTTTCACTGTGAATGGAGTGTGAGGAGAGAGGAAACCACATGCTTTACCATTTGTAAATGGCACCAAAACAAATTGCGACTTGTCAATATGGGTCATACCGATTACAGTGATTTGAATAGAATCACTCTGTGTACTAGTAAACTTTTAAATTTTGGATGAAAGAATCTGCCATCATTATTTTTGCTTTAGAATTCTTTTTTTCCATTTTCCACCTCAGTTACTTTTGGTTTTCATCATTTTTTTTCTACTTTACTCCTGATCATCTTGAAAAGAATGATTGGCATAAACTGTATTTGCTTTTAGGGACACAAGGCCAGTGTGAATAATGCTGCCGTGCGGCGCTATAGAAGCATATTCATGATCATAAACTCCAGAACTCCATTCTAAAGAGCACAAATCTTGTCTCCGGTCAGCTCATCTCATCTCGATGCATTTATCTTGGACCATATGTAAATATGATGGACGAGGACAAAGACGACCAAAGTCTCGCTGAGTCAGAGGCTGCCTCTGCGGATTGTGTGTTATCCATCACAGACGAGAGGAGAAAAACCCATTAGTTGGATTTTTAAAACAAATATAGTGGAGTTTGAAGGACAGTATATAATGTGGAGGCTTTCACTGGAGTCAAGGACGACCAAACCTGCTGAACTATGTTTTCATTTCCATTGAAGATATTGAAGGCAGCGATAATCCCTGCAATATAAATGTTACATTTCTCTCTCAATGTTCCCTTTGTTTACTTCTAAAACTCTGTCTTAATCACTCTCCTGCAGCTCGACAGTGTCAGCATTAACCCCAGCTGCATTAACCTTACTTAGTGCCTGAAACCTTTCTGCCTTCGAGTGTGGAGGAAATATACTGAGCCTGAGCTCTGTGCCTCTGTGTGCTCTGCATTTTTTTTGTTTGACTGAGAGCAACTTCTACTTCTCCCCATTCAATATTGTGTATTTGCTGCACACACTGTACTGTGGCACACACACACACACACACACACACACACACACTTTCTCACCAATTACCTGTCTCTATCTCTCCGCCTGTGTTGTGTGATTGAGGGGAGATGTGAGAGAAAGTGTGGATGTGCCTCTGTGTGTGTGTGTGTGTGTGAGATAGTGTATACCTGCATATGCAGGAGTGTACACAAGTGTGTGTGTTTGTGAGAAAGTGTGTGTCCGCGTCTCATTCTTCTGCCTCTGTTTCCCCCTCCGGATCTCATGTATAATTTATGGTACCGCTCATGAATATGCTAATTAGCCGGCATGCAGGGAGAGGTGAGAGGGCTTCCCCTGTTCTATTCTTACATTCTTCTGATGAGAGAGGGAAAAGGGAAAAAGGATGGAAAAGAGAGTGAGCGAGAGACAGAGAGAGTGTGTGTGTGCGTGTGTTGCTGCTGGTGAAGGGAAAAGGGAACAAGACGAAGGGCAGGGAAGGAAATCGCTGGAAGGAAGGAGTGTGGAAATACATTTATGAAATCCCGGGCGTTCGACAAATAAGCACTGTGGCAATATGGACAGTGTGTGAGCCCATGTTGTGCTATATTGTGCTGGAGACAAATGAATCACCCATGCTGAGGGGACGTGGAGAGGCGAGATTGGAAGAGGTAGTGAGAGAAACTGGGAGATGAGAGGTGGAAGAAAGAAGTACTTGTCATTGTTCCATCAGCATTTGAGTCGTGTTTGTGAAAGGCTAGACGGGCAGGCAAAATACGACTGTTATTCCACTTTCAATCGCTCCGCGCCATAAATAGATGATAGGTGCCAAGTTTCTGAAAAACACCTATCAGAGTATCGCTCAAGACAGAGACAAAGAGAAAAAGTGATGCGAGCTCCAAGCGCTAATCAGATAAATTGCGGGGGAAAGAGAGGTAGAGGGTAGAGAGAGATTAATCCAACCACTAACAAACTAAACATCAAACACTTTGCCTTCAAAGTTGCGTAACATGAAAAAAAAACCTTTTAAAGCACACAAAAAAACCTTCACAGAGAGCTGAGGGAAGATCACTCATCTTTCTTCTCTCTCTCTCTTTCTGTCTTTCTCTTGAACCCTCTGTCTGGAAGCTTTTCTCTCTCTCTCGCTCTCTCTCTTTTTGTCTCAGTCAACCTCATCCTCGCTGTCTCTCATCCTCGTCTTCCTCTCTCTAACTCTTCTCCCATCTCCCCTCTGGAGTTCAATCACGAGGAGTGAATTTTGCGTGAAATAGTGCATGACATGCAGTGTGTGTGTGTGTGTGTGTGTGTCTTCCCTTCTGGCACCCTCTGGGTAGAGAGAGCATTCCAGCGGGCAGCTGATGATTCAGCATCTGTCACCCGGCTTATGTAAGGGAGCAGACACAGTCTGGATGGCTGACTTGGCTAACTGACTGACTGACTGGATATATGAATGAATGAATGGATGAATGGATGAATGGCTGAGTTACTCACAGACTGACCAGCGGACTCTCTGAACATTTACTCACTGATTAAAAAAACTACATAGTGAATACAAGTATGAAAAGACTGAGTCGATATTAAACAAATGAAACACAGAAAACAATATAGTGATGAGATTTATTCAAAGACACACTCTTTCATTTGTGACTAAGTCAAAACCAATGTTTTAAAATGAACAATATTAGTTACTGCGTTTGTCCTGTTTGGTTTGTTTCTTTTTATTTTTCTTACATCGCTGATATTCCGGGTTATCTCGTGGATTTATTACTTTATTTTTTTCCTCTGTGATGGTGCAGGAGTTAAATAGAGCTGCATATATGTATATCCGTCACATATTCATACAAATGGATGTGTTTTGCTGTGTTACAGCCGGGCTCATGGGCGGCAACAAAGGAGGGAAACGAACAAGAGGAATAATAATAATTCAACTTATATTAGTTAAATTAACAAAAGCAGACGGTATGAGGGGAGGACGTGTGAGTCAGTCGTGAGTGCAAGTGCGTGGATGTAGTGACAAATACGAGGTGCATGTTGGAAGGTGGAAACAAGGAAAATAACGATAACAATAATAGCATTAGACTTTTTAAAGCAGGGGCCTCAAACTCAAACAACCTCGAAAAAATTAAAATCCATGATGATGATATTGCACACCATTTCAAAATAAAAGCATCTGCTTCTACAGTATATGAAATGATAACTAGTTTATCAAAACATATTTATAATGCAAAATGAATCTAAAACTGACAAAAACAGACAATAAAAAAATGTAATCAATAAAAAAACATGTTGACAATTGTAATTAAAACACTAGACAAGTGTAATAATGTGATAAATATAACCTAATGTATTATAATTATAAACATATTGTTAATTGTTCTTGAAAAATGCTTCTTATATTATTTTATTAATAAGAATAATAAGGATAATAAGAATAATTTCTGTCAGTTACAAAGCTGTCCTCCACAGGAAGAACCTCGCAGTTCAAAGCTTCAATGCTTTTTGCAAAGTTCTTCTTCTAATACATTTGCAGCAGGCTGCACACTGAAATCCACCAGCGGGCCACGTGTGGGTTTGGGACCTCTGTTTTAAACAACCTGGCCAGGTGCTCATAATTAGGCTTTCCAGAGAGGGCAACAAGTACGGGGAGCAAAACAGAGGCACTAGGTCTGTCGCAGTTGTTGATAATGTATGAAAAAACATGATTTGTTCATAGATAGCTCACAGTTAATGTTTGAGTTGAAAGCACCTATGTGCACAAATTACCATAATATCTATATTTTCATCCAGACAAGGACCCTCACTTTATTAAACTATTATATCATTTCATACCTTTCTAACTCTCCAGTGTAGACTATCAAACACAAAGTTAAATGTGATTATTAAAGGGCAACAGACAACTGTTGTATCCAGTTCAGTAGATGCTATAGTGGAGACACAGGTACTTTTCTTTTTTTATTTTCATATTGCTGCTTACAGTTTTCATTCCTGTTTTTCTTTTTGCACTACTTTTATATATATTTATATTCAATAAAAACACTTACTTATTTATTTTTTTATTAATCATAGTTAGGCTGAAGAGTTGAATACATGTATAGACATTTACAGTAAGATAAAAGACATTTCCCATCAAAACTCAGAAGTGACAAAATTCAATGCTATGTGTTGGTTCCTTATCTGCTGCCAAGCAATGCAATTTCGTTGCCAGTTTTCACTGCTGTGTTTTCTGTGCAATGACAATAAAAGGAAGTCCAAGTCTAACTTTCCCTCAGTGTGGAACTGTTCTTGGTAAAACCTGAATTTGTACTACTAACACAGCTTAAATGTATTGTTAAATGTTATTTTTTTTTTTTTAAATACACTTAAGTCTTGTGTAAAATCCAAAATTCAGCTAATGTATCCATTCACACCCATGACGATGTGACTTGAGGAGCTGTGGGTTAAACTGCCAAACCTTTAGTTGTTGCTCTACCTACTGAGCATCAGTATCGGTGTAAACACTACACACTGCAGTGTTGCTGGTGGTGATTTTTTCTATCACGGTTAAAAAGTGTGATCAAGTTTAACATTATAATGACAAGCCAGACACATGTGTATACCTGCTTTAAAAGAGATCTTTTAGGTTAAAAGAATCCTGTGTAAGTGAATTGCCATGAGCTCTTGTCCAACAGCTGATAAACATCCACAAACTGAGCCTGGAAAAAGAGCACATCATTTTGCAGTTTCATTTTTTTGTTGTTGTTTTTTATTACAATGTCCTCGTTCCAGCAGTAAAGATTAAACATATGTTTGAAATAAACTTAATGAGGGCCTTTAATGAGAAACAATTCATTAAACACTTCATGCTGCAGCTTATGTTTTATGTCCCACTGGTCACCATCAACGAGCCCAGTGGTCTGACTTGGACTTGCTGCTGTTGACTGGATTTGGTGAGTCAGCTAGGAGACCAGCTAACTAGTCCTTGTGGCCAGCTGTCTGGACCTGGATGATGGATCGGTCCGCTGGCTGGCTGGCTGGCTGGAGTCAGGCTGTCAGGAGAGAGGGAGAGAGAGAGAGAGAGAGAGAGAGAGAGAGCGGAGTGGGAGAGGGTGGAGAGGCAAACCAGAGTTCATTACTGTAAACTTGGGAAGGCAGTGTGGTGACAGGCTGAGCGAGAGAGAGCAGAGATGGGGAGAAATTGGGAGTGACATGAAAACTCTGTATCCTCATGCAAATAGATGCAGTTATCTCGATGACCTAGATGTACACACAAAAACATTCTCACACACACACGTACGCAGGGGCGCCAGTCTTGTTGCTCAGGCTGAAGGTTGTCGGGGACAGACTGGATGGAAGTGCGTTCATGCGTCTGTGTGGATGAGTGGCTGATTGAGTCGCAGCGAAAGAAAGAAACATCAACAAAGAGATGAAGAATGGTGAAGGAAACTAAAAATACAAACACACAAACAAACAGGAGATTGCATTTAGCCATTTGACCTTCAGCGCTGGATCAACTTCTGTGAGACAAGGTCGGTTTGGCAAAGTCACTCCTACACAGAGCTCACGCTCGCATGAGGGTCAGACCGAACACACACAATCTCACAGAAGAACCTCACACCCAGATCCAGCCTGTAGACTCTCAGCCAATAGATATGAGGTGCAATAACACCTGATGTGAGTGGGAGCCTCTTGCCGCTTTGAAAACAGAGCACACACAAACACACACGTGCACACACACACACACACACACTGCGATCTCCAATTCACACGTCTCACTTTGGTGGCCAAAGACAGGGAGGAGGAGGGGGGAGTGAAAATACAGGAGGAGGTGGAAGAGGGAGAGATAGAGATAGAGAGCAAGAGAGGTGTCGCCTCTCCTCACTGATCCCTTATGCTAAGAGGGATTTGCATACATTTTTAATCAAAGCAAATTAGATCATAACCAAATTAAATCACGCTTTCCAGCCGCCCCCTTCTCTGTCTACCTCCTGTTCCATCCTCCCACCTATTTCTCATCATTTAATTATAGTCGCTAACAGGTATGGTTAGACAAAAAAATAATAATAAAATCTGTGCACTGATGGAGCTAATTGACTAAAAACATATATGTTAAAAGTGTCTGTGGGTGTTGAAGTGAATACATTTGTCAATAATGAATAAAACATGAGGACTGGATTTCAGGCAAAGCTAATTTTACATTTGTGACAGGCTTGCGCCTGTCTTGGCTTTGTTCAGTGGCACTGCTACTGTAACTGTCAAACATGTACCGACAAATATATAGCAATAAATCAAATGAACACACACACACACACACACACACACATACACACAAGTTGGCTTACAAAACAGTCAGCCACCACAGAAACGAGACACCTCCTTCTACATTCCTCTCCACACCCTATGCTGCGAAACAGATTGGTATCGGCCCCCATCGCTCGCTATTGCCAATTACACAATAACTTCCTACTGTTGTCCGATAACTCAGTCACAACCCTATTATGGGCGTTCATCATGAGGTCCACCTCCTCACTGGCCCAAACACACTTTGTCACAAACGCAATTTGTCACGATTTCATCCCCGACGACAAAATAAATCCAAAAGTAATTGCATGTGCACGCGCCGGCTCTCGTGCACACACACACACAACAGAGGAAACATTCATGTGCATATTCAAGTCTGTTTCTCTCTGTCACACATGCGTGAGCTCGTGGGCAGACAAAGGTGCCCGCAGGCCTATTTGAGATGCAGACTCCCATGTCCCCGTAAATGATATTAAAAGTCATATCATGAATAAATCAGCAGGCAGGGCCCAAACGTCTCCTCCATGACACATTCACACATACAGTACACAGCAGAGAGAGAGACAGAGAGAGAGAGAGAGAGAGACGGAGAGGAAGATAGAGAGGAAGGGACAAAGATGCCATCAAGCAAAGCACAATGCATATAAAGACGTACACACTGAATAGACTCAGGCTGCGATTACTTTTATTGTTGAATCACCTGCTACGTACTGTAGATCATTTTATTTAGTAAACTGTGCTAGCCTGTGTGAACCCAGCCAGTCTGCCAGCGTTTGGGCCAACTAAAGACCCAATCACAAATGAGATTTTTCCCCTGGCGTGCTACAGGCGGATTAATCTGAAGATGATTGAGAAGCGATCCGTAGCAGCTTTCGTATACATCCAATATGCCAGGAAGTTTCTAGCTGTGTTTCCATCGAGTGGAACAGTTCAGTTTGGTACAGTACATATTTTTTCCCTTAGAGTACCAGAGTAAAATGTTACCGTATAGTCAGGGTGGAGCTAGGCAGGCTCCACCCATGACAGTCAGCTGATTGGGAGACAAAAAACGTCAATCTCTTGCAATCGTTTTTTCTTCAACACCCACAAAATACAATACCTACAAAATAGGTCATCACTGCACAGCTGCATGAAACTGTCGTGACTTGGTTTCACACACGACGCACACAAAGTAGTGACAAGTGACTTGTAAAGCAGTTGTTTTCAGTGTAACTGAATCATTAGAATCACTTCATTAAAACTATTTGTTCAGTACTTCCTCCGTCTGACACAGCGGGGTTTGTGATGCGGGTCGCGATCAGCATTGCTGTCGCTAAATACACCAAACTCCTCTGTTAAATGTTGAGATTTTAGATATTTCCTTGGAGATGAACTCACATTTTTAGGATTGTTGAAGGTGACATATTATACATTATTTCTCCAAGTTAAAATAGTTCCCTGGTGTCCTAATGAACATGTCAGTGACATGCTTTGGTCAAAATACCATAAGGATGAAGCACCATAGCAGTTCAATAACCCTGCTAAACCTGCCCCTTTCAGAACGCTCGGTTTTGTGCATGGTCCCTTTATATGCAAATGAGACACAGGCAAACACACACCCACTTCTTCCAGGGGGTTTCTGATTTGTCCTTTTTACTGCGCTCACTCACTCAGCTCCTGTTCCCTCCGCTCCATTCCTCTCCCCCTCCCTCCACTAGTTCTCGGACAATATCAACATGGCAGCGTGCGCGGAAAACAGCGAGAGTGCCGTCACAGGAAGAGACGTCCGACACAATGATCAAGCCGATGCATAAACTGCCGCTGTATGTGACTGTATCAGACTGAGTCTGTGCTCCGGTCATGGAGGACGTACTGAAGAAACATTTTTAATTAGGACGTGTCAGAATGGTCAGTTATGAGCTCTATGTGACCTTTTCTTAAAAATGTGTGTGTTTGTACGTCGGTGAAATACGTTCGCTGACTAAATACGGCGACCGCTGGCCGCAGTCTGATGCGAAGTGGTACAAACACACGAACACACGTTTGCTGACTTTATCCGGCACATTAGCTTCATATATAAAATCCTCTGAGGCTGGAAGTTTGTGTAAAACACTGTGCTCCACTGTGCAGCCACCAACAGCACACTTGTCCCTCCGCGTTGACATAATACTGCTCTTCCTCCCTCGCCTGCACTCTTGCAGGGACAAGGTGGAGCTAAGGTGGAGCTAAGGTGGAGCTCTCGAAGTAAACTTACTGGTGGGTGGTAACATTCACAGTGAAATGCGCATGCTGCCGTCATAATGCGGAGGGAATTCAACATCAAGTGTTTTATCGCCTATACTACGAAAAAAGGACTGAGTATTTTTTTTCCACACTTTGGCGAGTGGTAGGGCCTCCAGAGTCCCAAATATAAGTATAATATAAGTATTAAAATCATTAAAAAGTTGATTTTGCATAATATGTCCCCTTTAAGTCTTTTTAACTGATCTACAGTTCGGCATTGTTCGGCTTGATTCTTGTGTTGGGCGTCTTGCTCATGCCTCTTCTTGTGACGGCAGTCTGACGACATCACGCATGGTATAAGCTCAGCTCGTCTGGAACCTCGCCAGAGCAGGTACTAAAAAAAGTACCAGGTACCAAGTATTGTGCTAGTGGAAATGCAAAATAAGGGGCTTAAGTTAAGGTACAGTTTTCAGTGGAAATGCAAGCCTGACCCAGGGCTCTACTGATCCAAACATACCATACCAAACTGAACCGTACCATGAAGGAAACACAGCATACATGTATGTGGGTGTCCTATACATTCAGGCTGACAATATGGGTTCCAAGTGGGTTTGTCTGTAGTTTCCATATTGGCCCCACACGTTTGCCCACATGGGGCTTGTGCTACTGAAACCATATGGGACCTGCCTAGCCTGTGCCCACTTAGAACCCACTTAGTAACCAGGGAGCCTGAAAAGAGTACTAAGTGGACATGGGCTTGAAGTGGGCAAACACAGATGGGGCCACCATGGAAACCACGGACAAATCCTCTTGGGGGCCCATATTGTCAGCCTGAATATAACCATTAAGGGGCCCACATGGACATGCTGGCTGGGTGTCTTTCGATTCAGCTATAGCTAAGTCTAGGTGAGATGTGGTCTGACATTAGCCAGGCAAAGGTATACGTTGTTAGACTGCTAGATAGCCATCATTCATTGGTCCTATTGGTTGTAGGTCTATACAATTACGTACAGAGGCACTTTCATCTACGTATATTGGTCACGCCTCGTGCATGTGGTAGGTGACTACACCGTTTCCAGTACAACTCAATCTTAAATGAGACTGATCTGGGGACAGTTTAAAGCACTCACTCTTCCATAACTAAAGTCCATTGAGAAAATCAGAGGTTTTAGCTCAAAGGGACACTGGAGCTGCTGATCTCCTGCTGCCTCGTCTGGTAAGTTTGTCTCATTTCTGAGCGAAACATTTCAAACACAGAGGTTTTGGTGCAGGGAGTGAACGGAAGCTAAAACAAACTTCAGTTTGCAGTAAGAAAAGCTGGTTAATGGCGGCAAGTTAAAGGACATGGCAACTATTACAAAAAATAGCACAGATTTGATTAGTTACACATTTTGTTCAATGGTTAACATTCTGTTTTTCCAAGTGCAGTCAGTGCAGTCAGTGTGTGGATACAACCACACTTCAAGAAACCTGAACTATCTGTGAGGACATTCTTAACTCTCAGTCTCCAGTGTTATGAAATACTGTTTGTTATAATCACAGAGCCATTGCTATAATTGAGAGTCCAGTTGTTTGAAGAACATGTTATTGTACAGACTGTGCTTCTTCTCAAGGTTGGCTCCAAGAGAGCGCTATTGTGTTCGTCTTTGCGAGTAAGAAGCCAATCACAGGCTGCATGTATTCCTGCTTCTTAGGAAATAATGTTGAAGGTCATTACACATGTGATTATATGATTATACGTGATTATATGTGTCATCTCTGAGGACTTCAGAATTACAGGTAGCATGCCTGCATTGATGTTACCTCTGTTCTCTTTGGCCAAGTTCCTATAACTTTGTCTTTTTATAAAAAAAAATATATATAGATCAAGATAAAGACAAAAAGACCGCTACTTATCACAACTGAGAAGCAGGGAGTTTGGGCCAAATCTTCTAGGATCTAAGCAGGATTTACAGTGTTTAATGTTTTATAATTGTTACTCCAGCACCTGCAAATGCCTATGCTGCAAAGAAACCGAAAAAAAAGAAAAGAGTCTAATTTTTGTTTGTCCAGGCTCATCTCGGAAGAGAAGCTCAGAACAGAGCGCTGTGATCTTATTATTTTAACAACCCGAGGATGAAATCAATAGAATAGACTATGTTTCTAACGATCCTGTCATGTTTAATTGATTATTTAAATACATTATATATTATATTACACATCACACATCCATATTAGCTTGTATACAAACATTCTTACATATTTCAAGTGCTATATCTCTCTATTGAACAACAGTAATTCCTCCAGTATGCACAACTATCTCCTTTGACTTAACCCCAATGTGGACTAAATTGAAAACACTATAATTTCCATGGACATGTTTTGTAAAGCTGTCCAGCCGTTTGATAAGGAAATGTAAAAATAGTAGCTAGAGAGCATATATACAGATATTTCCCCCTTTATTGCATTTGGTGAGTTTTGAACTGAAAGACTAAACCATCATTTAAAAAGGTCTGAGATTAAAAAACGTAGACTGGGCAGTAAAATAGCACTAAGACAAAACGGCTGCAACTAACGTCTGTGCCACAACAAGCAAACTGGAGAAAACATGTTGAAACCTTAACCAAATAAAGCAAGGAGCTCTTTGTTCAGCCAAGTCAAACGCACCTGGAGAGAAAGTCCTGCTGCTAAAAGCCATTTGAGCGTCTTTAAAATGATACTTGGTTCATGGAGACACTTTTGGTCCATTTCAGTTCTGACCTAAGGTGAAAAGAAGCAAAGCCTGAGGCTAGAAACACAAATTCCATACAAAACATGTTGGGATTAGCTTTTAATTCTGAGATCATCGCACTCATTTGTGACAGATGACCTGAAGCAATCTCTTTATCTCAGAATCTCTCTGATACTGACATTTGATATTTAGAGTTTATTTAGTACGACTCACTTTCAGACAGAGTAGATATAATGGAAGAGCCAATAGGAGAACCTGCACTCTTGTGATGGGTTAAAGCCTCCCATGATGCTACATATTTAGTTGTTAGGCTGTAAAAAGAACTGAAATAAGGTGCAGTTAAAAAGTGTCGTTCTCCCTCCCATTACTCCATTTACATTATGCTGAAAGATTATTGTGGAATTATTGATCAATAACAACATACAAATCCTGTGTTCTAGGAGCAAAAACACTGAGGTGAACATTTCACTGAGCACTGAGGAGCATTCAATGTTCCATCAGTATCACAGAACAAATGAGAGCGCTTGTGTAATAGCTTACAATAATTCTTAGCTTTCTATTCCCTGATATTATTTTCAAGTCTTATCACTAACTCATTATCATGCAATCAGCTCATTCCCTTGACCTGTTGTTCCACGCCCACTTCCCCTCACCTGCAGCTCATTAGTTCCCCTGTGTACGTATCAGCGCACCTTCTCCAGATTGTCTTGTGTGTACTCATTACATTACATTACATGTCATTTAGCGGACGCTTTTATCCAAAGCGACTTACAATGGAATTGAGTACAATCAGCCAGGGATGGAATCGAACTTGCGACCATGATGTCTTTCGCACACAGGGTAGGGTCTTAACCACTGAGCCACTCCACCCCTACTCCAAGCTCTCCAGCATTCTCTAGTTCATTCGTCTGCCTGATCTGACCTGTTTCATGTTTTTGACCCCCGGTTTCTAGCCTGCTGTTTTATGGACTTGTTTGCATGATTGGATTGACCCTCTGACCCTGTTTGTTTCACAGACTATGTAAACTGAACGCTCCTTTAAACTGAGATTCTGCCTCTGTTGTGTCTGTGGATTCTTCTCTGTCAGTTTGTGTCACAGTGTGTTGTTGTGTGACCAGTGCAAGACTCACAGTTTTGTGCAGGACACTGAATTGTCATCCATTCATTTGGAAAACCTAACCCAAGCTTGATCTTTAACCATAACCAATTAATACCTAAGTGTAACCTTAACCTAACCACAATTCAAAACCAAACCAGTTCCTCAGAAATTAGGTTCTGAGTCATTAGGACCGGGTTTTGGTCTCCATGAGGACTACTGGTCCTGACAAGGTCAGGGTTTGTGCCAGAAAAGGTCTGAAAGAGATATAAACATGCACATGGGTGATTCTTGAGGTCCAGGGAATGTGAAGTATTCTCTGTAGATTTCAAACTAAATCTCAATTAATCAATTACTTTTGACATTTTGCACAGAAGTTGTAAGTAGTCTGAGGTTTTACCTGAAATGTGAGAACATGCTAATCCTCTTAAGTTCAGTCAGACCATAATTAAAACATCTATTGCAACAAATTGAAATACAGACAGCCTTGACGCTGATGGCTCTGCTCAATGCAGGAAACAATGCAGGAAACCCCCCCTACAAGTGCAAGCCTGTGCAAGACATTTGATATGATTTCAAACGTTTAAGTCTGTCAAACTCTGATTCAGAAAGGTGGAGGCTGCAAAACATCGGTGTACCGAAACATGATTGAGAGAGGAGTGTTTATTAAATTAACCAACTTGGTGAGAGAGTGGCAGTGATCGCAGCATGACTAATAGACTGTGGTCAGCTGATGTCGACTATGTCCTGCATGAACTCACACAAGGCTTCATTTATCGTAAAATCTTTGTGTTTTGGATTTTTGGTCAAATGATTTATTGATTCACACAGAAAATCATTAACTGAAAACTACTGTCCACATCTTTAAATAAATGTGTGATGTTTTATAGTTTGCCTTCAGGGAAAGTTAAAGCGTATGAGTGATGACCGAGTTATTTTTAGATGCAATAGAAAACATGACATGTCCCTACATATGATTCACAATTCATCTTTAATTTTGGCAGCTGCCGATTATAAATATATAATATAATCTTTTTCTTTTTTTTAAGATTTCTATAATGTGACATTGATTGTCAATGAGGGATTTTAAACTGAAGCAGTTTCCAACACAAAGTGTCATAAAGTTGCAAAGTTGATTTAATTTACAGTAATGTTTTATCCTTTGTGAAGAAAAAAATGATCAGGCAGGGTATCTGTGATAGAGGGAGAGTGGACCTCATTTCACAACAGTATAAAAGTCACACGAGCACACTCGGACATGTTTTCTCCACCGGAAACTGAAGTCTGTTAAGTCCGCACTCTTTCACGCCAAAGTCCATTTAGAAAATCAACATTTTTAGCCTGTGGGGACATGGGGGCTGCTGGTCTGCTGCCTTTGTGTAACATTGGTAAACAAGGACAAGGAACCAGGAATGTTAAACACCAAGTTACACAAATAGAATGTTGAACTCACTAATGACAGCAGCAGTGGATCAACCTGCCCCGTGTGCTGAGACTTAAAAAATGTCACATTTTCTCTATGGAATTCGGTTCAGAGCATGAGTGAAACTTGTGGGAGCGAGTGGTTTACAAAGCAATTTGTTTGTGTCCAGTCATAGAAGGTATGTCTGACATTGAATTCAATGGGCAAATGTATGGAATATCAAGGATGAATTTGAACTTTAAAGTAACACAATGTAGGATTTGCTCTCAGGGCCCCCCTACAGCTGGGAAACGGTATTGTCTATTACAGCTGTGAAGGTATAAAGAAGGACTTCTCACAACCATGTCTTCAGGTCGAGTGCTGTAGCCAATGTTATAGCATTTTATACAAAACAAAAAACCTCACTTGCCTCACAGCAAGAAGGTGTTGAGTTCAATTCCTGTTCTGGGACCTTTCTGTGTGGAGTTTGCATGTTCTCCCCATGTCTGCGTGGGTTTCCCCCGGGATCTCCGGTTTTCCTCCCACCATCAAAACATGTTCCTTTCTTGGTGCAGACTGGAAACCCAAGGCTCCATAGAGCCAATGCTGGTGATGGTGACCCACTCAGGTTTTGATGGTTGTAAGACAATCTACCATCAAAATAATCTTGGAGACATTATTTCAAGGTTGAAATCCGGCATTGTGTCGCTTTAAGAGGCTACGTGAGATGACACACACGTGCAGCGTTTGCACATTCAGCCATGCCTTGTATGAAATGGTGCGATGCCATTGTGTGTACGATATGCAACAGGAGGAAGTGCAAACGTTAGTTTTGTGTAACTGGCGTCCGACTACTCGTGATTCTTGACTCCAGACTAAAATGGTGCTCGTATATTCCCCCAGTATCCTGAATGTGATGTGGCCATGTTGTGCTAAAAGTGCACCACATTCCAGGTCAGTTTGTTTGTGTAACAGTTACAGAATCTTGCAGCAAATATCTGAGAGGTTTTACAATGAGTTTGAGAGAGGAAGTGGTGGGGGTGTGTGTGGGGGGGGCCCAATGGGAGATATGTGAACTGTATGCTAAGTTGTGTATGTGTGTAAAAAAAGAGAGAGAGTTGAGTGGCGCAGAGAGCAGGGAATCGGCTGATGGGCAAACGCATGCTGCCTCCAGGTTCAATCTGCCCGCGAGTTAGGCATCAAACTTTCACATCCACACATCAATTATTCAGCGCCCAGCGTTGTCGGAGTGTTAGCATGCCACAGTGGCAGACGACAAAACCCTGGATGAGGACGGAGAAGGGAATCAGGAGGACACAGAGGAGGGAGAGGGAGGGAGAGGGAGGGAGGGAGAGATGAAGAAAGAAACTGATGATTTGAGAGATGGATGGAGAGACTGTGGCTCCTATAAAAACAGGCTCGAGGGAGGCAGGAGGGTAAAGAAAGACATCTGGGGTCTCGGGGAGAAGTTGGAGAAATTGCAGGAAAGTGCAGAGCAGTGGCTTTTGGAAGTAACACAGTGATGAGAAACTACAGCTGCAACTATGTCCTAGTCAGAATGTAAATGTGTTAAAAATGAGATTCATATATTATTTAACTCCTTCATTTTCACTTTTTATTTTACGGGACCACACGAGGGAATAGTGCCTCACAATAAGAAGATCCTTTGAATCCTGGTTCGAATCCCAAACTTTCTTCATTACTCGTTACTACCAAATAAAATCAGAAGAACAAGAGTTTGTAAATAGTTTTAAATATTTGTATTAGTATTTAAGTAGTACCTGATAGGTACTTTAAGCTTGAAAGTGACCGTAGTTGTGAATGGTTGTTGAGTGACATTTCATTTCTCTTGCTTGACCTTTTCATGAATTAATATGGAATGGGTTCATTCTGTCAATCTGCATATCTTAATAATCCCAGTGGATCATAAGTGTCCTCTCCAGATGCACCAACATTTAGAAGTTAACAGAAAGACCATTTACTTATCCAGCACGGCAGAGTTCAAGGCTCAATTATTTATCCTGTATATGACTTGGTAGTGTGTTTTTCCCAGAGGAAACGCCCATAGTAGTGTGACGGCCCCAGGACTTCAATAAAACATACAGAGAATGACCAGAGCCATAAACAAGCTTATAAAATACAGTACACGTTCACTTCTTTTTGCCAAGCAGTGGACAACAAATAGGTAAACGTGGTGTTAAAGAAAAACAAAGGCAGAATTAATAAAAGGAAGCACGCCAACCTTTCCTTGGCAGACTTGTTTGGAATGTGCCCAGGTCCAGTTAGATTCTCACACCTGTTGTACAGTCCACAGCACCAGAGCTCGTTTGAGCTGAATCAGACTGTAATATCAACATGATACCACTTCACTCTGCACTAGAACCAAACAAATAGAAATGCACATACAGCACATCCAGGGGGATCATGTTTAAGAGCTACTGGAATTCAACTGAGGTGATTAATATCAGAGTAAAGTGGCTCAGTTTAAGTGTGACATCTTATCTAAATAATTAGGTAATTTAAAGGTCCAGTGTGTAACCCTATAGGGAGGGTTTATTGGCAGGGATTGAATATTCTACCCATAAGTACATTTGTACAAGAGTGTAAATGCTTTAAAATAAATATTCTTCTATGTCTATGTCTATAGGCCCTTGTTTTACAGTGACCACCATCTTGCACTACCATGTTTCTACTGCAGACAAATCACCGAGTTGATAAGAGGTCAGTTCAGCCAAGGTAACTGTAGACACCTGTGTGGGCATACGGCCTTTTACACATATGGAGTTTAATATAAACACTATGCTTTGTACCAGGTACATTGCACCATTCTCAAAACTGCTGTTCGTCCAACTGTAGACATCTGCTTCCTGTTTATACCAGTGTGCATATGCTCAGTGTACACAAATACGCCATGTGCTATAGATTTCCATCTGTGTGGACAGAGATGACTTCTAAGTACAAAAAAAATAATAATAATCATTTCTACTACCACTCAAGGTTGCCCAAGAATGAAACATGAATATGATATAACTATGAGTACACGCTCAGAAATAGGGGTATAAGACCGGAACACTTCTGTACCTGTAGGTACAGGTTTGGAGAACGCTCCCTCGTTAGTACGATATTGTGTGTTGAGATGTTGATGATCACAAAGTGAATTGTGCCATTTTCACGCCGGGGTACAGACACACACCTTAAAAACTGTACATGCCACTGCACATTTTATGTACAGGTACAATATTGTCTTGGTTGCCTTCCAATTTTAGGCTGATTTGATCAGATTATCCTGCTAAATTATCCCGATATTATGTTTGATATAACAGCAATTGGGGCGTGAGCAAAACCAATGACAGCGACTTTTTGTTTAGAGCAGTAACTTGCACAAGCCAAGTTGATTCCGTCTTCTCAGCACAGTTTTTTTTCACAGCACAAAAAATCACACACACAACAGCTATTAACTGACCACACTAACAGTCTGCCTCCATGTCTGTTTATATTCATGTTAAATCACACAAGTTCCTGTGAGATCCCAAATCCCTGAAATCATGGTGTGAGGTCCTGCGTCTTGACTGGGGCAGGCATTAGATATTCACCAGTATAGAGTTCTCAACGGGCCTGAAAATTGCAACCCAACCCGACCGGGCCCGCGGGTCTTTAAGCCCGAACCCGACCTGGCCCGAATTTCGGCCACAGGAATGTTGCGGCTTTGTGGAGCTCAGTGATGGACCATTTTTTCCCCTGCCAGCTGTGCAGTATCGTTGGCATTTTGCTGGCAGTGATGTCTGAGTCGTTAGCAGCACCATAGCAGCACAAGATGCAGGAGTGGGATATTTGTGCCCCTCCAGTTCACGCTGAGCATCATGGAAGGGCTCCAAAAATGACACTAACATGCCCAAAGTGTCGGGGGTTACGCATGCAGCAGCGTGCTCTTCATCAAGCAGGCATCCAGGTTTACCCTCCTCACACGTGAACAGTGATGATTAACAACAAACAACTTATAATTTACAACCTGGAAAAAAGGAAGCCTGAGGCCCCACCCGAATTTGCATATTTTTTTCACGCTTGTCCGACCCGTTGAGAACTCTACACCGGCACTTCTATTTTTCAGTGTGTAGTAAAATATACTGCTCAAAAAAAATCAAGGGAACATCTGAACCTGAGCTGTCCCTTGAATGTGCTAATGTCTAATCCCATCCTGATCATTCCCAATAAAAATCTCCTGTCTCTCAGACTGTGTCACTTGTCACCAAGCCATGCAATCAGGCTTTGGGCTCTGGGCCCCTTATCTCCAATCAAGGACAATCTTAACACTTCAGCATACCAAGACATTTTGGACAATGATACGCTTCCAACAGTTTGAGGAAGACCCTTTGTCTTTTTCTATTCCAACACGTTTTCTGCCCCAGTGCACAAAGCAAAGACAAAGTTTGCCGAGGTTAGTGTGGATGAACTTGACTGGCCCGCAGAGAGCCCTGAACTCAACCTCATCGAGCATCTTTGGGATGAACTGGAACAGAGATTGTGGGCCAGACCTTCTCGTCCAACTCATACATGCTCTACAAAATGAATGGACACAAATTCACATAGAAACGCTTCAAAATCGTGAGGAAAGTCTTCCAAGAAGAGAGGAAGTACTATGTATTTGAATACTGTACTTCGTAACATTCATCTCTGGAGACCAAAATCAACAACCTGTTGAGAGCTGGATTCAAAGTCAAAGACTGTGAAGATCAAATGTACTTTCCTGGCACAAAATGTAAGGCAGACGCCAATCAGAGAGAAAGACAGTGAGATTTAACAAAGCTGAAGGTAAACCACAGTGCCGCACAGTTGACTTCATGGCTGACCTTGATGTCAGCTGATCTGGAGAAAAAAAACAAAAACTCATCAAGGGCATTTCATCACAAACTAAGATCTCTTATTCCCAGACAGAGCAAACGCCTTCTACTGAGCTGAACTGTAGCTGAGCAACATTCCACCCAACAGCTTCAGAGTGATGCTGTGCTGTCGGCTTTTCATGCACAAACACACGTTCTCCAACAGTCAAGAAGTCAGGAATCTGTCCATGAGAGCACGCACACACACACTAACACACACACACACACACACAGAGCGAGCACTCACTCTCTCTCACAGAGAAGCATGGTTTCCCACTTGAGTGTGAGCCAGCCACAGAGAGCAGAAGACGACTGACAGCCGAGGCAGTGTGCTGATGGTAAGCAACATTTTCTCGAAAGCTGGGACAGGGGGAAGAGAGAGTGTGTGTGTGTGTGTGTGTGTGTGTGTGTGGGTGTTTGAATTCTGTATTTTTTTTCACGATGTTCACTGACATCTTTCTTTTAGAATGTCAAAGTCATAGCTGCTTCATTTAAAAGGAATTAAATAAAGTGGGCAAAATAGATTTGAACTGAATAAAAACTAGCTGAAGTGGATTCAGCAAAACTGAAAAGTTCATTCAGAAACACGACAAGAGGAACAAATGAGCAAAATTTGAGACGGTGAAACTGAGCAAGGTCATTTTTTTTATTTGAGGTTGTGCTGTAATTCCCCTGTGAATGTGCTCTTGCTCAGTGTGGGTTTCCCTAAACAAAACCACAGAAGCAGCGGACATCCATTCATCCTCAAACCTTGACCTTTAGACTTCTACTTTACAGCTGCAGGGCAAGTGAGTGACCTCAGTGCCCTTGTTCTTTCTCCACAGACAAACACACACACACACACACACACGTATGAAATCACGTGTGTATAATTACACGTGTGAAGACCTTCACAGGCTAACCTCTTAACCCCAACCCACTAAACCACACTGCCACTGCATCTATGCAGACAAACACTGCCCACTACTGACATCAAACCATTTATCTGAATCCACACTGTCATGAGAGGCTCTCGGTGTCCAACTTAAAGGGATGGTTCAGTGTTTTGTTTTGTTTTTAAATGTGGTTATATGAAATACTGACAACGATTACAGTTATACATCATGTGAAATGACTGAGGATGATACTTAACGTGCACTAATCAAGCCAAAGACATAATAGGCAGAACACAACAGCATCAATAATATTCTAAAAGCAAAAAGCTTGTAAATCATCTTATTTTTTGGAATATGCCTTAGCCGGAAGGTGAAAGTCAATAATTTAATGTTAAAACACTTTATAATATTATTTGTTGAACTCTGTGAGAGCTGATCATTAATAAATAAAGTTGTCTGGAGTAAAAGAGAAAAAAAATCTGCTGTCTGTAACCCTGGCAACACTGTAATAAACATATTTATTACATATTTATTCAGAGCAAATTCAGTGTACTGTCACTCATTGGCCTGGTTCATTATGATAATTTTGTATAATTTACATAGTTTATTGCTTTCTTACAGGTGACTTAGATACGATTTAGTCACGTCTGATTCCAGGATACATCTGAAATGAATGCACGGTAGTTCTCTCATCCACTCAGCTTCAAGCAGAGTATGTTATGTACATTTAGAGGGCGGAGCTTGGATGACAAAGCATATGGAGGGAGGGATGTACTCAATCCTATAACAAGTTTTTTCCAGATTTCAACAAGCCTTAATTCTCTTTTTCCCCAGACATTTGTATTTATTGATCGCTATCTGAACATTAAGAGGCTCCTCGAGCTTCAAATCCAAACGAGTGAGTCAGTTCATTTTCACCTGAACCCGTGCATTTATTATGTGTATTTGCAGGTTCACCTGTCAGGTGCAGACCTACACTCTCATGAATGCAAAGGATCTCTCAATTTACTCCAGCTCATGACCCATCTGGGGAATTAAAGATGTTAGCTAATTTAGCTACATTTGTTTTTCTTTAAACTGACTTTCAATGTTTCCAGCTGAACTGTTTTAAAATCAGAAATCATATCTCATAAGGGGAGAACTGGCACTTGTTTTTCAAATAAAAGTAATGAAATACAGTGAAACTGCAGTCGGTTAGATGACATCACCTGAGAAGACTATCTCTTATCCATTGTGACGATGGATTGGATTCATGGCTGAATGGCAACCAGCTCCTGATGTGGTTTTTGTGATCACATTCTAGACTTGTACCTCACACAATGATGACATGATCACTCAGGATGGTTGTAAATGCCACATCTCAACAGGGTCACAGACGATCTGCAAAGAAAACACATTCACAACCACGTTTGAACATTCAGTGCTGTTTTAAGAATCATATATTTATATCTCACCCATTTACAAGAGTCATTGTTCTTATATTATCAAAGCAAAGGAAGGGAAAGATTTTGGTGAAAAACAAAAATGACTGATTGGTTTGAGATGGAACACAAATTTTTATCGAAGCCATAAAAGTCAGACATTCCCGTCCACCAGCCAAACCTCCACTCGTCTTTTCCACTTTGATACACTACTTCCTGAATTGGGCCTTGGATGTAAATCACAAGCTGCATACGAACATCACTTTTTAGGGAATATTGTTGTCCATGGAGTATGCATGGATGTGATGGCACATTTGCAACCCAAAATATGTGGTGTATTTGAGCTTCAGACGGAAGTGGCCAACATTCTGCCAGAGTCTCGTTTGCCACCCACTGCACTGTCACCTAAATTGCCGAACAATGTCGGGTGAATTTTGAAAACATCCTAGCATGCACCCTGTGATGTTCGCAGTTTTACGGCTTCTCCTTCCACCACATCCTTGCCCACCATAGCTCCTTACCGCCAAGATGCCCCCCTCTGATGTGGACCATGATAAACAAGTAAACAAACAAAAACGATAACCACACCCTCGACCTAGCACAGAAATAGACTTTAGGGGAATGTTTGATTTCAAAGAATTTTCCCATGTTCTTCCTGTCACTCATCATCATCCGTGTCTGCAGTTTTTATTTCTGTTTTGCAGATTCTGACATTGTATGTCGTGTGTGCTGTGACTTTACTTTGTACCTTTCTCTGCTCGTGTCTTTATTTTGATGGTCTGCACCGCCCTGATGTGATTCACCTGGGTCCTGTTAGGTTACTCCCCTCCCTGCTGCTCTTGTTACTTTGTCAGATTATCTGTTTTGGTTTTTACCTTTTGTTTTGGCACATGTTTCTGAATGTTGGATGTTGTTATTTAGCTCTGCCCTCTCCTCAACTCATTTATTATTTAATTATTAAAGTATTATTATACAGTTCTAGTTCTACTCGACTCAGTCAGACATCAGACAGGTCGTTTTCCATGACTTCATCGTAGGTGTCATCAGAGCATGGCTGCACAAAACTGCCATGATGTTTTCTTTCATACAAACACACGTCAAACTAGTGACGGTTAAAGCAGTTGTTTTCCGTGTAACTGAATCCGACTCGTTCAGTACTTCCTGCATGACCGTAGCTCAGGCTCCGTCTGACGCAGTCACTGAACTGAAATACAGATAAACGGGTTGTGATTCGACTCACAGTCTCCGGCTTTAACACTCCTGTGTTAAATACTGAGATTTTAGAAAAGTCCTTGCTCAATGTTAGAGATGAACACGTATTCAGGATTTTAAAGTCTTTTTAACTGATCTACAGCTCGACATTGTTCAGTTTGATTCTTGACACTCTCTGACCAATCAGTGGCACTACTGATTCGAGCTCAGTCGTGCTGGAAGTGTAGAATGGAAAAGCGCCGAAGCAGACGGTCCCAGCTTAATTATTTCCCCCATTGTGTCCAAGCACCAAAGACTGCACATTATTTTGTTAAATTAATGCTAAATTAATTTTTCATTCACGAGTCTCTCCTGATCAAATTATATTTCCCTTTTATATCACAAAACAATTAGAATCCTGTTGTAAATGGGAAATGGTCTGAATTTATGTCGCGCTTTTCTAATCTTGATGACCAGTCAAAAGTGCTTTCACTAAATGCTATTCACCCATTCACACCCATTCTCAGCCATCAGGGGTAAAGTGTCTTGCCCTGGGATCAGAACCGAGCTGGGAATAGAACCCTCAAACTTCCGGTTGAAAGACAACTCGCTCGACCACCCATCCACCGTCGCGCCTCTCTGTGCTCACACTCCATGTTTCTCTCTTCTGTCTCGACACTGACCAACCAGGATGACCGCTCGTGTCTACTGGACCATCCCGTCTGTGATACACTAATGTGCAGCTGAGAATGTTCATGGCGACAGGACGACTGCATGCAACGCTGAGCTCAAGTCACTCAAGCGGGCAGAGCAGTGAGACACTGAGGGAGGGGGGTGCATCTATATTTCATACACCTCTCAATTAGTGTCAATGCACCCTGGCAAACCACGCTTACCTTTTCTCCCTCTCTGGACTCGATAACAGGTCAGATTTAGATTCACGTGAGAGCTTTTAAACGAGAAGCCATTGGCGACACGTGGCAGCAGTTTCACACGGCATCATTTCCTGAATGGTGTCATTCTAAATGTGGCGACACGGAGGATAAATAAAAGTCCCACAGAATGACACATTCAAGTCAGACATTTACGCGTGTCGCAGTTTTTATGAAGCGCAGATGGCAAGGTTGTCATTAAAAAAAACGTTAAATGATAGCGAGAAATAAAAAGAATGTGTAGAAGTCGTGCATCAAAAATAACGATCCCAGATTGACTCCTCCATATGTCGTCCAATCAAATGATCGCTATCCATTTCCAATTTCATTACTCTAAGGATTACCAGATGTATACATTTACAGCTTCACTTTAGAGACACTTCAGATTTTGGGTAGTGGAAATAATCTGGATTAGTGACCCTCAGCATGTCCTTGAGTAAATCTCACCAACCCAGAATTATGAGGGTACTATTATGATTTAAATTATAGCAACACAGCCCTCTTATTCTATTAAACCGTATTATATTTCTACTACAGCCATAATGTGTGACATTTAAATATAATCAGATGCCTGTTACATTCAAACCACTGTCAGTTAACACAATGATAGTCAAGTCTATCATCTCCACACAGGGCCACACGGTGGAGAAGTGGCTAGCAGGGTGTACCCCATCTTTCGCCCTATGTCAGGTGGGATTGGCTCCAGTGGCCCCGTGACCCTTATGTGGAGGATAAAGTGTTAGAAAATGAATAAAAGAATCTCCACAAAAATCTCTCCGTGTTTCTAAGACAGATGGAGATTTTTAAAGATTAGGTGAGACGACCAATGATGGAACCTCTGTAGTCAGTGATGAGTTCAGTTGAAAGATTTTACTGAAGACGACTCAGATCCGAGGAGAAGTGAGACGACGCCTGACATCTGAACAGGGAGGCATCATCGCTGAGTCTGGTGAGCGGCGTGCCAGGTCTGATGCATACAGTATAGTTAGTCAGACTTGAGATAGTGTATCCGGTCCAGATGCCTGGCGCCTTAAGGGGAACCTTGAAAGGCACCTAGTTTGTGACTTAAGCAAAAGTAGGGCTGTCTATACTGTACACCAGCTCTGGTTATAAGAATATGTGAGTAATTAAACTTAAAGTTGGCTGAAGTTTAGAGTTTTCTCTCACAGATGGAAGAGACGAAGGTCAAACAGAGACAATCTGAATCAAAAATCACACAAACGCACACACTGTAGCTTTAAACTGACATGTTCTTACAATTGTATTGTTGCTGGTTCTCATCCTGACAGGTCAAGGGCTGGGGTACCTCTGAGCAAGGTACCCAATCCCCTTTGCGCCCCATTACTTGGTTAATTGGACCCTCTACGTTGACTCCAGCTTCAACCAGTGTTCTCCTAATGTTTGGATAAATTGGCGAGTTGCGTCTGGCATAAAAAAGAAATTCTGGCAAATCAAATATGTGCATCACTGAAAAGAGTGAAAATAGCTGCAAACCTGGTGAAAACACTGTCACGTTAACATTAAAGGGGCGAGCACTTCCTGTTTGGTCACTATTGTCAATCGGCAGCGGTGACAAGACGCTAGTCAAGAGAATTGTAGTTTTCCTCAGAGTCTCAGTCTCCGAGTTTTGTGTTGTGTCATAAAAAGCAATCCCTGCTGTGAAAAGCATGATAAATATCAGGGAACACTATTGTCTGCTGTGTTTTCAATATGAAATAACAGAGTTTTTTCTGCCTCTGTCCTGGTGGGAAAAACAGAGTGAAAACGACGCTTATAAGGGAAACGGTGTCATTTTTCTGTCACCATTATATTGTGCAACACGCTGAACATCAGTTTCATATATAAAATTATGGAAATGTAAAAGTAATTAGAAGTTATTACTAATTGCATGTCACTCATGTTGCTGTGATTTAGTTCAGGGTTTCAGACGCTGACGTTATAGTCAAGTTTCACTTCAGTGTGTGGTAAACGGTCTCTATTTATTCTGCATTCACTTACCACAGTTTTGCAATTCACAAATTCACACCCTCGTTCAGCACTTTTCCCTGTCACACATCTGTCATTCACACACACACACACACACACACAGAGCCACCAGGGACACATCGTTATAAACCCCCACCCACCCTCCGATTGAAAGACGATCCACTTTATCTACCTTATTTCTGGAGGCTCTACTGGATAAATGATTTTGGGTAAAACTTCATTAGTTGTTCATCCTGCAGTTTGTGAATCACTCGATGCTGAAAGTAAAACCCAGACTTGGTGATGTGGGACACCAAGGCTCTGACTTGGCTCAGCGTCTGCCTTTAAATAAACAAGATCGTGTCTCACCTCCTTTAACAAAACATCACTGATCTTATTACTGTGTAAATACTGATATACACCCCGGAGCTTTTCAGATTGTTCATAACTTCACCGTCTGGAGCAGCGGTTTTCATTTCATTCTTTCTTATTATTTGGGAAATGCAGAAAATGTTGCATCGCATTGTTCCAATGTGGTATTGATACACAGTCATTCTAAACGGGTCTTGGTGTAAATGAGAAATTAATTTAGCACAATTTCAGATTGTATCTTGTCCAAATCAGGGCTGGTGTTAATTTGACTCCTATAGTGTCACTATAACACTTAAAATTGACTCCGTCGAGGAAAACAGAGGTAACATCTTCCTGTTTGAGGTGTAACAGGTTAATGTTCACACAATCGCTCTTCAGGGAAAACACTGGTTTTGCTTCACTCAGAAAGTCACGATCATAATTATGGCTGTAGGAATACGGTATAAGTCTATAATGCCTAAGTCTAATACATTTAGCATGTTTATGAGTTAGTAGTGAGGATGCCGTTTGTTTTGATTCTTAAAATGAGTTAGTTAACAATTATCAATTTGTTTAATGTTGCAAATCACAGTTTGCACATTGTAAATGTGGTGGTGTAGCTCCCAGCTCTCCATCAGACTTGTGTACTCTCCACATCAGACTGGCATTTCTTTATTTTTCCAATTTAAAATCTCAAGTGATTAGTAATAATGTGAGTAAAGTGGTCTGCAAACAAATGTAGCCTGCAGGAAATGAAGGAAAACTGAAATGAATGAAACAGCAGCTGATGTTTTTGTATATTTATATTTGTTTCTTTATTATGACCAAACATGTTATCAGTCAGTATCACAGTAACATCACAGATAATCAAAGAACAACAAACATGATGTTTGTGATCTGTTTGTGATAATCTGATTATGTGTTTGTTTTCAGCGTGGGATTATTGCTGTGAGGCCAATCCTGCAACTTTTCAACTTTTACATTTTCATTTTGACCATTAGTGTAGTTCATGTTCATGTTCATGTTCATGTTCACAAGCTTGATTCCATCTCCACAAAGACAGACGTGTGCGTCAATATCTTTATCCAAATACGGTGGAGAGGAGAAAACTGTGCACACGTTTGACTTGAAGCATCAGGCGCTCTCTCTCTCTCTCTCTCTCTCTCTCTCTCTCTCTCGCGCTCTCTTGCGATAAGCTCTGTTTTTTATTTTTTTATTTATTTTCATTTTTTAGTCCATCTCCATGAGGATATGCTACTGTACCCCCCCCCCCCCCCCCCCCCCCTTACAAGTCCTTAACCCAGCTGGAAGCTCCAGCTGCTAGGTTATGGCTTGTCTGTTGCTCCCCTGTGGCTCATTTAACGAGGGAAGGAAGCAGACGAGAGGAGAGGAGAGGAGAGGAGAGGAGAGGAAGGTCTGGATTTTACCATTTATTTTTTGAAGACAAAAACAATCTAAGATTTTTTTCAGTTTCAGAGGCGTATCATGATGAGTAATAACTAGTGCTGTCAAATGATTCATTTTTCCTAATTGCGATTAATTGCAGAGGTTCAACAGTTAATTGGAACTAACTTGCATTTTTTTTTATCACATTTATAATTCTATTAATTTGCAAATCACAGTTTTGAAGTGCACACTAACAGTGTTAAGCAACTCTTAGCACGGTATCTTGATTGGGAATCAAATGACTGTATAAAGTTGACTAGATGTCTGTGAAGGTCCTCGGTCGTCCAGGTCATAGTCATCTTCAGGAATAAGTTGTAGGCGTCTTAACTCGAGCGAGTCCACTTGCCTAGAGCTAACTCCTGCACTTAACTTTTAGATTGATTTGATATTTTCAAATCTAAAGAAGTGCAATAAGCCTGAGGAAACACAAGGTCCACTTCAGAAATGTTAATGCAGCAGCATTTTGCACTTTGCAGCAGTGCCAGATTAGTTGTTTAGGTGATGAATGAACCACGCTGCAGCGTTTACACATGTGAAAACATACAGGCAGAGTGATTCTGTGACACTGGCAGCAGAATGATTTCTCACTATCTTTCAGCAGCTGCAGCTTTGTATATTTATTTCACTTCCTGACGTTTATTGTTGCATGTATTTCACAAGGCTGACCAACTCTCTCTCTCTCTGTAGCCCAGAGCAGCTCAAACACATTCCATGGTGCACTATAGATGCACCAGGCAATTAGTGCTATTTAAGAGAAGAAAAAAAGCCTTAGGTCAGCCCTTAATCACACATCCTCATACTAATATGCAGTGTTCTGTTTTCAAAATGAAATTGTGATTTGATTGCAGCAAGGCTCCTATTTGGATGTCAATCACACAGGTGTCTCGCTTTATCATCTATTTTCCTCTAAATGGGAACATAATTTACAAAACTGGAATCATGTTCGATTGAAGAAGAAGAAGAGCTGAAACTAGCACACCAGACCATTAACTCCTCAGGAAAATGTTTATTGACATTATAAATCAAAAAGTACAAGCAGGAGTAGAGAAGTAGAGAAGCTCATTTTCCAATAGACTTTAAAAGTTCTTTTTGCAGTCAAAGGATTCACCCCCTGACTACTTCTGATGTTTCCCCTGCTCAAATGTCTTATAAACAGTCTATGACACGTGACTAAAAAAAGCAATGCATGGTCTACAGATCAGGTTTCTCTAGCTCAAATCTCGCTGTATTAACCATCTTTGTCTCAATCCTTCACTCCAACTTTACAAACCAGGTTTCCTTTGAGGGAGTATTCAATAAAATCAGTTTACCACAGAGGTCTGGGAATGCCTGCCTAACCGGGGTGCAGTGCATGAGTGAGAGGCCAAATGGTCTCTGTAGAGTGCAGTAGACATTACGAGTAGTAGTGCTGGGAGAATACAGTGCAAAGTACCATACAGTACAGTGTATATTACTCTGTGGCCCACTTGGCAGCCATTCGGGTGAGAGGTCAAACCTAAAAGCCAATAGTGATTGGTTCCCCTGAGGAAGGTCACAGTACTCACCTGGCCTTGGGCTCATCCATGCTTTTCCTTCCTCCCTCTGTCTCTGCACACACTGAGGAGCGACCTTGAGCATTTTTCTTGCTTTTTTTTTTTTTGTCCAACCATCCTTCTTCCTCCAACTCACCAAACAATTACTGCTAGAGCAATTTCAGAAATAAAGGAATCTCAATTTCTGCTCAGGGAAGAAAACCAGTGCTCTGGGGTATTAGAGACTCTCTTTCTGTGTGTGTGTGTGTGTGTGTGTGTCTGAGGTCAGGGCCCCTTCCGCTTTTTTGATGTACTAGATACCTCGCAGAAACAGCTCCAGTGAGCACTTAAGGTAGGCGATGCCCAAGGCTTTGATTACCATGAGCTCAGGAAAGAAGGCAAAGGTCAAACCAGGGCGTGAGTACTTTTAATTTGTGTGTGTGTGTGTGTGCGTTAGTGTTTTAAGTGCTACTTATGTAACCATGGGTCATTAAATGCATTCAGTCTTTAGAATTAAACTTAGCAAGCAATTACTTAGGAGGTTGTTCTGTTTATTTCCACTCAGTACTTGTCGAGTAATTGATGGGAAACAATCAGTCGAATAGAGTAAATGCACCTAATTGGATGTACAGTAAAAGTGAAAGTGTATCAGGAAGTTTAGGTTACAATGTGGTCAAAGTAAAATTTTCGGGTCAGTCTGTAAACCGTGATGGATGCAGGGATGTTGCAGCAGACCAGGTGAATGAGGCTGTTGCCTGGGGCCCCAAGCTGAAAGGGGGGAAAATGGCTGAGTACAATAAGCTGCTTTGAGAACCACACAGAAGTACAGTATGGACATTTTCCTAAAATCGCCTTGACAGGCTGTGTGTGAGAATGCACAATTCATGTCAGAGCTTCAGCCCCCGGCTTCAGCGCTGAATTTCTGGATTACTCTTGCTGTTAGCCATGCATCTAATCCAGACTATGTCACACTGCCTTCATTATATATTAAGTAAAAACTGCTTTTTAACATGAACCCAAAATTTGCACAGCCAGTTTTTGCACACATTTTCTTTAGGAGGAGCAGCTCAGCTCAGGTTGAACGGTTTGGAGTTATAAAGTAAGAGAATCAAGGCTGAGATGGTTTGGTCTCGTGCAGAGGAGGGATAGTGATTATATTGGACAGAGGAGGTTGAAGATAGAGCTGCAGGGCAGGAGGAAAAGAGGAGGACCACCGAGAGGCTTCATGGATGTAGTGAAGGAAGACATGAGGACAGCTGGTGTAACAGAAGAGGAAAGATGATCCGCTACAAGGAGAAGCTGAAAGAAGAAGTGTGCTGTAGTCCACAGAAACAATGTTTGAGAAGTCCATGCTTACAACAGCTAGCAACAGTCTTATGTTGAAATGTCTGCATGAACAGCAAATGAATGGGCCATTGCTTTAACTGTAGAGTGGAACGGGGCTTTGGTGTAGTTTGATGAGGGCCCCCCAGGATTTTTGCCTCAAGCCCCAAACTTCCTTGAAATGCCATTTGGATGAAACTATAGGGGTTCATTACCAGGAAGCTGTTACACCCCAAGACAAAACGGTGTAACAAAGAAAAATGTACATGGCTCATAAATACACAACGCCCTCAGTAGAACAATAATATTATGGGTAACATGAAGGTTTGTTAAGGATAATCTGAGCCAGTGATTTCTCTCCTCAGTAAGCATTGGTTAAGTCTGCTCTCCCAGACTTTGGCCCCGTTCAGACCTGGTTTGAACATCCGTCCAGAATGTGTCCGCTGTAATCCCAGTTTACACATGCAACACCAGTGCTGATTAGTGTGAAACTGAAGCGGGTCTGAGGAGGTCAGCTGAGGAAGACATTGTGTAATGGTGTAATGCGTGCTCTTGGGTGCATTGGGTGCAGGTAAGACCAGGTCTGAACATGTCTGAACTTAAAATAACATCTTACTTTTTCAGGAGGGACGGTCAAAAATGTCCAGCTTACAAAAAATACCACTAGATTTCATGCTTTATTCATGCTTTGTTTGATTTCTGTGACAGAAAACAAGACTTTTTTTTCATAAAAGTCACAGACTTGAGTGCAGGCTCTAAGACTTTGACGCACATCAGTGAGCAAATCCGCTGACCCCCTGGACTGACAGAGCAGATCACCTAACTGCGAGCCATGCAAGTGAAACTGATCTGAGTGAAGATCCATACATACCCTGTGGCAATGTCATGATGTGGGCCCACACCTTCAGCTCCTATTTGAAGCCAAATGTGGTACAGGCCGAGACGAGCTGCTGTAGCTGCGAGGCAGTAGCAGCGCAGCGATCTGAGAGCAGTCTGAGCGGAGCTGCAGCTCTGGGCTCTGGTGAGTAGTAAGAAATTAATTAAGAGTGAAACAGCAGCAGGAGGGAAGATAGGAGGGAGGACAGCAGAGGGACTGGAGGAGAAAAGGAGCATGCATTAGAGAAACAGAGAGAGAATAAGAAGAGAAGGCGCCTCTGGGAGTGGGAATCCTGGAGGATCAAGACCATTATTGCTATTATCATTGTCTAATTTTCTCATCGAGCCTTTCTCTCCCCATCTTTCTCATACCATATGTGTGTCCTTGTCTCCTCTTCCTCTCTGACCTTTCCTCTCCTCCATCTTCTCTCTCCCTCTCTCTTACCCCACTTTTCCTCTCCATTCCGGCCCTCAGAGTAAGGACAGGCTGCTCGCCGGCGGGTGTAGCAGAGGAGGGAGAGCGAGCGAGAGCCTAATGAGATGTCTATCGCCTCTGTCTAGACTGGACCGCTCCTCCTTAGCAAAGAATCACCACCACTTCCACACCACTACCACACTGCACGACACACTGTACCCATCTATCTGCCTGCTGCTCATGTTGCTGTGGAGTGTCTGAAGGGTGTGTGTGTGTGTGTGTGTGTCTGTAGGGGATGGGCGGAAGCATTATGTGAAGTTATGGTATGACCATGTGTGAGAGGGGTACACACTATATGGTGTGTGTGTGTGTGTGTGTGTGTGTGTGATTGTCTTGTTTGTGTATATCATGCACAGACAGTTCTGAGTGACAGTGTGTGCTACTGTCAGTGCTATCTCTATAATTCGAGTGTGTGAGAAACTGGCCCTTGGGCAGACAATATTATGATGGATGCCCTCACACACACACACACACACCTATACTGTTGACTGCCTGTTAGGGCTCTGCTCACACAGGCTGACCAAAAAAATAAATAATGCCCTCCACACTCAACTGGCAGAGCCCTCTTTTTATTTCCTGATAGGCAGGGCCCATGGCAGCGCTGCACTGCCACATGGACCTCTGCTTATGCACCAGGGCTGGACCTGAGACCTCTCCACTGGCAAAGTCACCAGAAGTACTCACTCACATGTGTTCCCCAGCATCATCTCCACGGTTGTCTTTGTTAGTCCAGCCGACTCTTTCAATGGTTCAGATATAAAACCAAAAATCCACGAGCAGAAGTGACAGATACCTTCCTTATGGCAACATTCTCCGTCTCACCAAATCCATTTCTCTATAACTGAGTCCTGAAAACCTTACTTTTGTGGAAAAGGGAAAGAAAGAAAGAAAGAAAGGCAAAAAGGCAAAATTGATTTCATAAAAGAGTTTAAAAGAGTTTAAATGTTGTTGAATGGTTGACGGTAACTCACTGCAATTCCCTTTGGTTATGAAGGAGTTGTGTAACGTTTGTGGAAAACCTGTATATTTGCTTTCTTAATAAGAGCGTGATGATTGACGTCGACCTCATGTCTTCATAATAAAATGTAGAGACACTGACACATCGCTGCTGTCGCCAAGAACCAGCCTGAGACACTGACGCTCCCTGTCACGGAACACATGGTTCATAAAGGGGACAGAAGGACACGGATTCTCGGCAAGGGACAGAAGGTTCACCCAATAAAACCTGTGCCAGCGTAAGTCAACGATATTTTTAATAATATGTTCGCCACATTCATTCTCGCCATTCGACAGCCTTTTTCAGATGGGAACTGAGGTTTGTGTTGCTATGTGAAACCCTCACTCCTGAGGACAAACATTTTCATCACAGCGCACACTAGTGTCCCCACTATGTCCCCACATGTGGACATAGTGGGGACACACAACATGTGAAGGAAAAATTGCACATAAACGACAAAAGCGGTGGAGTTGTGACCTTCGGTTTGCGTGAGCACGGACTGTGTGCACACACTCGTCCACGTAGGGATGAATTAAGTCATAATTACAAGAATAAATGTGTGATATTACAGAAATATGCCTCCATCCACATGATGTGAAGGCTAATTCCATCTATGCCACAATTAATTGCAATATCACTCGGCTTCAGTTTATCATAAGAATCAATATGGCATAAAGCCTTGGCTCTCTGACGACGTTGGAGAGGCAGTGATCGGCGGAGTTCCACTCCTTCTGGATCCAAAATCTTAATTATCAATCTAATTGTTTCTTGCTAAAACTATAAAACCTCTGTGCAGCGTGCACAGATGTAACCAGCGGCAGCCTTGCAGCCGTTTCCTCCTCTACAAATGGGAGGATTTCCTCTTAGTCCATGTGATATTTTTCCTCAGAAGAGTCAGTTTCTCACACAATCCTCTCAAAGCCTTGACAGGGATGCTAATGTGCAGCTCATGAGCCAAAAGATTTGCTTATTTGTGAAGCCCAACCCAAAGTATAACTTCACAAGATGCTCCACGTTCCTCATCGTAGATGATCACCTGAGATTTGGCTTGAAAATGATTATGATTACATCTTTATTCCCATAATATTACGACTTTATTCTCAAAAGCTTGATAAAAAAAAGTTGAAAGGTAATCCACACAACCTGTGGATGAAAATTAACAATCAATGATTTTCCCAGCGATCCTTCCTTTTCCAGCGGGCGTTCCATTTGTAGTCAGAACTCCGAATTTCTGAGGAAAAAAACTGGAAACTCAGAGCATCCTCACATACCCCAAGTTAAAGGTGACATCGAATGCTTGTATCACACATATATGTTAGTTATGGAGGTCTACTTACATATATTAACTTGTTTTCATGGTTAAAAACCTACTAATCGCTGCAAACGAGCCGTTCAAAATAACTCTGTATCATTATTATCTCTGTATTGATATAGATCGATACATATAGTTTTCGAATATAAATCTATTTATGATGTAGAATGAATCTTTGCATTCAAAACACACACAGAAATAACTCATTATAACTTGATAGTAAGTGGTGGACCACATGAAATCAACTGGAGGACAGTTGACAACTTTTGCAGCATTACACCGGCTGTCAGCTGGGCTCTGAGTCCCCTCGAGGCCTCGTTCCCTGCCTCCTTTTGTCTCTTTACATGGCATCATTATCAGAGGCTATTGTGGAGGCATCTCGTATGGCAGCCTGGTCACTGCGCGCACACACACTCGCTTCATGTCAGTGCTAATCTGGAGGGGCCAAAGTAACGAGAGAGAGACAAACGATATGACAAAGGGAGTGAGGGAGAGAATGAGAGAGGCAGAACACTTGTTAGCAGCCATGCTGAAAGTCTGCTCCAGTTCTTCGCTTGAGTAAGAGGCACCACCTTTTTTCTTTTTTCATACGGAAAACTCTTCCTCACTGTCTCTGTTTCATCCCCACGCCCTCCCTCCTGCTCTCTCTTCTCTGAGGTCCATTGGTTCCAGGTGACAAGATTACTGAGGGTCAAGCAAGACTGCACACTGGGTAACTCACCTCAGTCACACGAAAACACACACATTTACTGTCTCTATATCCTTCTGTCAGGCTTATACACACACACACACACACACACACACACAGAGAGACAGACAAAATGTGCTCACACACTGGGCTTTCGACTGCAGGCCTCATTACCTACACTACTGCTGCCCATTTTAGAGACACTCCTCAGCACGCTGCCTCTCTCAAGCTTCTTCTCGCTCAGTCTCACACAGTCAGTCACAGACACACACACACACAGTTGGACATTCATGACTTGAGGGGACATTGCATTGACTTACATTCATTTCCTGGAGACTTACTCTAACCTTAACCACAATTACTACTGGCTTAATCCTAACCCTGACTCTAACCCTAACCTCAACCTAACCTTAAAACATATCTTCACCTTAAAATGTAGTCATTTACGTTGTGGGGACTTGATTTTTGTCCCCACAAGGAAGACAAGTCCCCATAATGTGACTGTGTAAACAGTTTTAGGTCCCCACAGCATTAGTAATACCCGCACACATGCACACACACACACACACTGTCCTGCCATCAGTGAGTTTCTCTTTGTGCTCGTCCTCATTTTTCAATTTCAGCATCAGACCTCCAATACCTCAAATCACAATTTATCAATTTACTGATGTTTAGATTATTATTATTATTATTTTTTAGATATTTATTGCAACAGTTTTCTGTTGTTGTCCTGCAGTAGGGACGTTAATTTAAACGAGCATCACTACAATAAAATATCTTCAGCATGTTAGAAAACAAAAAAGCTGGTCAGATATCTTGTAGTTTAACTTAACTTAACAAGTGTAGTTTAACTTATCTTAATAAGTGTAGTTTAACTTATCTTAGCAAGTGTAGTTTAACTTATCTTAACAAGTGAATCACCAAGTTTCTTGATAAAAATAATAACAATTATGATGATGATAATAATAAAACTCCTAACATGGTTACATATATCTGTGCAAGATTAAAATGATTAAAATCAATTTAAACAATGAATCAATCAAAATGAGTCCGTATAGAAAATTATAGTATAAATAGAAATGAAACAGTACAATATACATAATTATGAAGAAAAATTATATAAGAATGCCACTGATATAAGATGATTTGGCTTATTGAGACTAATTGAAAGCACATTTATAAATAATATATGTTTAAGAGTGATTTAAAGGAATATAAGGAGAAAAGCTAGTCTGATCCCCATTTGAAACTTTCATATGTAACATTCACATGTTCCTTCCGTAGCTCATTGTCGTCTCCAGGAGAAAGAAGCCCAGTCACACACTTCAAAAACACTGCTGTGGAGTGGGTCAGTAGCACCAAGTGAAGTCCTGGGAGTGAAAATCACGAACAATCTGACCTGCTCCACATCTCTGTGTGGTTTGGAGTTTGTGAGTCCTCATCAGGACTTGACTTCCTTCAGTCAAAGACACACTGCCCACAGCATCATCAAAGATCTCACCCACCTGTTGATGACACAGGGTCACTTTCATGGTTGTGTGTGTTTTAGCTTTTAATCTGTGCTGTTTCATTTCCTTTTATGGGTTTATGTATGTTCTCATTGGTATCAGGTTTTAACCTGTTTTATCTGCAGGACCCTGAACTACACACACTTGTATCTGATTAACTGATGCGCCGCAGGTGTTTGGCAGTTTGTATGGTGGCCTCTTTGGTGCATAAAAGGGCGCGGTGAGGACGTGATGAGGACGAGATGCGGGGAACTGGACACAGTGGAAAAAGTGGCTGTGCCACAGATGACGTGATGTAGTGCCAGAAACAAATGGAGTGGAAAGCAATAGCAGCGGTACCTGCCACCAACAGATGAGAGCCCAGGTATCCTGTGTCTACACTGGGTGATGATGGGGCGCTATTGTCCTTGATAGGTGTGAGTATCCTGTGGGCAGTGGACATGCGGCCAGGTGTGGGCATTGTGGTGTTGTGTACGATGTCATGATGTCACGACCGCTCTTCCAGTTAAAGCTGCCATGCTAGAGGATTTTCAAATCTGACTTGACTTTAAGAATCAGTTACAAGGTTCACTGTGTCTGTGGTTGTTTTAATCATGAGAAAGCACAGACTAGACGATCCAGTCAAGACGCAGGACCACACACTCTGAGTTCAATCAGATCATTTCAGGGAATCTTCTTGGGATCTCAACAAAACTCATGTGATTTAACATGACTTCAGAATATAAACAGACATGAAGGTGGACTGTTGGTATATTGTGAAAGATTTTTAGACAATAGTTAGTTTTCGTTACCTTGTTAACAAGTTTCGGCGTGTATCTTCCACCTGATGTGAAGTGGGGGCGTGCCTTATCAGCTGATGTTACGGAGGCGGGATCTTCCTGTCAGCCATGATGGGTCGATCACGCTTCCTGCTGTCCCACCCAGAACGATACCGATACCAACGGTGGATCAAGGAGGACGTGCGCACAGAACAATGAACCGGATTGAGGGAGTGCCGTCCTGGGGGGATCGACCCCAAATCTGACAGGAAGATCCCGCCTCCGTAACATCAGCTGATAAGGCACGCCCCCACCTAACATCAGGCGCAAGATACACGCCGATACTTGTCAACAAGGTAAAGGAAAACTTACGATTTTCTAAAAAACAAAGTGGACTGTTGTTGTCAGTTAATAGCTGAATCTGTGGAAGTCAACAAAAGTACACAACATTTGTTTCCCGGTAAACCCGCTCTAGTTATCGCGGGGTTCTGCTCACGCCCCAATCTCTGTTTAGTTCTATCAAACATGTTTACAATTTGAATCAGGAAGACTCTGAAGAGTCTAATGAAGTTATTAATTACGCCTGTTAACCCCTCATACCACAGGATAATTTGGCCACATATTGTTGGAAGGTTCAGATCAGGACCCAAATCTGGCCAATTTATCCTCTAGTGAGTGGAAGACTTGTTTTCAGGCTCGTTCCGGTGTTTTAGAACTCTTTTATTCAACATTTCTACGCTAAATTGTTTTTGCTTCAGACGAGTGTAGAGGGAGTCGTCTTTCAGCTTGAAGGTTGTGGGTTCAATTCCCGGCTCTGCTAGTCAACATGCCAACGCGTCCTTGGGCGAGACACTTCACACTGTGCCTGGCGGCTGTACCGGCAGCGTGTGAATAGGTATGAAAGCCGTGTGATAGAAAATGTGCGGCACATAGATGTGCTGTATGAGTGAATGGCAAGTGTACAGTGTAAATCAGCTTCGAGTCATCAAGACTAGAAAAGCACTATAAATATAGACCATTTACCATTTGTAGCAGCGGCCCCCTCAAGAAAAGAAGGACTGGAACACTGCATATGATCAGACTGTGGTCTGAGGCTTTTAGATTAAAGATCTTTTTTAAATGTTCATAGTTTTTATTGAATACACCCTGTAAATGTCACTTTTAACTGTACCTACCTCTGATTGTTAAAGAAGTTGTGTTTTCCTTTTGTTTTATAGAAGTTTATGTCCCCAATCCTCTGTGGCATTGCCATCGTTTACCACCACGTGCCACATTTATGCTCCTGCACTTTCTTCCTCTGTGGCATCAGACTCCTGAAAACGTAATGTTTTTGTTTAAGCAGTTCTTCAAAGCCTTGAGGCAGCATAGTGTGTGCAATTCAGGGGGCGTGTCCTCATACATCACAGTGCAGTGACTCAACTCTCCCATTCAGCACGCAGCTCAGACAAATGTGTCCTTGCTTCCTTGTACAACAAAGGATCCAACAGGTAGATCCTTCCCAGCGCAGCCTTTACCAGCATTCATTACATGCTGGAGATGGATGCTCTAAAGGGAAGTAATGCCGGCCAACAATTGAGAAAAAAAGGTACCAGGCTTTACCTTAATTGAACAGCAAGCAGTAAGCCTTTAAACCATGTAGATTGCATCCTGTGGCAGACAGTTGAGACGCGGTCCGCGTGTGGTAGTTTTTCTTCAGATTGTCATGGATTAAGTGCAAGGATTCAACTCCAGAGGCGGCAAAAACACTCCACCCTTAAATATTCCCACCACCACATTTGACTGTCAGTTTGATACATAGCGGCACCACTCTTTGTCTCCTCACATCACCCTCTTGTTAAAGCCATGAATCTCAAAGTCAGATTCATCAATAAATGGGACTTTTTCAGCCACCCACTGTGAACTGCTGGTATTCCACCCACTGTGATCTGCTGGTATTTCACAGCCCACCCTAAGAGTTTGGCGTTGTTTCTCCCACTGAGAAGCGGTTTAGAAACTGCCAGTCATCCTCTGAGACCACAACAACAACACTGCCTTCTTTTGGCAGTATGTTTCTCCATTGGTGTTTGCAGTCTTTATTTAGCAAATTTCGGAGCTGCAATAAAATGTTATTTCTCTCTCTCTCGGGAAACGAAGCTTGATGTTTTTGATCTTCTGATATTGTGGTCAGTTCTGCTTTGGATACAGACGATCCAGGGTTCCACGCCTGCTTAGAAAAACCTTCGTCTAGCTATGGTTGGATGGATCGCACAATCTGAGTGCTTTCAATTAGTTTTGGTAAATTATCAGTTCCCCTCATCTGCTGGGAAACTTGAAGAAGCATCCGATGAGTAAATCATATCCATTCCCATGTGATCAATGCTTCAATGAAGGAAATTAACCTAAAGGAAATCTGACCAGTCCAGTGGCTTTTCAAGAGACTGTGGGGAGCCCAGGCAAAGGGGCCCCACATCAAACCGGAGCAAGGGAGGCTAATGACATCGGGCGTAGTTAGGTTTCCAGTAACGACATTATCACAGTCTCCTGTACACAACCATCACAAAATTGCTGTTGTGAACTGACGTAATCAGCTGTTTCCGGGGGCCACCTCTTAGCTTGGGGCCCCAGGCAATCATTTGCTTTGCCTATCCTGTTGCCACTCCCCTGCTTTTGTGAAAAACTGTGCTCACATTCAAAAACTGTACGAGAAGTAGTGCTTAATCTTTTTCATTTTACACGACAAAAACTAAATCATCAAATTCACAACAAAGATTATTAATCTGGTCTCTTTAGACCTCATATAGAAGATGGTTTTGTTCAGTTGTAGAGACCAGATTTAGAGATGTTCATCGACCGAACATGCAAAGTATGAGCGTATTCCGCGACTGGTATGCAAATGTTATATTATAATTCCATGTTGAACACCTGGTGTGGCTAATCCTCCAGTCAAGTGCCATTAAAGGTTCTCTGGGTGGATCCGTGGTGTAGTGCCAGTGTGTTTCAACACAGAATCCAAGACCATCTAGAACATCAGGCAGCAAATTATGACGAGAGGATGTATTTAAAAAGGATGCCATTGAGCACATGAGGAAAAAGGAAAAAGCCACTTAACAAAACTTAAGGCTCACCTAAGGAAATCTATACCTGCCTAAGTGTGTGAAATCTTCAGAATATGTTGGTGTTAGACTGGAAACTGAAGTTTGTAAACTGCTCACTTTCCTGCACCAAAAAAACAACGGTCTTTTATAGCCACAGACACAGAGGCTGCTGTTCTGCTGATGCCTCATGTCACTAAGGTTAAACACCAAAGTCACACAGTCATATTGTGCCGTGATGGAAAATCATTGATTTTGGTGCAGGAAACTATGTGTCGGTATCTCACACAACCAACTCTTGTTAAACTTAAACTATCCCTTTAAAACCACTGCAGAGGAGGGTGTTACACCAAATGTGTTTAAAAGTTGTGACCGGATTGCTTGAGATATATATATATATATATATATATATATATATATATATATATATATATATATATATATATATATATGTTGTTTTTAATTTCTGTTTTTCCACTTGAGCCCGTGCACAAAAACAAGTGGATGGAAAACTACCTCCGTGTCCTCCTTTGTGACGAATACTTCAGTTTAATGAAGGAAACCATGAGATAGATAATTTTACCTGGATTCACCTCGACGGAGTACCTCATGAAACTGTTCATAATAGTAAGCACATTTAGAGTAATTTATGTGTGTGTGCGCCTCCGTATGCATCTGTCCCACGGGAACTCGCACGGCCTCGGCACAAACAGCTCTTATCTCCTGCGATCGAGTCTGACGCTCCAAAGCTGCTGCCATCAGCCACAAACTCATTAATTACTCTTTAGTATCAAGCCATAATTAGAGACACCAATCAGGCTCCCGCTCTGTTTCCCCTCTCCACCCAACCCCCAGCCCCTATTAGCACTCCAAACCGTACTCTGCGTGCAAGTGAGCTAAGCTATAGTTGTTGCACAGCGACGAGTTCCCCCATGTGTGAGATTAGGAAAGAAGGGAGAGGAGGGAGAGGAGGGAGAGGAGGGAGGTGGATGTGTGTAAGGAGGAAATAAAGAAGGTAAGACAGAGATAGGAAGGTGAGGGTGGGGAGGAGGCCAAGAGGGAGGTGAGGTGATGTCGGTGCTCAGAAGGAGCATTAATTTGACATTAATTGTGTCATCATCGCTTTAGGTCACACACACACACACACACACACAGCCCTCCTTGTCTCACACTCTTGATGAGTGGATCAGTAGTGGAGGGAAGGAAAAGAGATCTGATTACATCTGTCTTGTGTGTCTGCACCGGAAGAAGGTGAAACAGGGACAAGGCTGAGCGAGGAGGTGGGAGGGTGATGACGAGGGTTTGGAGTCATTAAGGTCAGTGATTGGTTTAATTACATGCGAAGGAGAGCAATAGCAGGATTTTCCTTCTAGTTCTTTTTTTTTCTTCTTTTAATCAGGAAAAAAAAAACTCTGTAGCTATGAAACCCAAGGGATCCTCGACTTGATCATGTAATCTGTTTTATATTTAGAGAGATGAGAGGATTTTATGTAAAATAATTTTTTTTGTAGAAAAATCCTTTAAAGCTCCAGTGTGTACATTTACGAGGATTTATTGGCAGAAATTAAATATAAAAGACCCATAAGTATGACGAGCAATACTGAAATCCCTGCACTGGCTCTCTCTGTGCTTCAGAATTGATTTTAAAATGTTTTTTAAGGTCTTATGGGTCTTCATTTATCTGCTTATTTACTTACTTATTTATTTTCTTTATCTGTCTTTCACTTATGGATTTATTTTATAAATTTTTTAAGATCATTTATTACATGTTTTTTTAACTGTGCGTGCTCATCTGCAGACAGGTGAGACAGTGTTTCCTCAGCTCCTTTGTCTTAGTTGTGTTAGTCAAGGTGTGTAACTGTGACATCGAGTGGGGTGGGTGCAGATGGGTTTTTTTATGTAAAGCACTTTGTGTTGCATTTTGTGTGTAAGAAAAGTGCGTTATAAATAAAGTATGTTTGTATAAGTTCATACTTGCTTTAAAATGCAAACACCATAGTTTTCTAACCCTATAACCTGGTGTTTTTGCACCTAAACCAGGGGCTCTCAAACTCAAATGACCTGGGGGCCACTGAGCATGTAGTGTGGTCAGAAGTGAGCCAGTGATGCAAGTTTTTGGGAAAAGCAAATCATTTGGTGTCTGTATTGATATGAAACAATATATAGTTCGACATAAAAATGTGTTTATGATGTAAAATGAATCATTGCATTAAAAAACGTACAGAAATAACTCAGAACTTGATGATTAAGTGTTGGGCCGCATGCTTCTCCTCTGTGTCCTCTTCTGTTCCACCAGCTGTCCTCATGTCCTCCTCCACAACATCCACGAACCTTCACTGTTGTCTTCTTCTTTTCCTCCTGCATGGCAGCTGCAGTTTTTGCACCTAAACATAACCACATGAAAATGATTATCATCACGTTTAATTTCCTTAAAACGCCAAAAGGGCCACACACACACACTTAAAACTGTATGAGGAGGATATGCATGTAATCTCTGCAAGTGTGTAATTTTGTTTCAGAAAATACGTAATAAACCATAATTGAAAATGCACAGTTAAGTTGTGTGGGAGATGGTTTAGGAGGTGGTTTATGAGCTATGCTAATTTATTTTTATATACAATAATTAAGCAAAGAGTGTCTGTCTTTACAACCAAAAACACAAGATGACAAATGATCAGTGAACTGATTGACGGGTGCTTTAATACAGGGACAATCACTGGATGAAAGCCGAATTCTAATTATTAATGTTTTGCTGATGCTGTTAGAGTTTGTTTACGACAGTATGGGGAAATTTCAAACCATCGTGACTGATGTGGTTTAAGTTATAGAGCTTTAAAGCTAAATGTAGCCACCAGAATAAATTACACTGACATTTTTATAAAGTGTGTAACTAACAGTTCTCATTTGGTATGAGGACAGTCTTTAACACGCTTTTACTCTTGCAGGAGAGCCACAGCTTTTAACACTGCTTTCAGTGGAAAATCCTCAGATCTTTTGCTGAGTTGTTCCCCTAACAGCAACATTGTGCCTCGGCTCAACACTGAGGACGTTGTTTACCATGTTAACGCCTCTTCTTTGACTCTGGTCTTGGTGCTGTTGTTGTTTTGACACCAAAAAAAATAAGAAAACTGAGACCTGGAAGAAAATCCCTTCCATATTACACCAAAAACAGTTGAGCAACCAAGGTCCTCTGGCAGGAAACGATGCTGTTCACCTGTACAGACGCCTTTTGATCGTGTGTTTTCATCACAAAAGTGAACATGGTGGTACCAAAGCGGTCAGAGACAGGCTAAAGGGAGAACAATTTACCGAATCCACACAGATCCAGAGAGATGGTGGAGGTGTCTCAGATGAAGACAGAGAAATAGGAACAAACACAAGCCACGGATTTTGTGGTAAACTGGTGTTCTGTGTTTCCATCATGGTACAGTTTCGTACAGTACAGTACGGTTTGGAACTGGAAAGTCCTGGGTCAGGGTTGCGTTTCGGCGACAGAGAACAGTACCTTTACTTGGTGGACGTGGTGTGGCCATGTCGGCGTGATATGTAACATGACATCGGACTGGTGCAAATGACAACGAACGACAAAATTGAACACAACACAGACAACAATACAATGGAGGAAATCCAGCAGCTTTTTTCCTGCTCGATTTGTGGCTGTTTGACTCTTCAAGCTTGTTGGTTCTTAATGGAAATGCCAAAAAATGACGTACCGTACCACTCGATGACAACATGGCTTTGGTAAATCATGGACTCAGACTAGATTTACCAAGAGCTAGTCTGCACAGCAATGGTAATGCAGGAAATATTACACTTAATAAAAAACTATGCTACATTATGCTAATGCAACACGTACCCTTCCAGTGACAATGCTATCTTTAGCCGTTAGACTGCAGAGTTGAGTGTTTGTCACAAAGCCAGATTGTGTCCATTTGTTTCCGTCTCGTCTCTTCTAAACTTTCAGTGACTCTGGAGATGAAGATGAAGGTAAGTTAATCAGGAAGTTGAAGATGTCAGGGTACTGCAGGTCTGGAATAATGTCCTCTCCAAACTCAGAACAAGCACGCCAGGGGAATTATAGGATCAGATTTATTCAGCCTGTCAAGTGAAGGTTGGATCCAGGTTGAATCCAGCATGGGTCCCATTCATGTTTGCTGGATCTTAGGCTGTTATGATGGTGGTTTATAGAAGTCTCATGACGTCCAAAGCTCTATACACAGGGTTTTTTAAACATGGGTAAACATGCTAAAATAAAAGCTGTTTGGTTTTTTTGTTGTTGTTTTTTTAAACCTACTGTAGTGTTCAGTTAAACAAGCAGCATGGTGGAGGACAAGTGCAACACACAACAGAAGAAGGCATCGTGGAGAAACATGGAAAAACTTAATGTCTTCAAAAACTCATTGCTTTAACAGTGTGCATCATAATGTCACTTGGAAAAGATACTTCTCCTTGGTCTCATGCTTGCATTGATGCTGGTCACAGCCAATAAAAACCTACATCTATTGCAAAGTCAGTGAATGTAAAATGTACATGGGTTTTTAAGAGTGGAAAATTGATTATATTGTACATTGGGATGGAATCAAAATCTTATTTAAGCACATAATCCTAATCTCTGACATACTATATGTCCTTCTGTTGCTGAATGATTTTTATGAAACCTGTGATGCTGTATATGAGGTGTTCATGTCTCTTGACAAAAGAAATGTATGTTCATACTTAGCAGCAGATAAAAGCACGATACTTGTGGTGAACGTCAATGAAAAACAGCAAACTCAATGCGTCAATACATCACAGTGCTCGCTGTTGGTCCATATTCGAACCATTTTCTTTCTTTCGCTGCCATCCTGCTTGACTAGCGTAGCTGTTGTGATGTAAAACTCATCATTTTGTGTCTCCACAGACATGAACAAAAACACTGTTATCCTGAGAAACACATTGTGTGATATTATTAATATTTGGCAATGGTTTCTATGTAACACACATTTGTTTATACTGAAAAGTTACACCCTACAGCTTTAAAACTTGTATTAAATAGTCAATAATTGTTAAGCTGAAAGTATGTGTTCTTTCATCAGTGTAAATCTCCTCAGTCTAATTGTCTCGTGAAAGGCCAGTGGCCAGTGTGGTGTCTTTGTTACATTTCAATGCAATGATCATATTTAATTCCGAATGAACCTAGCTTTTTTGTACTTACCTTTAGATTATTATTGGCTGGCTTTTATTCTCAGATATCTTTACAATTATGTTGTGATACGTTAAATTCTAATTAAGTTAGACGGCACCTGTTAAAACATGTTTGGCAGTGGCTGATGTGGGTAAGAAAGTATGTGTGCTTATTCTGGAGGCATTGTTTCCAACGTCAGCCTTCCATATCAAAGGATTATTCACTTCTATATGAACAAGTGGTAACACTTTAGATTAGGGAACACATATTCACTATTAACTAGGTGCTCACTAACATGCATAAACAGCCCTTTATTAGTAATTATTAAGCACGTATTAACACCTTATTATACATAACCTTATTCTACCTCTATTACGACATGAATTAAGATTTTCCCTGATTAAGGTGTTAATACGTGCTTAATAATTACTAATAAAGGTCTGGTATGCTACTTATATGCATGTTAGTAAGCACCTAGTTAATGTTGAATATGTGTTTCCTAATCTAAAGTGTTACCAAACAAGTGAGTCTTGGAGATATGGCAGTTTTTCCACTGCGCAGCTCGGCTGGAGAGCCAGAAGTGCTGAATCCTCATAAGCACTCAAGGACATCTGCACCCTGGAGCCTTGCCTGGGTGGGTCTGTCTGTTAGCAGTTAGCAGTGTCCCCAGCCAGCCTTTAGCTCCAAGGGCGGTCTCGACAACAATATCGCTGGGCCAAGTAAGGAAAGACTTCCTCCCAGATGCTTGAGCGAATGAATAATGACACAGTACTACAGCCTCTCTCCCTCTCGCTCTCTCTCTCTCTCTCTGATAATGAGTAACAGAGGAGCAGACCCTCCCTGAGGCACAGCACCTGGACTGGACTGCCTCTCTGTCTACCTCAACCTCCATCTTTCTCAGGAGATAGGCAGTGAAGAGTAAGACATTGGCCGTGTGCCAGGCTCTCGGTCTCAGTTACAGGTTCTCAGTTTGGTCTAATTGTAAAATCACGAGGCTCGTTGAGTCATGTTTGAGCTCAGCCGTGTTCCAGTAACCTCTAAGACTGTCAGTCTTTATTCAAAACACAGATATCTCTATATCTTTGAGCAGAGCGCTCCAGACTTGTAACCTTAAAATCCTGTTCAAGTTCAAAATATACAGCCTAGAAGTGCATCAGACTGCCTGAAGCAATAACTTTGTGGTCCACTAGAGGACGCTGTAAGCACAGCTTGGCCCAGTGATGTTATGTTGTGAAAATGAATGACACTGAGAAATATACAAACTCACCTGTTAGTTTAGCTGTTCGCTCCGCGTGAGTGAGGCAGCCGAGGCGTCACAGCAAAACAAGGGTTCAACCTTATGTGAATAACGATGAGATTAATAAATAGTAATAATATTATTAAATAGATAATGCCACATCAGCAAAATAAACCGATTAGTAGCACGTGATGACGTTCATTTTTGAAGCGAAACAGTCTGATCAGTGTGTGTAGTGCCGTGAAGCAATTTGTGTTTCTCGCGAGACCCAGACTTCGCAAACCTCCTGATTCGGAGGTCTACGGGTCAGCGGCCCTGATCTCGCATGGCTGGTTTTCCACTAACAGAAGGTAACAACCATTTAACCATCACAATGACTCCGAAGCTGTTAAATTAGGGTAAGAATCCTGCATAGTTTGGCTTTAAAACAATACACATTTCATGTTATAACATGTTAGTTTCTTGTTCTTACAATAGACATATATTGTAAGAACTTACCACGTTTTAACTTTGGACTGATCTGTTTTTAATTTGCTGGTGTGGCAGCAATACGCCACATACATTAAGAATGTGCACGGGCGGCAGGGAGAAAATCAATGTGTAACGTAATATTCATTTAAACTTGATTTTTGGAAAAGCAACAGCTCTAATATCCTCCCCGCAAACCAAAAAAAAAAAAAAAAACACCTTTTCATGGTGTGTTTTTGTGTTGAGCATCTTTAGCTTTAAAGACACCCTGCCTGGCTCTCCCTCTCCGCTCCTATATCTCGCTCTATACTTCTCACTTGTTCCCCAGCAGAGAGGAGTGGAGTCAATTAAAACTGTACATCTAAGTGAGAAATGTCTGTTTGAGCCTGCGTGTCGAGAGCACACCGTTTCATAACTGCGCCGCATGTGCTCCTTTTGTGCAAATGTGTGAATCTGTGGTATTTTCAAATATATGTGTGTGTGTGTGTGTGTGTGTGTGTGCGTGCGTGAGTGTAGAGGCGGAGGCTCCCCTGGGGCCTGGCAGTATGGCGCCGTAGTGCTGCACACTCCTCCTGTGAAAACGCCTCCAATGGGACCGGGACAGCTGTGGCCAACCTATACTGCTTCATGAGCCATAACAAGCCTTATGACTGACACACACACACATATCTATATATGTGTGTGTGTGTGTGTACACACCTATTTTCTGTGTCTGGCTGTCTGGTTGCCTCCCTTTATTGTCTGTCTATCAAAATCTCTCTGGGTCTCACGCTCACTCCATTCCTCTCTCTCTCCCTCATGCAGTCTGTTGCACAAGTGATGCTTCCCGACATATGTGAAGGTCCATTTCCATCCCTTCTTTTTCCTTCGTCTTAAAAAAAAATAAAAATTCATACAGCCCACTCCTTTTTGACTCCCACACAGCAACTTGGTGTCACACAACTGCGGGGGCTGCCTGGATGTGTGAAAGGAGTTTTGAAAAAAAAAGAAAACGAAACAAACCACACAATGAAGAAATTAATTAACGGGCCGCGCACATTCATTCATCTCATCGCTATTGTGTGCGAGCACCATGAGAGAAGCCCCGGGTTTGACGAGCACAAGTGAGCTCAGACAAAATCCACTCCAGAAAAGGTCACTTTGTTGTGTTTTCATTAAGAATCAAAAAATAGGAATCATTATTCGTGGTCATTGTCCCACACATGCGACAATGGAGTCAGACTCTTTCTTTCTTTTGATTTCATTTATTTAACAGTCACCAGATGATGAGATACATTCTCTTAAAAAAGAAATAGACAACAAAACTGATATTCTTTTTGAGATTTTAAAAACTATTATACAATATTCTTAATATATAGATTTTGTACAAAATAAAAGTCAGTAAAGGGCGGGGCAAAATCTTAACAAAAAAAACAAGAAAAAAAAATAGACAGGTCAGGGATCGGGGTGGACTCGAACAACAATCACATTAAGGAGTGACAAAGACCAAATCTCTTTCATAAATAAATATAGGAAAATTAGACATCATATATAACTCTCTCTCTCTCCAGTAGCAGGGCATTGTTAAATGTCTGTAGCATAGGTTATGACATAACTGCTTTTATGAGGCCCATTTGCTGAGAAAATTCCACATATTAACTGGACCCAGTGTGGCAAAAAGCCCTGAAATATAAGTATTTACCTCAATAATGGGTCTGATAGTCTGTGCCATGCTTGACCTTTGGCTGGAACAATAACCTCCACCATACCAGTAAACTGCAACCGCCTGCTGTGTTCTGTACTCAGTACAGACCAGACGCAGAGATTCTGCTCGAGGGAACTATAGAGGAAAAGGATGTCCTCTTTCTTTTTCTATCTCTCTCCCTCTCAAGGCCAGTGAGACACAGTCTTCAGACTCCCCCACTCACAAACACACAGACAATTATGTGTGTGTGTGTGTGTGTGTGCTGGGGGTGCATGGTATTGAAAAGGAGTATAGAAGGTCATACTGCACTGCCGACATCTTTTCACCATTGAATCATTGAATAACAACCTCACACTGTGGCGATTTCAGTATTTTTCTTGTTGGTCCTCAGAATTTTAACAATACAACAACAATTACAAGACAACACAAAAAAGTGGATATGAATGGCTGTGGGGCAACACCACCCTGTTTGACATAGACTCTTGCCATAAAGATTGGCTGATTGTTTTAATCTCCCCTCGTGACACCCTTTTTTTTGAGAATTTGAAGCTCAGGGTAAAAGCACAGAAATCATGGAAACAAGGGAACACAAAGGAGATAGATATGGAGATGATTTGCAACACGGATACACCATGTTTTAATACACACGCCCAAAACTGAGGCTGATGACTGATCTCACTGCAACAACAGACTTTTGTTCTGTCCTTGTCTCCATCTTTTCTTTTTCTTTTTTCTTTTCTTTTTTGTACCCTTTGTGAGCAGGTGAGTGGGCAGTGACATTGGCCCTTCTCAGAGCAGGACAGCAGGCAGAGTGACTTGGCATTAATCACAGTTTTGTCTCGCTTTTTTCTTGGCACATTAAGTTGGAGAGGAGAGTGGCGGCTGGGACGGCCGGGGTGAGAGATGGGAGGACAACGCGGTAGATTCTCAATAATGACGCGTCGCTGCCACATCACTTTGGAGATTAAAAGCAAGATGCTGAATTTCAATCAAAGCACATTAATGGCTTGGTGTGAGAAATGGCCACTTTGTCTCCACTGGCAGGCAGAGAGAGGGTGGGAGAGAGAGAGAGTGAGAAATGAACTGGCACAAGAGGAACAGGTGAGACAAGGTGATATGACATTTTAATTCACTAAATTGCATGCTTGCCGGTAATGATAGAACCTGTTTAATGATGTAGTGACAATATCCTCTAACCAATGGCAAAAGGTCATTAACAAAATGTAACATCCCAAAGAAAAGTCAAAGTGCCAAGGACTGAACGCACCAAGCTGTAAATTACAAGATTGCAGATGTAATATAATAAATTGGAGCTGATTATTATGCGACTATTATAATTCAATGGGCAAAAAGATTTTAGACAAATAAATACTCTTATTCCATTGATGAATTAGGGTTAAAGTGATAGTTGGTGGTTGTGTGTGGTTCTAACCCACTGATTGATCTGTGTGCACTCGCCCTTCACCGGGAACCAACCTTTTCCAACTGGAAAGGAAAGGGTTTTTTCACAGCACACAGGACTTACTGATACACTGCTGCCTCCATCAGTTAGTTCAAATGTGTTACTTATGTGACTTCAGCATTTGAAATCTTTCATTTGGATTTTTACCAAACTACGGAGCAGTAGACGAGCAGCTAGCAAGTCCTCTCAAGCTAAAGACACTGATTTTCTCTATGGAATTTGGTGCGAGAGAGTGAGCAGTATACAAACTTAATTGGCAGAACGAAAAAGCGACAAACAACAAACTTAAATTAGATGTGCCGTTTTTATGTGACTAAAATCAGTTTCTGTGAGTCATCAGCGAGTGCAAGCGTTTGTCTCAGGCTGCTTCGTGGCACAGGGGAGCATACTATGTCAGTACCTCATACAACCACATTAAAAAAAATAATAAATACATTTCCCAACAGTATATAAACCTGTATTATAAATTTGCCTCAGGTGAGATGTGTGGAGAAGGAAATGGTTTAACTAAAAATGAAAATAAAAAGGAACGTCCTCACCACTGACAATGACAGAATAAAGGAGTCAAATTTTAATTCAATGCCAAGATCTTTTTTTTTTTTTCACATTTGTTGCGATCAAATCAAGTCCTGCAGCCACCTTACAAAACATGTCGGGCTCTGCCTGAGCTGCTCTGCGAACGTGTTGCACTGTGAGATGTGACCCACTTGCAATAAAGTGCATTGAGAGTTCAGTTCTCATGGTAGATGAGAAGTGATGTTGGGCAATCACAGCTGAAAGATTGTCATCACAGTATAGCTAGTACAAGGAAAAACCTAATGTGACATGAACTAGATCTCTCGGAGGGGAGGGGGATAAAAATAGGAGGGGAGGGGTTACAGACGAACTGTCAAGACAACAAAGAGAGATGGGCGTGTTGGTCGTAAATTAGTCTCTGTGTCAAGTCAGGAGTGTCACAGTTGAGCACAGTGCTTCATGGGTGGGGTGGGTGTCTTTGCTGCCCCGGGTTTCAGCCAGGAACCCAGCTCTGGTTGCTGTGGGCTTGCTGCGGACTGGCCAGGCTGCTCATTCCCATCCCCATGCCCATGGTCACACCCATGCCCATACCCATTCCAATGCCCACACCCTGGGCTAGTGAGCAGTCAAAGTTAAAGTCCATCTCCTCCCCAGAGTCCATAATGTCATGGAGGAGGATGGACTCCACGTCGCAGTCCAAGCTACCATGGAACATGTCAATGTCCAAGTCGGCTGGTAGTCTCTCATGGGTGTGAGCTTGGTGATAGCTGTGGTTGTTGCTACCAATGCTACCATTACCCATCACTTGGCCATGGTGGTAAGGTCCATTAGTCACGCCATGGTGTTGTGGGTCAGGAAAATGGCTGTGGCGAGGGTGTGGGTGTGGTGCGGTGGCAACATGGCAGGAGTCCTGGGGCATGCCAAGCATACCTGCTGGGTTTGGGGGGAGGGTGGTGGAAGCAGGGAGGTGGGCGTGCGATGGCGGGCTGTACAAATAGGGAGCTTTGTGGTTGTAGGTCTGCAGTTGATTGTTGTTGCCACGTGGGGCCAGGGCCACTGCGCGGGGGGGCGTGTGGCTATGGCTTTGGTTGAGGTTGTGACTGTTGTGAGCGAGGCTGTGAGGTGAGTTGTGGTTGCGGTTGGTTACGCTATTGTGATTATGACTGGGTGTATGGCTGTGAGTTCTGTTATGGCTATGAGCTGAGTTGTGACTAATAGGTCTGCTGTGGCTGTGGCCATTGTGGTGACCGGGGTGGTGGCTGTGATGGTTTGAGCCTACTCCATTACTAGGTTGACCAATTAGAGGATGGCTTTCCCTCTCCTGTCCCAACATCATGTCCTTGGAGCAGTATTGCTGCCCAGCTGGACCCCCTGTCAGCAGACTCTGCAGGGCATTGGTACTAGAGTACGCCCGCATGGTTCCAGAAAAACTAGCTGGCTTGTTCTCCTGAATGGTCTGCATGGGTGAGTGGTGGTGCAGCATCCCCACACCTGATGTTCCATAAACACCTGCACCATAAGTGCTCTGCCCCTTCACTCCAGAGCTGTAGTGGAAAATAGGGGTTTGGTGCTTGTGTCTGCCAACAGCTGGATGCTGCTGCTGCTGCTGCTGATGTTGCTGCTGCTGCTGCTGTGGGTGATGGTGATGGTAACTGTCCTCCATCAACTGCTCATCCAGACTGATAGCACCTGCCAGGCTAGCCAGCTGAGGCAGCTGCTCAAGGGGAGGACAGCGATTTCCTGTCCCCATGGATGGAGAGCGGGCACTGGTTGGTGATTGGTACAGGTGGGGGGACGTGGAACTGGACAGGCCACCCTCCTCTGGTTCCTCAGGTTCTTCTTCTGCGAGGATGGGTGACAGACGCCCACTCAGGGTGGAGGCTGAAGAACTAGCCCTGGAATGGAGGTCTGTCCAGGCATCGAACTCTCCATCTGTCCCAGTTGCACCTCCGACCCCTGGGAGGCCTTTCTGTGGTGAGCTGCCATGGTCAGGAGAACCCTGGAGGCCCACCACAGCAGATCCTGCTCCTATTCCAGGACGGCCGACCCTCTTGCCTCTAACGCGGTCTTTGCTTTTCAGGTATTTGGTGCTGTTGTCCATGGAGACTGCTCGTCGGCGTGGGGACTTGCCCATCTTCCCTCCATCTGGGTTCAACATCCACCAGGAACTCTTGCCAGTCCCCTCGTTCTGCACTCGGATGAAGCGTGTGTGGAGTGACAGGTTGTGCCGGATGGAGTTCTGTGGAGAGATGGAACACACCATTTATAAACAAACTGCTCAATGACATGAACACTGTAAATCAATGGAGTCTGCACAAGAAGCATATGAAATATCAAACATCTAACATCTAAACACAAACATCTAAAATAAAATAACAGCAAAAACAATGGTGCTGTTGTTAGTTGAGCACATTGTACTGATAAGGACGATATATTATATAAAGTGATGACTGGAAGAGCTGTTTTTACACAAAAAAGAAAAACTGAGAAGATGTGACTGTCGTGTATAAACAAATGTCTACTGCATTCAAACCTCTGTCAAATAAATTCACACAGCAGCAACATTGAACTAGTAAAGTAAGAATCACAAAGAAGTGTCCACAAGAATACAAAGTGGTTTCATCTTTTTCATCATTAAAAATGATGAGATGCTTTCTTCTTGTCCCCACCCACCCCTGCACTGCTGCTGTATACACACAAATGCTCCTGCAGACAGGTCTGATAGTTTTGTAGAAACATTATCAAAAGGACTAAGCGATGAAGGTGTAAATCTGCGTCGGTCTGAGTCCGAGCCAAACTAAAGCGATCGGAGACGTCTGAAACATCTCCTCATGTATGTCAGCACTGCCCACTTTAATTTCCATCCATCCATCTGTCCTTCGCTCCTTCTCTCCTTTCAGCCAGGCTGATGTTAGCTGCTGTGCTTGAGTGGACTGTATGTTTGAAGTCAGTGCCAGTCTGGCTGGGTGCCAGCTCTGTCTCTTTTACTCTCGTAGCTTGAACGCCGTGTGTGTGTGTGTGTGTGTGTGTGTGTGTGTGTTGGGGGGGTGTCGCAAGATTGAGCCAGGAGCAAGGAAGGCTAATGGATGTATCCCACCCTCCAACATCTACCTTCCCCTCCCTTGTTTTGTCTTTATCACATTCCCTCTTCCTCTCCTGTCACTGTCTGCTACACATTTTCGACTTCGTCTAGATTCTTCGCACACAAGAGTAATTTTCCACTTCTGCTTCCAGTCTCTATGCCTTCAATTATACAGTGTGTCACCAATTACATTCCCATTATCCTCAACACCAGTGTGTATAGACACTGACTAAGTCATTCATAGGATATAGAAGGTTTTTTTTTTTTTTTTTTTTAAATAATCATTTCCATCTGAAGTCTTGCCAAATGCTGATGTGCAACAATCTGTCATTGAAATTCTAATGTTTGTCTTGTGTGTGTGTGTGTGTGTGTGTGTGTGTGTGTGGCATTTTTACGTTCGGGCAGGAAAATATCCCATCTAAAGCACTTCCTGTGGCTAAGGAATTTACTGGTACAATAGATTGTCTCTGATTGCAGGGCACTCACGCGTCCACCGTCTCCATCATGTTGCAGATTATTTGTATTCACGCTGAATTGCGCAGCAGGGAAACAAATAAATCAAATTGCAGTTGAGACCACAAATGGGAGGTAAACTGAATTCAGGTGATCTGTGAATGCCTCTTTGGGTTATCTTACTGTGACACCATCAGCATTGGGTAACCATGGCGACCAGGTAAACGTGCAGAAGCGTATTAGACTGTGGTGAGAGAGAGGAAAGGGTGGGGAGAGGGAGAGGGGGATGGGAGAAAGGATGCAAGAGGAGGTGGTTGTTTGATGCTGCTGCTCCAACACTAAACAGCCTTTCATCTCAGCAGTGCAGGTCCGCAGGGGATGCCTGCTCCCTGCCTCTGACGGCTCCTCTACGTGCCGTGCCAACTCCCCGTCTCACTCTGGCAGGATCATCCACCTAATCACACCGCTCCAAATCATCCCCATCAACTTGTGTGCATGCCTGAATTAAAACATATGTAAGCCTTCATGCCGTTCTGCCACCGTCGGGTGTAAATGGGGCTGAAGCGCTTCACGTTGTAACTCTGTGTGACCTGTCTGGTTCAAATCATGATTTATCCCCCGTATGAGGGAAGAGCAGCCCTCACTGAACTTGGAGGGATTTGTCATCATCCCAAACCCTCTTTATCTGATGAATCCACCTGCTGCAGAGATTTGGGAGATTTCGGATGGTGGTCTGCCATGTCGTCATTATCATCATCATCACTAGCTTCTGGCTTCCTGTCGTGTAGTTTTCCAACATTTTTTTTCTCCATCATCCTGTTTGTGTTTATTTTAGCACCTAAGAATAGCTCGTGGTTGCAGGTGGTTCCACTGTGGGTGTGTCCGCCTCCTGTTCCCTGAGGCTGAGTCAGGGGGCAATTTGGCCAGTCTATGGCCCTCACGCCCCTGAAACAGGCAGTCGCTGCTAATCCCCCTCCATCCCGGAGTAATCCCAGACAATCCTGGGCTAATCCTGAGTTGATTCAGGGGCACTCCCAGCTGGGTGTCTCACAGAGAGCCATGCCAGGTCACCACGGACACAGTGGGCCGCCCGGATATGCTATGATCCAATAGTAATCCACATAAGGGGAGTTTGAGCTGTGGGAAATAAGGACGCTCAAACAGCCTTTTTAGGATATACTGTCAAACTATAATAATTGTATGTTTTTAATGAATGATTTGTTTGATTTTGTTAACTATTTTTTTGATGCCTCCCATCCAACGACTACCCTTTCTTCTGTCTGCTCACTGTCCTTGAGGGTTGCCTTTGCCACATTTTCACCCCTTAAGGGCTTGAATGGAATAAAAATTGAAAACTTTATTATGTTTTAAATATTCATAAAATGGAAATTCTCTTTCAGCCCCCTGGCTTGCCGAGGCAGACAGATGAAGCCTGCAGAAACATACAATGACAGAGGAACACACACATCACGCGCCCGGGTCCAGGAAGCTACTTCCTATTCAAATCATACCCCTTTAATACAATGGGCCTAGTAGAGAGGGCTCTAAATAATGAATGAAGCCGTGGCTGGGCTTGTGTTGAGAGATGCTCTGCCTGGTCCCATAATAACTGAAAAGAACAGACAGAGTCAAAGGTAGTGACGCGACGTGTTTGTTTTCCACACTTGTCAGTTTAGACACGATTAAATCAGACTGATGGGGATGATGTGGCCATAAAGTAAAAATTTCTTCAGGATAATAGTTTTAAGACGAAGTGAAAGCCAATTAAGGTGAAAAAAAAACAAGCAGCTTGGCCTGAAATCCTGAGAGCTGATTTAGATATTTAGACAACCGATACCAAGCCACGGGATAGGTCTATCTGTGCTCAGATTAAAGGCTTAGGCTCTTTGCACACAACTCTGACATGTTGACACTCTCTTCTTTAATGCAGGTGGACTGAAGAGTAAGAGGGTTTTGACCCAAGGAAGGAACAAGAAGGACGTGCTGAAACCAAACAGATGGAAGCAATGCAGCCTTTACAAGGCACGTTTCCTTCAGATCAGGAGACTCTCAAAAATAACACGGACCAGAAAACACCTTGAGACTGAGGCTGGGCTTATAAATAATATCTCGAGATGCATCCGGATATGAAGCTGCACACAAGTTGTTTGAGTTGTCTGTGCTTCTCAAAGGAGAGTGACAGTACACTGTGAATGCACTCTAAAATAAAACATCTACTGGTTAAGATCTGCATTACATGCTTAACATACAGTTATTATTACCTTTCATTGCACATAATACCTGCTTTATTTCTTTGGCTTTTTAATGTTAAATGAAGGCTATTTACATGTGTGCGAAACAATGAAAATGTGCTCAGATTCAGCTATAACACAAAGAATTAGGCTTAAAATGAAAGAAGTTTTTTGAAATGAAATTTACTTTTTCTAAATGAAATTTTGTCTATTCCATGTTTTTAATCAATATTGAGTGTATTTCACAAATGTATGGATCAAGTTGCAGTTCTTTTCCGACCTTGGACCAACTTCTGTTAAAATAATTAGAAAATGTAATACTCTTTCTTGGCTTACACGAACGTGAGCAAAGTTGACAGAGAAAACATAGCGTTTAAAAATGAATGGACGCAGGCAAGTACCAAACATTTGTGTCTCATATATATATATATATATATATATATATATATATATATATACTGTATATATATATATATATATTCATATACACATATGAAACGGTGGCATCGATCAAAAGCTGGAATGTTAAGCGTCATTACGAAACCAAACACAGAGCTAAATACTCGAGCTGAGAACACAGAACAACAGATCTCCCCGACTCATCACACGCCCAACAACATGCACATTTGAATCGACTTTATTCCGAGGATTCAGTATTGTTTTCTTTTACGTGAAATGTATCATCAACTAGTGCCTATTTATTTTATTTGAAATGAAATGAAGTGGCTGTTTTATTTTACATAGAAATGTTTGCCATTGTTCAGCAAAAGAAAGGAAGCAGAAAAGTGAAAAAAGAACAACTTAAAGCTCTGTTTTGTGTTCAGCTACAGGACTCATTTTATTTATGGTACAAACAACCATTTCTTTTCCATACCAAAAGTGTCCTACTTATAAAATCTAAAATAAACAGTGTTGAAATGATAAGGAACTGTGTACTGTTGATTTAATTTGATGCACATAATAGTAGGATGTTGGATGTAATTAAGACATTATGAGGTCTAGACCTTTGCTTGGAGGACATTTTAGTTACTGGACCTCTTTGAATTTTAAATGAATACCCCTGCTGTAGGTTATGGCCTAAGAGAGAAATGAATAGATGTTGTTTGGTGCACATTCAGGGTGTTTTTAAATCACTGTTATGGCAGTGTTATGACTGTTTTTGATATTCTTTGTTGATAACGCAGCTAAAAATGTATTGAGATTTCAGTCAAATGTCAGTGTCTTGATCTGTAATGAAAACATGGGAAAGTGAGGAGCCTTTGTTGAGGTTCCTGACTTGCCTCAAATTACATCAGCAGTCTCCTAACTTTACATCCTCATCCAAAGTTTTACTAACATCCCTAAATCCAGGCATGAGAGGATCACACTGGCTCTCTGTATGAATAAATATGTTTTTACAACGGTGCTTTAACTGGGATAATGGTTTTACTCTGTATAGTTTATGTTATTATATGATTATGTTGCAAAGCCATGTAAATAACATTGTTTTTTATTATTAATAATAATAATATTATTATTATTATTATTTGATTTGGCCAATTATTGCTCATTATTTGTTGAGCGGCAGAAACAGGTTTGTGGATTTTCATCCATAGTAACCTCTTTAGGAACGATTAATTTGGCTCTTGGAAATCTTACAAAACCAATCAATTGCTCGACTCTGTGCCCCCGTTTCGTCCATGCAAACTCACTTTGATTCAGCGACAGGAGAGGCCTACTCAGTGCTGGGAATCAATAAAGTTAATGGCTATCAGTGCTGAAGCTTAGCACTCATCAAGGTCCTGCTAAATCCACAATCCACCTGCATTATGAGGCCAATGTCAGTGCTCAATATGCAATATTCAACTAACAGTCTAACTGCTACAGGCTGGGAGCACAAACAGCACTTCCCTCTGGTTCCTTATCCAGGAGTGTCAGACATTGGAGCTGGGACTACGGCTACAGCCATAACTCTACATTTTTATTAGAAAACGATGTGTGTCCAGACGAGGGTAAACATACATCGATACCAAGACCCTGAAAACTTCTGAGGTCAGTCAACCAATTGCTCTTGCACCAAGATCCAGGCTCAAAAACAGAAGCAACAAGGCCTCTTTCATGACGGACTTCAGCTTTGGAACAACGTAACTTTCCATGTGAGCGCTGCCCCATTTAAGACTCAAGAACAATTTTCTCACTAACTCACCATATGCCCTCACATGATGATAGGAAGACCTAGAACTGAACGTATGCAATTTTACACAGAAATGGCGTGGTGTGAATGTAGCCTAGATATAGTCATGATGATTACGAGGTTATCTGGGATGACCCATCTGACTGGCATGGGAGCAGCTGTGCTGGAGGATACAGCAGGTGGTGGAGGAGCTGAGGGTGGGAAGATAAAGGTAGTGCAAGGGGCCCCTTCAAGCCACACAAAGGGGTGCCCTCAAAATGCCCCCCCACTTGCCCCATCCCCCCCCCACAGTCAGAACCCACTCAGAGTTGTTCAAATGCACACACACAAGGGCATGGAAGCAGGTCAGACAGTTTATAGGTCCCATCTTGTGGCTAAATGTGCACTCATTCAAAGTGAACTGAGTGAGGAACTGGGGACTCTGAGTGGGGTCTGGGAAACCACTCACCCGATTCAAACAACCTCGAGGGTGAGGCAGAGTGGTGCGCTTGCCCAGTTAAGAACACAGCAGCTGTTCTTGTAGTGGCACCGGGTAAAGCCGTTTGCCACACTCGACTGGTATTACCAAACCATTTCATGCAGAATGGAGCCATTATGTATTGTCAAAGGGTAACCCCCCCCCCCCCCTCTATGGTGCACATTCATTTGATAAGCCTAAATCAAGGGGGAGTAACAGAAGCGCTAACTGTGTTTATTGTGATGCTGTATTTGCCTGTGCAGAAGGCAGGAGGGATGGGGTGGGGGGGGGGATTTCAACACAAGCAGTTTTGTTCAGCACAGGAATGAGTTTTGTCAGCTAAGCCTGTCTCCAGGCTATTGGTGGAAATTAGCGCCGACTAAATATTCGCTTTCCGTGATTGATGTCACGGCTCGCGTTGTCCCTTTGAAGGGAAATAAAGAATTTAGAGCCATGTGGATTAATAGGGATGGGGTTGGGGGAATTTAATGTGTCTGAGGGGGGGGCTTGAAGAGGGACTGAAGAGCCTAATGGCTGCACAGATACGGCACAATGGAGCCGAGGCGATACGGTGTATCAGGGAGGGAGAGAAAGACAAGTGAGAGTATGAGAGTAAGTACAAGAGAGAAAATGAAAACTGTTTGTGTGTGGAAAAAGAAGGGGGGGGGGGGGGGGGGCAACAGAGAGAGAGAGAGGGAGAGAGGGAGAGAGGGAGAGAGGGAGAGAGATGTAGCTATTTGCCTGTGAGGCCCAGAGTCAGATGATTAAAATCCCTTTAAGAGACTTCTTTAGGAGAGACAGATGGGCAGACGGGCCCGTTTTTGGAATACAATCAAATTGCAAAGATTAAAAAGGAGTCTCTCGTTTATTAGGAGGTGAGAAACAGTTACTTCTCTGCCACATGTCATCATCGCCTCCACAGCACTGGTCACGACCGCATTGGCATGCAAGCTGCAGTACAGTCCTCATTGGGAAAAAGCATAAACCTGGGATTAGGAATTACATCAATCTCTGTGTATCACTGTGGGGTCTCTGAGGATTGGCAGAATTTGTAATTTGCAGCAGAATAAAAACGTCCTACAAAGACAATGAAAAAAATGTCCTTACTTTCATGATCATTTCACAAAAAGCTGAGCTGAGCGCGGGTATCTCAAGGACTTTTCATGAATAGCTGTCAATGTTACAGACTGAACAACTGTGTCTCAGGTCTGATCATTTTTATTGATTGTTTGATATTTGTTGTCAATGTTTCGACTGTTTCAAATGTCATTATATGATTATACTCTAAAGCCCATTATCACCTTGTTTCTTTGCCGTTTAAATAAAGTTTTTTATTATTATTGTTGTTATTGATTTGGCCAATTATTGCTAATTTTTTTGTTGACTGGCAGAAACACGTTGCTGTGGTCTCTGAGGATCGGCAGCATTTGTCATTTACTGCAGAATAAATACGTCCTACAAGGGGAATCAAAAAATGTTTAGGCTTTCATTACGTTTGCGATCATTTCATAAAAAGCTGAGCTGAGCGCGGTTATCTCAAGGACTTCTCATTAAGAGCTGTAATAGTGTTAGAGGCAGAACTTTCACTTGAGCACCAGTCTGAACAGGAACATTCCCTTGGACGCCACTGTACTTGAATAGACTGAGTTTGCACAGTAGAGTGATTCAGGCACAGTGAAAGGTGCTCAGTGTTAGACCCCATTATTCCGACATTGCTGTACTACCATTTACTTACACAGCTCAAAGTGAAAAGCAAGTGTGTGGCAGCCTCGGAACAGGAAGTGGCTGTGGAGAGGGGTGTAATGGTGTTGGTGGGGGATTCCTGCTTGACTGTGCACTAATTGAAGCCAATGGCTTGCGACTCATCAGGCGTGCCCACCCTGGCGCCACGGGTAGAGTTGGCATTAGGGTGGCAGGGTGTGGGTTATAGAAGAGCTGCCGCAGTTTTGGTGGATAATAATAGACATGGACAGCTTAGAGGAGCATCTGAGACCCAGATAGGGGATCGGAAAATCCGCTCTCCTGATGCCAGGGACAGCTGAGCATTTCCGGTGGGGGACACAATCTGGGCATCACGTCTAAAGCCCACGCACAAAACGAGGATGTCCACAAAATAATAGGCAAGTGCCACAGTGTAATATGGAGGATTTTTCCACCGAGACCTGTAAGGTAGGCAGAACTCATGGCCTCCCACTGAGGATTCACACAACAGGTGTTTGGGCTGGGCCACCTGTGGGGCCAGCCGCCTGCTCGCACTTCACACCTCGTCGAGGGAGCAAACTAACATTTTCCACTGGGCTTGCCATGCTTTTGTTAAAGACCAACACATTTCTGGAGAGGCTTTTACGGCTTTTCTTTAACAAGATCAGCAAGACATGCGTGCATGCAAGCGTGCACAAGTCAATCTGCATTTATGTGAGTGCCTGTGTGTCTATATTTGTGTATCAGTCCATTTAATAGCCAACAGGCACAGTGTGGAGTTAATTATATTGAAACCTCCCTCTGCTGTACACAACAGAACTGATGGCCAACAATGGAATCAATGCAGGCCTAAGCTTTTCTCGCACTCGGCCTCCACATAATCTCATTCATAACAATGAGAATCTCATTTCCTACATTCTAAAGGTCAGTGCACACCTCTGATCACACTTTAATAAACATCATTCTCATCGTTTAATTTAATTTCAGCAGAGCAGGAAACTCATAGGCAGCCATGCACATGGCGCGCAAAATTCATCGGATCGTCCCTTTAATTGTTTCAATTTCACACTACAGAGAAGAATGACCGCCATCGCAGAAGGGAAAAAAAAATAAAGTGCAAATCCACAGAAACACATCTGCAGAACACACACACACACACACACACACACACACAGATGAAGAAGAAAAAGTCCGGTGAGTAAAGTGCCAGCTCTCGTTACATTTTAATAAAAACGATCCTCACAATTTTTTTGGAACCACACCAAGTACAGCCTCCGCACTCCTCTCTTTGTCATCACACATTTTTTAACTCTCACCTAAATTGGCAAATTGCACCCAACAACCTCACAATCCTCTCCAAACACACGCACACCTTTTGCACACACTCCCTCACCGTCTCCCACACGTACATCGCACGCACATGCCAACATGACACAAAGCCTGGCACATCGGGCACACTCATTACTGCAATGCCAAGCTACCAGTTGCTAAGGAGACCTGTGGGAGAGGGAGGGTTCCTTGCTGTTGCCATAGCAGCCAGATCGCTCCCTGCCAACTCTCTCCCTCGGGAAGAAACAAGGCAAGAGGTGGGGGGTGAAGTGGGTAGAGGTAGGGGGCAGCGGTTTAATAGGGCTATGGAGGTGCGATGGAACTTCATTAGCCATCGGTGTGCACCACGCCGACCATCGCTCCTCATGACTGCCTGAGCCCACATGCAACACTTCTACCTGCAGAACTGCAGTTATTCACTCCCACAGTTCAAAGACTCACTCACATGTATGGATAAGATGGTGAATGGCATGGTTAGAGTGAAAAACAGGGAGTGGAGGAGGGGGGGGGGGGGGTATCTTCAGAGGGAGGAGCTGAGAGGGCAGAGGTGAATGAAGAACATAAAGAAGATGGGGGAACAAAGGAGAGTCAAAGAAGGTCTTAGACGCAGGGGCCCGCTTGGAAAAGTGGTTGGGATGTGATAGAACTGACACTTGGACCCTGTTCAGACCTGGTATTAACATCCCTCCTGACATCCAGATCAGACTATGTACAGGATTGAACACTCCTCACCTGTCCTAAATGCGTCCTCAGATCTGATCACAAAAACTACATTCATACACAGGTTGAAATCAGCGATCACGTGATCTCAACACGTATTGTATTTCCTGTTACAGCAGTGCGAGTAGAGCTGAGATTCATGGCTTCTTCTCCCATCTCTATCAGCAGTCACGACTTTAGAGTTGGAATCACACGCAAGAATTCCAGATCTGAAAATGGAATGAGGATGCATTTAATTCCAGATGTGAACAGCCATACTTAGCACTATCCACACCAGATTGGATCACTGGAGGATCTCTGTATAAACCAGAGTGAGTGAATGTGTCCCGCCTCCTTGAACAAAACTTTCTGGACCCAAAGTTCATGTCTAGTAACACCACACAGTGGTGATGTGGTTAGCACTGTTGCCTCACAGCAAAAATCTCACCAGCTCAGCTCTCGGCTTGGTTGGAGGTTCTCTGTGTGTGTATTTGCATGTTCTCCCCGTGTAAGCATGGGTTTTCTCCAGGTCCTCTGACTTCCTCCCACAGTCCAAAGACATTTGTCAAAGACACATTTGTCTCTGTATGTTTGTCCAGGTGGACCCGGCTGGGATTGGCTCTCGCTCCCAACCCTCATGTGGAGGATAAAGCGGCCGAAAATGAATTAATGTCTAAAAGCTGTTTCTGTAAATGTGCCTCCTCCATATAATCACCCTTGACCTTCACCTGCTGCCTCTATATACCCAAATGGACATAATTATCCATTACAGTAATATATTAATAATATATTAATGATGTATCATCAATCTCATCAGCACATCGGCATCGATGGTGTCGCGCTCCGTTTCATTAGAGCGGAACACGGTGTTGTCATTGACGTATCTTTCAGTTTCACTTGCCAAAGAGTGCGACTCTAAAACACTGATGTGACTGTGAATGATGGCTGTAAATGCTACCTGTTAATGGAGCTGTCCAAAACAGTGATTAATGGCTGACAACTTTTCAAGCTTTTGCAAAACAGCCGGAGAGCCTCGTCGCAGCCCACACATATCTCTGTGATTACAAGTTTTATTAATTAAATTAATGCACTTGACATTTGATTGTCAACTTCATCTGTCGTCCCAGCAGCAGCAGCAGCAGCAGAAGCAGCAGAAGCAGCAGCAGCAGCAGCAGCAGCAGCAGCAGAAGCAGCAGCAGCAGAAGCAGCAGCAGCAGCAGCAGCAGCAGCCGGGGAAATTACGACGACAGTGGCCGAGGTTAAAAGGTAACATTTTAAGATTTTTTTTTTAATTAATCCTAGTCTCATCGCTTTTAATAAGGATTAAACGCAGAAGATGAGTGATTTCATTGGCTCACTTTGGAACGAGGGATTGAAAATGAATCCAGGTGTGAATCCAGTGTGTATGTGGCCTCAGATATTGAACGTCTGTGAAATCAAAATGTATGGGATTCAAATCCTGAAGGGTCAAAGACATTTCTGTATTCAGGAGCAGTGCTTCACATATCGACAGCCTGATAACCCCTGATACTCCTGGCTGCCTTAGATTCTCATATTTTAAGTACCAGTGTACAGTATATATGAAGTTGTGCATCGATTTAGTCTGAATGAACTCTGAGTGTGCTTTTGTGTGTGTGTGTGTGTGTGTGTGTGCACAGTCAAGACCCATCCTCACCTCTTCATCCTGACCAAGTGAATCGCAATTGAAATGCAATTGTGGTTCACAAAGGCTGCAATTTAAGTGTTCTATTTTTTATTATTTCTATTATCATATATTAAAATAAAAACTTTAACCTATTCCTTTTTGGACACATTTTTTTTTTTAATTTTCTTTATCTGTTTTTATTTTACGTCTACTTCACTATTGTATTTAATGTCAATGAATATTCATATATTTAATTTTGAGTTTTTTTTTTGATATTTTTACATTTTACGATGCCACAAATTTTACCGTAATAAACACATCAACCTTGCAAACACTTCTTAGTCTTGCATTCGAGTGCAGTAGTTAACATTTTGATGGTTGCCGTGTAATGATCCATCACTTTTTAAAAACTACATTAAAGTGTATATTGAATATATCTCACAAATCAAATCGGAATACGTCAGAAAAAGTGCAATTAAATATTTTCCCCAGCCCTAAAAGATGCTAAAAATTGAGAAGAGTGAGAAAATAGGGGACCAGAAAAGTCGCTATTCACCCCCTTCCTCTTCCTCTTCCTCCCCCCCTCCTCATCTCGCTATTTCCTGAAACAAAAAAAGAGCCCAATTAAGTCAGTTTGAGTTAGGGTCTTGTGTGTGTGCGTGTGTGTGTGTGTGTGCGTGCGTGTGCGTGTGCGTGTGCGTGTGTGTGTGTGTGTGTGCGTGTAGGGGGGCGGGGGCAAAAATGTGCATCCAAATCATGAATGCAATAAAGACAAATGGGGGGGGGTTAGTGTATTGTACGTTGTGGTTCTGTCTAAGAGGTGAAGAAGGGGGAGGATGAAGGTTTGTTGGGGGGGGCGTATAAGTGTTGAGATGAATCTCTCCCTCTCTCTCTCCCTCTCCCTCTCTCTCTCCCTCTCTCTCTCGTTCCCTCCCCCTCTCTCTCTCCCTCCCTCTCTCCCCCTCTCTCTCTCTCTCCCTCCCTGTCTCTCCCTCTCTCCAGCCTAACAGGGCCAAACCTTGCTCTCAGCTCCTCGACGGGAGACGCTGAAATATTAATCGCCACGCTCCAGCCGCAGACTAGCGAACACAAACGCTTCAAACTCCCACCCTAATGAGTGTGTTCATGAATGGCTAATGTGCACAGATGGGGGGCTGATGACTGGATAGATCGCAATGGGGAGGGAGGGAGGGAGGGAGCGAATGGGGGGGGGTCGTGGAGGAAAGTGAAATTTCGGCGGGGTGCAGTGTTGAGGGGGTGCAGTGGCATGCCATGACCTTTTAAGAGCCTCCTGAAAACTTAATTAAGACTAACCTACTACTGCTACTCTTTCCTTTCCTCCTCTCTCTCTCTCTCTCTCTCTCTCTCTCTCTCTCTCTCTCTCTCTCTCTCTCCTACACACACACACACACACTCACACACTCACACGGCGAGTGAGAGAGAAGAAAATGTCTCTGATCCCTCATTTTCATCTGCTCTCCTCACACACAATAGTTTTCCCAGACGTCCTGCTGAGCTGAAGTATAAAACTTCAAGACGACTCACGCTGGCTTTTTCTATGTACACGGCAGTTTCCCGGTCATGTTAAGGCACATACTGCACACGCATCCCGAGATAAACAAACGCACGACTGCAGACATTAAAGCTGCAGAAGTTGCGATGTCTTCCTTCGCCCCCCCACATGGATACATCTCAGGAAGAGGCAGGAACAAGTACATGAGCAAGGTGTGGAGCTCTTTAACCTTGAATGACATGTGCTTCCACTGAGAGGCCGCGAGTTACATCTCACTGACGTGTTCAGTTTTGACCTGCATGCGTGTTGTCTCAAATGGAGCTTGTTCTGTACGAATGACAGTTATTCACCTTCATCTTTTATGGGGGAAACTTTCACCCCTGAGGTAGCTTTCACCTCAGTGAACCCATAGACTTTATATAAAGCTGTGTTTCCATCCAGTGACGGGGTTGAGACTAACAGCCACAAACCGAGTGGGAACAAAAGAGCTGCTGGGTGTCCTCCATTGTTGTCTGTTGTGTCATGGTACAATGTCACGCCATCAGGCGCAGCCCACACCTCGCCTACCAAGATAAGTTACTGTTCTCAGTCAAAACACAAGCCTGACTCAGGGCTTTATGTTCCAAACTGTACCATGCAGCATAAATAATGAGCATACAGGCGTCTTCTAGTTTAAAAAGAAACGCCTAGGAAGTTGGTGGAAGTAGCAGTTTGCCACCAGGGGCGACTCCACTGGTGGGAAGAAGGAGTGCATCTGTATGATAGTCTATGGGAAAATGAGCTTCTAAATTCTCACTTGATTTATAATGTCAGTAAATATTTAGCTGAGGAGATAATGGTCACTATCACTAGCTTCAATGTAATGACAATTTTGTTCCCATGGTGAAATGAAGGCAATAAATGTATGTTTCCGATCTGAGAGGAAACCAGTGAATGAGTGAATTTCTGGTTTAGAAAACTGACATGACACCAGTCAATTCCCGAATCACGATCACATGTATTTCTTCTTTCTATACAGTACAGTCTACCTCTATCTTCATCACCGGCTATTCTCAGTACAGTACTGAGGTCAGAAACATTTGGAAAACACGGAGGGCGACAGAAATGTGGGCTAACGCGTCTTCCCAGGACTCTCCATTACCATAGAGGCCACCTACGGATTAGGAGCACCCAGCATGTGGACGCACACACACACACACACACACACACACACACACACACACACACACACACACAGACACACAAAATGCACATACACTGATGCAAACACTCACAGCATCTAATTAGAGGAGTGAGATGCTGCTGACCTAATTCCTAACCTCTCCTCGGCAGTCAGGATTGGGGCCTCTGCTGGAATCGGTTGGATTAAGGCGGGAAAATGGAAGGTGCCTCACAGTGAGAGGTGTGGAAATAGAAAAGTGATGGAGGTTAGGGATGGAAGAGCCTCTTTCTATATATGAGGAGGGGAGATATGTGGAGGACACTGTAAGGTTACAACATCTAAACAACTACCAATCATAACACAGAGCTTTGTTTGTTTGTGATAGATAGATAGATAGATAGATAGATAGATAGATAGATAGATAGATAGATAGATAGATAGATAGATAGATAGATAGATAGATAGGGGATTTGATTCTGCATGTTGTTAGTTCACATTTGGAAAACTATGTTTAAAAAGTATGACATGTGATCAAGTCCGTCATCGAATACGGATACAGAAGGAACCAAGTCTTGACTTATTTGCAGCCGAATGTCATACCCCAAAGGTTCTCAAACACAGGTTCAGTCACTCTTAGTGAGTGGGTCCCCAAAGATGAAATGGCCCCAGGTATCAAACACATGCTGTAAGTTGAAATGCAGCAGCATCCACATACCAGAGGAAATACAGAGAGGGAAGTTTAGTTTAAGAGTTAAGGTTTGCAAGAGGTGCGATTTTACTTTGCCATCAACAGACTCTTCCGATGTACTTATGTCTGTCTGAGTCTTTCATTTAAATTGCAAAATTAAGCTGATGAGCCATGCAGTTTATCAAATGACTAATCTGCACGCAGCTCTGATGCCATACCTGCAGAAACACTCTGGAATATTCAACACGGCCCTGGTGCGTCTCTGTGCGGTCCATTTTTGTATCTTAAGGTGAATAAAAATGTCAAAATCTATGGTGTATTTTTGAAATGTTGAACTGTCTTCTCATTCGTACCATGTCCACCGTCACTACTGTATTTGTCATCGCGCTCAGAGGCCAAAAGAGACACAGGCAGCATCATTAACAAGTGAGCAGTAGCCTGTGATTACCTCCATGGCCCACATCCATCCATCATCATATAAAAATTCCTGAAGGCAGATGCAGCTGCAAGGATGGAGGCATATTTACAGTGAGTGCGTGATTGTGAGCCCCACTGGCGGGTTCTGTGTGTGTGTGTGTGTGTGAGTGTGTGCACGAGTGTGGCCAGTGGAGGTGATGGCCCCGTACTCACACACACAACTACACATCTGTCAGCGGCTTTGCATGAGCTGATACACGCATGTGAGAAAGTGCTACACCTCTGTGTGTCAAAATGTGTGTGTGTGTATGTGTGTGTGTGTGTGTGTGTGTGTGTGAGAGAGGCAGCACTCCTGAAGGGGGGCTGCAGCATTTCTGCCTGAGTGCGACTGTCAGTGGGCATCACTCAGCCCCGGCAGTGTGGCAGGATGCGAGGATCATTAGTGGAGACGGAGAGAGGGAGCAGAATGGAGGAGAGTAAGGGAGAAAAGTGGAGAGAGAGAGGGGCAGTGACTGTGTGAGTCAGGCAGCGCATCTTAATATCCGTCTTGAGAGCATTACACACACGGCACTGCACTTTCCTCTCAGTCACGCAATCGCCCCACCGCAAAGACCCCGGCGTGGCCCCCTTCTTCTGTCATTTTCTTCCCCTCTGTCACTCTCCCTCCCTTCATCCATCTTACCCCCTTTTACACCCTGCATCTCTGATTGACCCTCTCTGTCCCTCACCACGGCTCTGAAGTCGTGCCCTCACTTAAGCACGGTGCGTTGCAGCTTTTCATTTCCCCGAGCTCCAGATTCATCCATCCCACTTCCCGTCTCCTACTCCCGTCTTTCCATTTCAGCCCATTGCTCCCATTTTCAGCCACTCTGCATCTGCACGGCCCATCTTCTCCATGCACTAGGCATCACTTCTACTTGACCCCATCTCTTAGCCGCGGCAAGGTGAAACAACTGCTCAACACATGTGAGACATGATTTCTTCTCACTTCTGCCTTCATTCCCCTGCCACATCCCAGCACTTTATCTGCTGCAGTGGTTCGTGTCAGCCTTCAGCCCTCAGCTCACTCATTTGTACATTTACCCACCAATCCACTCATTCATCTGACACTTTGAATCAGTACACCTCATGTCCACAAATGTGCATTTCTCCACCGTCCCTCAGTCCTGCCCTGCACTCACGCACTCTTTAGTCTGAGTGAACCTCCGTGACCTGTGCCGTGACGCTTGTGTGCTGAATACGAGAGAATCAACAGGCCTGACATTTACACGAGCAGAACAGATAACGACGTTAGCTGTGCTAGCGCGGGTGCTACCTGATTCACCTTCATCACTCGCTTCCCTGATCCATGAGTTTGCTTTTTGCTCTGCAGCATTCATCACACAGAGGTTTGGCCCTTTCTGTAACACAGATGTCACGCTGAAACATTTGTGAGCTCGGCGTTGGCACCTGCTGTCGCCGTGCTTTAGCATTATAGCCCTGCTGATGACAACACTGCGACGTTATCATGAAGTCTCGTGATGTAATGTGGCCAGGTGCCAGCTCTGCTGACAGACTGGAGTATTTTCAGGTGGCATGACGTTAAAAAAATGAAACTGTCATGTGTTGGACAAGACATATGCAAACGATGAGGTGCAACCAAGGACAGAGACACAGCTATGCATCAAACAAGGCCACTCAATGTTTGGCACATGGGTCCCACTGAGCTTTATCCCCCTAAATCATGTGTGGGCAACTTTTTATTTTAACCAGAGGGCCACACTGACATAATGAAGCAAGAGAAGGGCCACAACAAAAGGTTTCAAAGAAATGATAATTATTAAATATGCAACACGTGTAGCATTAGCATTTTAAAACTAGAATAATTTTTATTATTTCAAAATAAAAGTCTGGCTGTGTTTCACTAGTTTAACATTATTAATGTGAAACTGAAATGTTTGGTCTGTATTTGCAGTAACTTTGTAAGAGATCATGAGGATTGTCTCTTTATATGTCTCACATGTCAGACCCTTGACTTGTCTCTTCTATTTCTGAGGCTGTTTCTCATCTTAGCTCCGATTCCATTATCACAACTGCATATATAACATTGTTGCTTGAGTCTTGAGTCTTGACCTGTGAGGATGCCGAGGGCCGGATAAAACTGGTTTGTGGGCCTAAATATTATATTTGAAATAAAAAGATTACAGTTCTACAGCCAGTCATAAGTGTGGCCTTGTTAACTCAATGGAAATTATTAGAAGACCAAGATTCGCATTAAAGCTGCAGTAGGTGGGATCGCCACAAAAACAAACAAAAAAAGCTTTATATTGTGTTATATTGCATTTAGGCCTCATGCAGAGCTGGTATTAACATGCACCCTGAGAGAGACGATCAAAAACAGCTGTTCACAACTGGCTTCTTCAAATGCTTCTTGGATGAGTCCACTGTGACCAATTGTCTCTGGTCGTGTCAACATCGTTCAGAACATCATCCATTTCCTGTTTTATTTTGTAATACTCACCATCTCTCTCATTTCATATAGCTTTAACTTCCTGGTGATTATTACACAGGCATGACCAGATTGGTCGTTCACTGACAGCGTCACTACAAGCTTTCAAGCGTTCGTTCCTTTTGTTCTACCAAGTGTTTCACCTTGTTTAGCTTGTTTTTTTTCCCCCTGATGTTTTTCTTACATTGCACCATATATGCTAATACATACTAAAGTCATGTCAAAATGATGTTTTTAAAGAGTTTGCCTGCACAAATGTGTCCCTTGTCAAAGTATTGTATGTAACAGCATGACAGCCAAGTAACAATGCACAAATATACCAACAAGCGCTTATCAAACTGCCAATCAAGTCATATTTATGTGTTTATCTCTACAGTTGATCTGACCACTGTTTGTTTTTTCAGACAAAACAATAGTGGACACAGCATCAACATCACTTTAGCAACGTTAGGAACTCTTACTGCATAGTCAGCCATGACAGCGTCACGCTGAGTGAACTGTAGAGACAGAGAGTGAATCAGTGCAGTACACACGCGCAACTGCAACAAGATTAAAACCGTTCAAAAAATCAATCATGTGTTGATCAGGTGAGCCACGGTGTCTCAGCACGCAACACTGTCAGAGAAAACTATGCATCATTAACTCCAAACACCACACAAAACTATCCATTTGACACTAGTTAATACCAGAAAGGTATTGTAATATCATCCTTTAAAAATAATAGTAGAAGCTGTATGTTTCCATAAATGCTGTGCAGGATTCTTCTTCACTGTTTATGAGCCAGCAAAAAAGACTTCATTGAGAAAGAAAGAAAATTTGTTCAATTGGTCATTTTATTTTATTAGGTAAGCTCTGGTTTCCCTTGTTTCCTTCCTTCTCCTGCACAGGGAAGAGCTGAGTGCAGTCAGTGCTGACTGGACTACGTGATGGCTCCTTAAAAAAAAACCCTGAACTTTCTCTTTAACTTTCACTTTCTCAAAAAAGGAATGTCACTGTTTAGCTCTGTATTTCTCACAAGCACAGATTACTTGCATGAATTACAACCTTTGCAGAGTCACCACTCCAGACACACTCATCCTAGTTAATGCACACACCACACACACACACAGGTTTGCACAGCTATTCTTCTTATGACTCTGCATTAACCCTAAACTTGACAAGTTCCTCAGAAATGAGTTTCTGCCTCATTAGGACCAGGTTTTTATTCTCCATGAGGATTAGTGGTCCTGACAGGGTCAGTGTTTATAACAGAAATGGACCAAATACAAGTACACACACACACTCTGCAGCATCATGCCCTCAGCTGTTCGTCTTGCACCTCCTTGCCCCTCATCTTGATCTCTCTCTCTCACTTGTAAGGATTTGAGAAGACTTTGCTAAGCTGATTGCTAAAGGGGAGGGGGGGGGGGCAAATTACCATTGCACATTGGGTCATGATTTGCCTTATGTAATAGATTGTGTCTGCGTATGTATGTGTATGTGTGTGTGTGTGTTCCCGAAATACATACCCCCCCCTGCAGCCCGTACCCCACGCCACTTATCCATTTTGCACTAATTGAGGGATCTTTTTTCGGAAGCCGTTATTGCACACATTTAATTATTTATTTTGACAGGAAGCAATCTGGTGGCTAGTGAAAGTGAGGGGGGGGGGGGGGGGATTGGTGGGGCAAAAGCGAGACTAGGTCAGTGCAGCCGTTTGGGGTAAATGTGTGTATGTGTGTGGGTACAGCTATACTGTAATCTAACTGTGTCTGTGGGGCTTTGCATGTATGAACAGTAGGACAAATGTAGTGTGCTTGTATGTGTGCGAGCGAATGTGTGCTGCGTCTCAGAGTGCATGGCTTTCTGAGTGCAATGGGAGTGCACTAATGGACGCACACTTGAGCTGAAGTGTGCAGAGTGTAGCTGAAGTGCAGCCAAGTCTGGCTTCCAGTCCTGCTTGGAAGCCCTATAATCTACTCTCTTCTATTCTACCTCTCCTTTCTCGCCCTCTCCATTTTCCTCACTCTCCTCTACTCGTCTTTCTATCTCTGTCTCTCAATCAATTTAATATTTTCATCCCCTCCTCACTGATCGAGACAGCCCACCCCCCGCGTCTCTACTGTCTCCCTATTAAACCTCTGAGAATGGAGACACATGGATTAGCATCGTCGCTGGCTGGCGGTGGACTTTTTTCTTTTCTTCATGGTCCCCCCCCCCCCCACCACCCCCCCGCTGTGCAGTGAGGAGAATGAAATAAGGAAAGCCGACATGTAACCACCAGTAGTCTTGACCTTTACCAAGCTCCAACGCCTGAGGCTGGGTGAATGAGACATTAGGAAAATGACTGAGCGTTATTAACCTCTACTTACTTACACACACACACACATTTACACACTGTCTGATCACAACAGTGGCTATAATGCTTATTTCCGTTGCCTGCACTCTTCTGTTGGTCCATGTGATACTTTAGGTCTTTTGAGCTGTGGTTGGAAGTTCTGTCACGGCAAACATTGCTGCCAGCAGAGACACACAGAAAACAGATTTCGGTCACATAACAAAAGAAAAATCTGCACCCACTTAAGTCTTTGATATCTTAAGAGTATGTTTGCCTCTTTATCTCACAGTTAGACAGTCGTTTCTGAGCGCTCACTCTCCAACAGCAAAACTCCATAGTGAAAATCGTCATTTTTAGCTTGTGGGGACATGGGAGCTGCTCTACTGCTACCTCACATGGTACATGTGTGTCACTGGTGTAAATGTAAACCAAGGATTTCAAACATGGAAGTCAGTGAATAGCACATTTAAACTAACTGATAGAGGCAGCAGTGGATCAGCACTCCTGTGTGCTGTGATGTAAAATGGCTGATTTTCTTAATGGACTTTGGTGCACGGAGTGAATGGTTAAGCAAGTGAAGCAAACCTCAGTTTCTCATTGAAGAAGATAAATTCTTAAGATATCATAGTGAGCCTGGATTTTATTAAGTAAGCCTCTTGTTAAGTGGCTCAAATACTTTGCTTGTTGCCCTGCTGGCAGCCATATTTCCACTAAGAGCAAGTGTCAGTGTCTCAAGCTGGCTCTCAGTGCAGGGGGTAAACACAGTGCAGTCAATTTTGATTATGTGTCAGTAACTCACATAACTACGCCTTAAAAAACCTGAACTATCCCTTTTAGGATAAGCCAAAGCCAGATTATCATACTGGGAACAACACTGATGCATTCTGCATCACATTACTTCAAAAAGCTAAGAATGGCTAGACCGTCACGAGCAGCCAGCTCGCATTGTTTAACTGTGATTGATCCCTTGTCGAGCTCCTGCTTCCCAGCACTCCAGCGAAGGCAAGTGCCCTGTTAAAGGAGTGATGCTTCATAATAAACCGACAGCACATGTTCTTCAAGTGACGCATCAGCCTCTGACAGAAAAGTGGACTTGTGAGGGCCCGACGACAACCCGGAATATTGCCGAAACCAAATCGAGCTGTCCATCTAATGATGGTCCCTCTTCTTCGTCTTCGTCCTCTCTCTCTTTAGCCTTGTGTGCACGCGCATGTGTGGCCATCCTTCTACTCCAGTCAATCAATGAGCAGAGACAATTCCCCGAGTGACATTTACGGAGAAGAAAGAGAGCCATTTATCACTTTAGTTTTGGGATAATAAAAGAATGACTGAATGAGCCTGTGCGTGTGTGTGTGTGTGTGAGTAAGTGAGAGAGAGAGCAGGCAAGAGAGAGAGCTAAAGATGAAAAGAGGATTTCAAAAGCACATGAAAGAAGCAGGAGAAATGAGCGAGGGAAGAGGGAAATGAGTGATAAAAAGGCTACTTTGTGGAGAGGACTGAGAGTGTGAAATAGAACAAGTGAGGGGAGAAGAGGAGGCCGTGAGTAACAGTGAAAAGGAGAGCGCGAGAAAGAAGGGGTGAGGGGGGGGGAGAGGGAAGAGGGGCCCGGGGTACCGAAAGAGAGAAGGCAGAGACAGAGGAGAGTGGGGTTATTAAAGGCTTTCAGGGCAGAGAGAAGGCGAAGGAGGAAGAGGGGGAAGAGTGACAGATAAAACCGGAAAAGAGAAAGAGGGTGAAGACAGTCGGAGACAGAGCGACGTAGATGTGCTGGGTTCATTCAGGGCTAGACCTCACATGGTCAGCATACTAAACACAAGACCCAGAGTCCTGACCTACATCCATGCAAGTGACATACAAATCCAACTGGGGAGGGAGGAACTTCACCTCCTGCCTCACTATACGTCCCCAAAACACACACACACACACACACATATGCCTTACCCTTTAACTCCAGCTGGTCTCACAGTCACCTCATAAGCTTAACCACCTCCCCAGTCCTGTTACCCCCCCCCACACACACACATATGCCGACTCTCACGCAGATTTGCCGTCACATGGCTTGTGTTTCACATACAACTGCACACACATGCGCAGACATGACCACAAATGTGAAGAGAATTTCTCTTCCAAGGTCAGATTTCCCTTTTTTTTTCCCAGCTCAGGTGAGCTGACGTTACACCTCAGCAGGACGCTACGTCGGATTCCTGATCAGCCATTACCCGATGTGACCTTTACAGCTCCATCCATCAGCCACGGTCATGTGGCTCGGCCTCAGCCGCAGCACATCCACCAACCATTAGCATAACAAGCGTCTTTCTTGTACATAACTCTTGATGTTCCTCCTCCCCACTGCTTTTCTTTCCCTTTTTTCCATGCATGCACTCCGATTAGTCAACGTTAACTACGTTTCCCTTTTGTGAGGCAGCTCCCCCCATCACTTGTTACGTCCGCCAAACTCAGGTAGACTGATCTATGACCCTTAAAAAGCTGCACCCTCCTCCCCCCCCCCCCACCCGCCTGACAGCAGCTTGATGGACAGGTGGAAGAAGAGGCACGTGGCTGCCAGGAAGGGTCAGAAGATGGAGCGCCGTGAAAGACGCCGTTTAGCTTGGCGTGCATCATCTCTTTCTCAGGGACAGTTGTGGCAATATACGTGGCACATGGCCATCAATCGCTTGCATACATGCAGGAGGAGATATCCGACAAAGAGAAAAATTGTATTATGTAGGAAATATGGGCACGGTGATTTGTCGGAAGCCGGGTTTCATGGCCAGGAGAGAAACATGGCTCGGGGCACACTTCATCTTATAGTGCGAGCAAAGAGGGAAAAAAGCATCTATGTTGTTTATCTAAAGCCCACATCTAGTTACAATGGCTTGATTTGAAATATTCATATACATGTATGACAAGATCAGGCCCATTATGTCGCTCTCTCAGCGGGGCTTGGCTGAACGGACAGAATGGAAACCCATCAGTCAGTGTAAATTATGAGCACATGATGCATTACATAAGCATATAGATGGGCATGAAGAGGAGTATTATTGTGGCCTGATATCAATCATGGCAACGTGCCTTCAATAGTGTCATCAGTATGAGTACATGCTATAGGCTATTTCAAGGATAAACCCACCATTATAATATTTCACAAAGCACATAACAATGGGGAAAACACATTAAGCTCCGTGTTGTGCGCATCATAAAGCATCATGTGGGTTATGTTTCAGATGGATCTGTGAGTATACAAATGGCACTTCAATCATAATGAACTGTAAATCACACAGCACACAAGGGCAGCGGCTAATCATTATTCTCCCTGATCAATTCAAGCTATGTTCCAAACATATACTGTATATCTACTACTATAAAACAAAACCACATCCTGAGATTAGGGATGAAGCAAAAACAATATTCAGTTTTCAATAACAGGAAAGATGTGTCAAATTACGCTCCCTTAAACTTAACTTTAACATCATGACTTTCATTCACTGAGTTCTTTTTTTTACAGTCAGTGAGAACATGGTTGGTTCTACTGTGTGACTTTATTAAACATTCTTAAAGTGGATCACATCAGAGTGACGTTACTGCGCCTCCAGCTCACCCTCACCTGAACTGTGACATCATAAACGCACCATAAACAAAACCAGAAGGAGAAAGAACAACATCAACATCAAAAACAACACCATCGCTCAGTGATAGCGTTAAGGTGCTTATTATTTATATCTTTTACTTCGCTCCCTCTTCCAATCGATCTGTCAAGTAACCCTGATGAACTGATGAAATAAATAATATTGAGGCAAACTGTAGGATCTGCTACGTTCATGTGTGGCTAACAGCTCTGCTGAAGGCCTGAAGACGGACGTGCGATGCAGCGCTGTGCCACAGATGATGCATCGCTGCTAAAAATGAAAAAGACGAGGGAGAAAACCATGTTTTGCTTCTTGTATTATTCTATGAATGTCGGTCAGAGCCAAAGCCGACCAAAGCCAATTAAACACAGGTTTAAACAGGGTTTTTATGAAGTGGAAATTAACAGTTCAATTATTAAAAGAGGTCAAAGACAATGGCATGAGTGGAAATTTAAGGGTGTGATATTGGTGATATATCGGGGGTGCGTGGGCTAACAACCGACGCCACTACTGCAGAGGTGTCTTCTGTATTGAAACTATTTTTCATACTGTTATGTTATGTTAGATGAAGATAAACATTTTCGTCATTGTGTCAAATTAATAAACTTAAAGAAATTATAGTTGTAAAGGAGGTAGCTTTCAGTTTTAGTTTCAGCCGACTGCTTCCGTCATGTCCGGGGATCTTGACGTGTTTGCTGATATCCAATAATACACCGTTAAAGCCGATATTTGCCAATAATGATACTGTGCCGATAATAATGATACTGTGCACCCCTACATGAAAAGCCTTGTTTGGTTTGATTAACAGATCCAGTTGTATTCCGTTTGAGGCTGATGATAGCCGATCACCTCGTGTGTTTGAATAAGTTAACATTTAGCTCGGCGGTCGAAGCGCTTCAACCTGCAGATCCGAACAAAACAAAGCATTCCACAGTGATGCTCGAACAGTGCGCACTCTGTATATAATCAGAAGTATATGAGGCACATCTTTAAGTACAAATAAAAATAGTATGTTCATTGTACGGCTATTAAGGTGCACACCAATATGGAGAAGGCTATAGCCTGAGGCCATGGGGGGGGCAGGGGGGCGGGGGGGTGAGTACTGGAGACAGAGCAGAGCAGAGTGGAGCAGGCAGGCCCTGTAGTGGTGGAGGAATAGACAGAAAGAGTCGACCCAGCGTGACTACCGCCTGCCTGAGCAGAGCAGCCTGCCTGCAATTAAGGTGGAATCAGGGAGAAATCTGCGCTGCCTTGATAATGAGCCTCGTCTGAATTATTAACGAGAGCTGTTCCCCCGGGACCCGGGCTCCCACTGAGCCCATCAACCCCCCCAACACATCCACACACACACACACACACTTGCACTCATCCAGGGAAGAGAAATACAGTCAGAAACATGCACATAATCACACATTATGCACAGTGACGAGGATGAGCAACAAGCGCGCCGCTACACATGCAGGCTGAGATTTTCAGCACTGCCAGAGAAAACACATTTTATCCGCATGCAGAGGTGAATCTCTGTGGAGCCATTTGATGACACAAACAAAGTCACTTCAGTCACCGCTGTCCAAAACAGACTCTTCTCAGAACAACGCAGCCCGACCGAATTTGGAAAGAAAAAGGGGAAGAAGCCCTTGATGTGCTGCTCGTGCTGCCAGCAAACATGTGGAGTAACACAGCGCCTTTTCTTCACCACATTACATTACAGACGGCATTTCCACGTACGCCAGCTCTGCGATCATGAGTCATTTGTTGCCTATTTGTTATTATGGAAAGTATTTATGGTCGTGGATGAAAAATGCTTTGTTCCAAGAACTGTTTCCTGACTCCGTAATAGGACTTAGTTAGTCCGCTGAGGTCTGAACCCTATTACCCAGCAGAATATAAGCATCGAATACACAGTGTTTCTATCAGGATTATACAGTAAAGCCTCTTTGACACCAGCATTAGAGTGTATACCTAGGATTTGTGAACCTGGGTGAACCCTTTAAAAAAAAAAGAAAAGGTAATTACTATTCCCATAGCCAATGCTTTGGTCTGAACTGTGGCGTCATGTCAGCAGAGGAAGAGGAAAACAAAAACAACACCACGCTGTCTTCACAATGTCAATCTTTTACTTCAGTCCCTCTTTTAACTGATCTTTGCCAACGGCCAGGAGATGAAAACATGTCATAGCAACACTGAAGACGAAGAAGAATTGAGTGTTTTCACCAATGCTGATCCAAGCTGAAGCTGCTAAAAACTGCAGAGTCATTTGACCCAGGATGCCTTTGTTCTATAGCCCATTGAAAACAGTTGTGAGTGTATTTGAGCAGTAATATAGTGGATTTCTCTTCCACCTTTATTAAAAATGTGGGTGCAAGCACTTCACTGACCCCCAAAGCAGGAGAAGACCGCTGTGTTCGTTCCGTGCAACTTTTTAAAACACACTCAACCGCCGAGACTTCGAGCTAACGCAGACTCAGAGAGGAACACACACCACATTCTGTCCCTGCAGCTGTGAATGGTTTTGCCAAAAACTCCACGGGTGCTCACCAAGCAGAGCCACGCCTTCCCGCGTGAGCCAATCACAGAGAGTCAAAGGCAGGTTTCAAAACAAATTAAACGGCAAAACAGCACCACAGAAAGTCGCTTCCGCTCTTTTCGGTCGGCCCCCTCCTCCTCTCCCAAAAAAAAATAGTTCACCCCACCCAAGAACAGAGTGTTCCTCCATGGGTGGTTCGAGGAGGCACAAGTGTGTTGTGTGTTTGCATGCAAATGCCTGACTCACAGGGAATAGTGGAAACCATCACCCTAAATACGCCAATGGGGAAATTAAAACAATTTCTATGTTCTTCTTCTTCTTCAGAAGACGAGGATCAATTAATATTCTGAGAAATCACACGTCTGTTCAAAAAACCATCAGAATGCAGAACCATGGGTAACAGGCGTGCTTAGAAAACGCTTCACGGAAGTTCAGCTCAGCTGAGAAGAACAACCAAATTAGTTCAACCCTGTCGAACTGGGATCTTGACGGTCTCATCTCCTCGTATTCTGCTCCAGAAGACCCAGTAGCTCGGAGTCTGTGAGTTGAGCTCGGGGGGGAGAATCCAGCATTGCTATCCTATTATCTCTGAGATAATGTGAGATATGAGCTTTCTCTCAGATAGAGCGACGCACACTGCTTAAGAAAGTCGACATCACTGGCAGGAGATTACTAAAGCTCAAAATCCTGATGCTATAGCTGCCGCGAGAAAGACTCCTTACCTCATTTGGCCCTTGTGAAAATAAATTTACTGGGACAGAAAGAATGTATAGAATGTCTAATGGATAGAAAGCCGGGTTTGGAAATGATGAGGGGATAACATGGGCGTCTGCTCAATGGAGAAATATCAAAGACCAAATGATACGGTTTCTTTGTATTACTGCCTCCTGATAGCTGTCTCACATATTTGAATGCGTGCCCATGCTTTGGTAATTTGCATGTACATTAATCATTTTCGGTGAGAAATGAACTGTCATGGCTGCCTGAAGGCTGCAGGCAGAAAAGGCGGTGAGAACGAGCTTCTTGGCATCAGATACCCAGCTCAACCTGAATATACTGCCTGAACCCAACCTGGCTCCGGCTGCCGAGAGCCAAGGGGAGATGTAAGGTGCTCATAATCCCACACCGTAAATCTGTCCAGCATGCATCATATGCTCTCATTTTGGGGAGTGTGTGAGCAGCGAGTGTGCGTGCATGTGTGTGTGTGTGTGTGTCAGTCGCACTCTCAAATTACTCTGCTCCCCTGAGCCAAGACGAAGGATAAAATATGAATCAGCTGAAGTCTAGGACCGTTTCCAGTCTCTCCAGACTCCAACCATCACTGAGTGACACAAGAATGCATTTGTATACACGCACACACACACACACACACACACCAGGGAAGTTTCAAGTCTCTTCACTTCATGCTAAGCTTCTGACAAACCCACTCTTTGCAGCACATTTGACATTCATATCCCTCATATTTGCCAAGTGCCTCTCTGCTGCAGCTGCCGGAGCCCATAGTGACAGGATTATGAGACTCCATCTCTTCAACAATCAGTCAATTAGACAAAGTGATGTGATCCAGCTCTATTTCACATACTGCTGTGCTATGTGTCTCTACAGATAAGACTATACAGCATATACTATTTTACATACAGTCACAAAAACACATTATTGTGTTTGTCTGGAGAACAAAAGGAGAAAAAAAGACTGTTAAAATGTATGTAAAGAAGTTTGTCCAAATGAAATCATACTAAATTAAATTTGTCAAAGCTGGTTGGGAGTTGAATTACTATTGCATTTATACGCTCAACTAGACCCAAACTGGGCACGGTGCCCTGCACATGTTCCACAGCCCCTCAGCTTTAATCTGAAAATAACTGAAGAAGCTGCTACACGGAGAAACACGGAGAAAAACATGGGCACATCCATCAGACTCCATCAGACTCATAAGAAGAGCAAATATTTTGCTTTGTCAGCTTCAAGAATTAAATATTTTGAAGTCAATGGCATTTTGTTTCGTAAAAAACTGTAAAAATGTCTAATGCTGACAAGCTGGAAGGGGGCGCGTCACCACCTAGTGTAGCAGAGGTGGACACACTTCATTCAACACATCTATTCCCCACTAGTGTTTGTATACTGGGACAAAAACAGAGGTAGAATTAAATGGTAAAGTCAATATGGGACTGTCTCTGTCTCTGTCTGTTTTTTTAGCTCCATCTTTTCTGCTTTGTGGGATTTCTGCCACTAGCAGGCGCCCCTTGACCTATTGCCCTGCTGGCCCTGTGTAAGATCTCTATACTTACAGACACCTCATAAATAACACTCCAGTCTCGTTGGATTAAACTGTCTAAGTGATTGCGTGGCTGGCGTGGCTGGCACCCGTGGCAGCCCGCTGTGCGATGCCCTGGCCTCTGCCTGACCCGAGTGCTGGAGAAATACTGTGAACACTCGTCCTGCACAATCTGGGAAACATATCTAATTGTTTTTTGTGTGAGAGTGTCACGTTTCAGTTCAATATTCACTTTGTTATAGATTTTTAAAAAAACGTGCTGTGCTTCTAGTTTTACTGCTATTACTAATATAACTAATATTGGTTTAATTGCAAGAGCTATTGCAATTTAGAAACTGCAGTTTTAATTTGAAAATGAGCCATTGTTCACCCCGAGTGAGCATATAGTATAGTTATGTCAGGCAGAGACAGACGTAAACCCCCTCCCCTTCCCAAAAAAGAAGCATAACAATGTCATTATCTGACCCTCCTTGAAGTTTGTGAACTCCAGGGCGCCTGCAGCACAATCCTGACACCAAGTTCCTTTTAAAACCCCCACCATTAGAGGCATTATGAAGTCAAGAGCGAGACTGCACACAATCCTCCCAATAGTGACATGCTGTCAGACCAATCAGCAGCCCAAACACACACATGCCTATAGGAGCAGACAGCCCCTCCCCCTCCCCCCCGCTGCTCTGGCCCCCCCACAAAAGACACACATGAGATGTGACCAGTCCTGTTGGTGTTTGTTCAAATGACATGTGCTCCTCCCGTGCCACTGTGGACTTACTTGAAAACAAAGACTGATTTAGTGTCCACTAATCTATATATACACCCTAGTTTTGGCTAGCTCCCCAGTGCACAGTGTTAACAAGGTGAACAAGTACACAAGTCCATATGTAAAATCCTCCAGTAAGGATCTGATTAAGAAGCCATGACCTCAGAATACTGTAGCCTTCCTAGAACCGAGAAGTCATTAGGTATTTATAGGAGCTTAATGGTACTGTCTAGGTGCACTGGCTGTCTAGGACCCATCATCAAACCAGCATCTGCTTTTCAAGTGTATTTTCCTCACTGTTGCCATGTAAGTCCCATGTGTTCAATACACTGTCTCTGCAGGTTCCGTTGCTTGTCGTTGGTCATCCCTCCTCCCGCCCGCTAACACCCTCAATCCAATCCTAAACAAGCGAAAGCACCTCATTTCATTTTATTTCATCAGCGCCGTATACCAACAATCCTTTTATCTTTTTTCCCGTCCTTTCCTCGGCCATGAAAGAAGAAAAAAAAGCAGACTGTTTTGCATCAAGTGCTTTCTTTTCTCGTGATGGCGCTGTGGACGGAAATGAAAATGTAGTGTGAGACACAAGCGGTGTTTTCCAACTCACATGTTCTGCTATCAAATTTAATTGTCTGATACGTCTGCAAAATGACGTGTGAGAGTGCACCTGCTTTGCATATGCATGTGTGTGTGTGTGGGGGGCGCATTGGACCCAGGGTTCACGGAAAATCTTGGCCCTGTGACCTCACATTAACCTCATCAGATCCACAGGCTGACTTTACATGCGATCCTGCCGCTCGTCTCTCATGAAACATAATTCGGCCTTTAGATTCACAATTGCCTTTAATGAAATCATTTGCAGCGACACTTGTGTTCTGTGATTGTTAAAAAGAAAACAGAAAAACAGAGATTTGTGGATGCCTCGCTCCAGGCTAAAGATATTCAACAAAGTTCCATTAAGTTTTCAAAAGCCCGGAGCCGAGCTCGCTTAAAAATTCAACATATGTTCTGATGTAAATGCACTGCCTGACCAAAAGAAAAATCACACACTCATACACATACTAATATTTAGCTTATCATGCAAGCCTGTGGCTGCAGATCGAGGTTCAGTACATGTTATATGCCCAAAATATTAGGTCAACTGACCACCTGACTAGGCGTTTTCAGGCAATGCAAAGATTCATCCGGCTCATATAGTGAAAGATTTGTTCAGGGAGCATGAGTCATCATTTTCACATATGGATCAACCATCACAGTCCAGACCTTCACTGCAGTGAGAAGCGTTGGGATGTTTTGGAGAAGACTCTTTTCAGAACAACACTATGGCCAGTGTGTGTGGTTATGAAGCTAAAGACAGTTGTATGCTACAGTTACAGGTCACCGCATCAAAAACCAAGGTTCTCCTCGCATGAACGCTGCAGAGGGACAATATCTCCAACAGCTGTTAGTGCACTTGTTGTCAGTAAGCTTCACACGTGACCTTTAAGTGTATGTTTACATTGCCACTCTGGCTAAAACCAGGTCAGCCCTGCTACCGACATTATGACTGCCTGCTTTAAACGACTTACCTAATCCCCCATCATTACCTGGAATGGGCCCCATGTCTCGCCTGTGGCCTGAAATAGCCCAGGACCTCAGATTGCCACTGTCAAACCCCCTAATTTGCAGTTTCATAAATAGCAGACTGGGACTTTGGCGCTACAGAAAAAGGAGGCCCAGTGTTTGGGAGACTCCTGCGAGTGCAGCACTAATGACAGCCGTGCTTCTACCTGGAGACACACCTTAGCGAAGACGAGTTTAATGGGACAGGCTTAAGGTGTCAGTCAGGTGCTCGTGATTATGTGTGAGGCCACGAGAGGAGACGGTGGGTGGTACCAGGGTTTGTGTTATGCAACGGCGACACAACAAGTTTTGACAGAAGAGCGACTGCGTGTTGTTGCACACACGCACATTACTTTGGCCTTTGATCGTATTTGGTGATATAAGACACGCCTACTCTAAATAGCTGTGGACAAGAGGCATCACGAAACGATGCCAACGCCATCATTCCTCCTGGAAATATTTTATGATAAATATAGCACACGGCATTAATGGTCTGTTCGGTGATCAGTTTATGGTCAGTGTGACCTCCTCTCTAAATCCTGTCTTGCTTTAGTGAAAAGATTAAAAAAACAGATGCTGCTGCAGCTGCATGTACTTTCTTTACCTTCCCATGCATTCCCATGGAAATCACAAGCAAACTCAACATCTAGTCTCAAAGTCTCCGCTCAGCAGAGGTGCAGGATAAGGACAAGCTCTGCTGCGCGGCTGATCCCTCTGCCCCCTTCACCCTGTCCTCAGATGGCCAGAATGAATGGCTCCATATAGGAGGAGAGGCTGCTTGTGCTGCTGAAAACATGGGCAGATGTCCAGGAGGTTACTCTAGGCTCGCAGCCAGACAGGCAGTGGTGGTAGTGGTGGTGGACTGTGGTCAGTTGTGAAAAACCCCCCTCTGAATATTTACATTGTGGACAGCTGAGTTGTGATCATCTCCAACAAGTGTCCCTCTGTTCCGGGAGGTTATGGAAGAAAATGTGCACTGTGTTTTCACGTAATAATGTGATATTTAGGGTTTTTGGATTTGTCTAAATATCAGTAGTTTTGACCACTATCACACTCATCCATACAGCTCATCTTTCATAACATGGACATTAATTAATGTAATATTTGGGAAAAGGAGTCTAGCTTTTGTGAACAGGTGTATTTTGAGGTGTATTTGGGGAAGAGGGCATGATGGATCACTGGTTAGAGAGATGGGTGGGGGGCTGCCATATGAATCACTGACTGTTTTCAGGTTGCTCTGGAACAGTTTTGTTCCATTTCTCAGTAGATATGAAGAAAAAGAGTATGATTAACCAGTGTGGTTAGCGTCCTGCTGCTGGTGAATCATGGACACTACATGATGTCCATCATGAGCAGGAGCTATAACATATACAGAGCAGGAGACTCCACTCCACAGTCTATTACAGTGTGTCATCTCTGATCTTTCACAATGACTGGCTGTAGTAATGAACTATAAGACAAGATAAGGCTTGTCACCATTCATGCGTAACCAACACGGAATCCCACGGCAGCATGTGTGTGGAACAAGCAGGTGGAATAATCCTGAATGACTAATAATGATTAATAATATTCTAGTTTAATGTTGGATATTTCAGATGTTAAAGCTCCATCCTTCTGCTTTCACTCCTTACCTTCCAGCCAGCTGAGCTATTACTGTCGCCCTTATCCTTGAAATAGGGCACATAACGGACCATCCAGTCGTAAATCTGTGACAGCGTCAGTCTCTTCTCCGGTGTGCTCTCAATGGCGCGGGTAATGAGATCCGCGTACGACAGGTTCCCCCACGCGTTCCGCCGCGAGGATTTGGCTTTGCGCAGCGGTCCGGTTGCGTCGAGGACCGCCGCGCCAGCCAGGCATGAGTGCGTCGCGCCCGTGGGTGCCGGGGCGCCGGCTGGATGCTTCATCTCTCCCGGCGTTCCGCCCATGAGCCCCGCCGCTCTGCACGCCGGGACGTCCTCCGGTTCCACCTTGATGTTGGCCACCGGGAGACCCCCGCTGACCTCGTGTCCACCGGGGAAATCCTCCGGGCACGGCAGCGGCCAGGTGCACGAGCGAGGCCGGCTCTGCGGCTCGAAATCCGAATCAACCTGATGAGCGTCCAGTTCGTCGTCCTCCATCATCAGCATTTAGTTGGAGATAAAGCAAAAAAGAGGGGAAATACCTCCACGATCCCGCTGCTTCACTGCCCTTAAATGTCACTTCACGTTGAAAATGTCTTGTGATAAAGCTTCTTTATATTAATGTGCAGTCCGAATCAATGAGAGGATGTTCAACAGATCATGATGGATTCAAAAAAGAAAATAAATCACAGCTTCCCGTGGAGAGATAAGAGAAGTAGTAAAAGTAATAATAATTTTTCCTCCATTTTAAAGAAAAAAAAAAAGATCAAATATCAATGATGATTTCTTATTTCACAGTCCACGTCCGCGCCACACATGCACAGTCTCAGAGCCAGTCATGGGGGCGCCTCAATTCAATTCACTCTCAGCAACAGATGATATTTCAGATAAGGAGCATATTTGCAGGGAAGCCGTCGATAAATCCTCCAGGAGACAACAACAGGGGGAAAATGGGGGGGGGGGAGATGAGGAAGAGGAGGAGGAGGAAAAAATCAGCAAGGCTGCGTAAAGACAGCAGCCACTGAGGCGATAATACGTTATTACCGTGAATTATTCAATCTTCCAGTGTGCGCGGATTTACGCTGGCAGCGGCACATTCAAGTCCATTCAGCCTGAACAGCACCCAACTGTCTGCAATTATAATGGAGAGGCGCGCGCATGTGACCAACCCATAAATTCCCAGTCTGGGGGGAAAAAAAAGAAAATGTAAAGAAAAAAGAAATAGTCCAGTGAATCAAATCTGGGAATGACAATAATCTGGGTTCTTTTCTCCCCTCTCTCTCTCTCTCTCTCTCTCTCTCTGTCTGTCCCTCTTTTTTAAAATCACACCTCCTCTCTCTTGCTCTCCTCTTCTATATCCTCCCTCTCTCTGATCCCACACATGTTCTCATTTGCTTACAACTCGCTCCGTCGATGTGAAGTGAGGATGACGCGCCGGCGCTGGAGTGAAGATGCTGCCAATTGGAGTGCGCTCGCGAAATCAATACTCTCTGAACGTGATTACAGCCAAATCCCGAACTCTCTCTCTCTCTCTCTCTCTCTCTCGCTCTCTCTCTCTCGACTCCCAATCTCTCTCCACCATCACTGTCATTGGCGCAAAAAAATCTTAATCCAAATTAAGATTGACCTTTCATGTGACCGGAGCGCGCCACAGCCTCGGCAATAAAACAAAAGCCATGTGGTGAAATTCACGCACGAGATCAGAGAGGATTCCTGCACAGCCTCGTGTCGTGAGGGCACGCACGCGGGCTTCTGATAAAGAAAGAAATAACAGCGGTGTGTGTGTGTGTGTGTGTGTGTGTGTGTGTGAGTGATGATCCGCCTCTGTGCGTGATAAATTGGCCGCGTGCACGCGCAGCGTCCAAATGTCCTCCATGGGGAAAAGTGTATTATAGTATGCTGATTGTTTTATATGCGGGGGGGGGGGGGGGGGGGGGGGTCACACCTGCACACAGTCATTGTTATATTCTACAACGATTAGATTGATTTAGTACAGATTAAGATAGATTATAGGTAACCCTAGATGTTTAATCTGGCCCCATAGTCCAACCGAAAGTGAGGAGAAATGAGACACACGCACATACATGCCCACGGTCAGACCAGTGTGTACAGTTCCCCCCACACTGACCTAAAGAGGAGGACCCCCCCCCCCCCCCCAAAAAAATAATCCCACACCGCCCCCTTCTCGGGCAGACAGGTGCTCTGCTCCTATTGGCTGTTACATTTCTCATGTAAACTGTAAAAATAAAAGTCCAACTGTGCGTCATGATATCGGAACAATGATATTTGTGACAATATTTATACATAATTTCAAAATAAATGTGTTTGTTCTGAAAGATAACACTTAAGTGACACAAAATCAATGTAGTGCCACACGAGGACGAGGGCCTCAAGTGCTTTAAGGTGATATTTGGGCTATTTGAAATGAGTCTGTACAGCAGTAAGTAAAACAGATATTAGCCACCTAACAAAAGGCTTACCTAATGATATCTACACCTGCCCGAGTCTATAATATTTTAAGAATATTTCTGCTGTTTAATATCACCACTCTTGCTCACTCTTTCATGCCAAAGCCATTTGTAGCTGCAGGGACACAGGAGCTCCTGGTCTGTCGCTGCCTCTTTTGGTGACTCTGTGTCACTTAGATGAAAAACAGAACAAAGGACTTTAAACACAGAAGTCACAAAATAACACGTTTGAACACACTGATGGAAACAACTACAATTCCCGTGTACTGTGGTGGAAATGGTTGATTCCTCAATGGAATTTGGTGCAGGGGAGGGACTTGGTTCTCAAAGAGATGTAAATCTCAGTTTTCAAACTGACATGATTGATTAGCAATGGGATAGAGTGATGAACATATACTTAAGATATCGTGGACTTAAGATGGAGATTTCTATAAGGCTTTTCTTTGTGTTCACACTAGCTGCCATGTTTTCAGAGAGCGTCCATGAATCACGTTCAAAACCTGCAAAAAACCTAAACTATGCCTGTAGAGTACTAATCTGGTTTGGCAGCTTCACACTGAACGTCACCTTTTCACCTGTCTGTGTCTATCCAGTGACGTTTTGCTGAGCACAGCAGCCATGTGCATATGAAAGCTCATATTTTCATGTGCACATTTGCACCTGTTGTGTAGATGGATGCTAAGAGTGTGGAGACTATTATTTATTCATGGACTTTTAACAGACAGTTCTACATCTGCACGCTCTGGCACAGCAACAGTTTCTGATCATATCGTATGCAGCCACTGCATGCGAGCATTTTAATAGCATGAGGGTAATCAGTATGACCTGTGGGGGCATGTTGCTGTGATTGTGTTGAAGTCAAAAGCACTCGACAGCTGAAAAAAAGAAACTGTCCATCGACACAGTACATGCAGTAAGCCGAAACTGTAAATGGTTGAAGTGAGCTCCGTGGTGTAAGGTGGAACCCCACCCTTTGCATGCAAAGTGTGTGTGTGTGTGTGTGGATTGAAGCTGTACTTAAATGTTGCACAACATGGCCACCCTGTGCACTCAGACATGACTGATGTTGAGAAATTTGTGTCAAAAATAGCCCACTTTTAAATGTGGGAGGATGTGTCATCATGTGTCATGCCAGTGACTTAACGCGCGGGGCATCGGTGGGATCTCAAATGCCGTGTTGCTAATAGTTTGCATATGCAAAAAGGCTACAAACCCTATTGCACCTACAAATTTGAGCAAAGGGTAATTACTATATTTTCAAATTATGTGGCGAGACTAACAATCAGGCCAATGCTGGAGACAGATGAGCCTTTCATATGCTCCGGTCTCAAACACGAGGTTCTTGTTGCAGTGCTTGTTCACAAATAAAACTCCCCGAGAACCATAATTTTTGTGACACTTGAGATTACATAATGTGTCTTGATTACACATATAGTGAACGAGAAGTAATTGTGAACATCAGGAAGACAAATGACCCGATGCAGAGGCTCACAGCAGGGCTGAATCTCCAGAGAGGCAATTTTATATAGGCTCTGAGGAAGAGCAGAAGACGTGCATACAGTTAGGAAAAGGGCCAGGCAGCACGATTTAGCAAACTACGTATGTTTTCGGCCCTTTCCAGGCTGATTGCTACACTGTCCACATACCAGACATACCAGAGGCAGCGTGGCTAGCTTCAGGCTCTGGCTGATCCCAGAACAGAATATTCTGCAGAGCAGAATAATCATCTTAAGCAGCCACAAGCAAGGAAGAGCACCACATCAACAACAAGGCAGAGCTTTGTGCTCGTCAATTTGCACCCCAAAAGGAGTCTCTGGAATTTCATTCACATAAGGGACAAATTTCTCCTGCCAGGCGAGCCCTGCATCTTAAGACGTCCCTTGCAAAACCTCATGATGTCGTGCAATTCATCCCTGCATCCCCTCATCTCCCCCCCCCTGTGGGATTAAGGAAATAAAGAGGAAGCTGAAGAAGCCACAAGAACACCCTTGGGAGATCGATGCCTGTCTGGGAAAACACCTCCCCTGGTTCTCCACCCCTCTCGGCAAACAACCCACACACTCTAACAAGCATATGGGCTCCCAATGACACAGGAAGGAGAGGGCTCCAATCCAAGTATTGGGAATGTTTTCTGAGTGGGCGAAGACAGAGTTTACCCCTCGTGGCACTGAGCCCAAAGCAGACTAACTTTAAGATTTCCTGCCCCGAGCAAGAGCCAGATTCTGGTGGCATCTCGGCATCTTCACGCTGCCAACATTATTTTCAGTCGTGGCAAAGACAGTCGCTGCCAAGAGTTTTAATTTAGGCCACGTTGTGGAATTGAAAAATAAAGGAATAAGCAGGTAATGGCTCCTATCCTAATATCAGAGGTCTAGCAAAAATATGATTAACTAACACCGTCTGTTTTGGTTAGTTAATTATATTTAACAGTTAAAGACCCAGAACAACCAAATGGCCCAGAGAGGAAAATCAGTGTGCAGTCTTTCATGCCTAAAAGTGCAGCGTGCTAAATTGTGGAATAATGAATTGATGATGTCAAAGATGGTTAAAGACAGTAGGGCTGAGTGGACAGTGCAAAAAAAAAAAAAACACCAGTGCAAGTGAGATGTTAATCACGGCTTCCAACATGCGTCTACAGGGCCGGCACAAGCATTTATGGGGCCCTAAGCAGAATTGGATTTTGGGCCCCCCTACCTAGAGTAGCCGGTGCTTGAATATTATTGATACAAATAACACAATATAAGAGTGTTATTTACGCCAAACCGGTGTCACTGTGGTGATACTGAACTTGTAAACCAGTTTAATGACTTTGGTTTTTGAAACTCAGAATAGATGTGCAAATGTGCACTAAATGAACTCCAAATAAAACATTATTTAGATTATTTAGATGTGTCTATAATATAATAATAAATTAAATGTTTGTAGCTTTTCATTCACGAGTTGCATAATTGAATAATTGCTGCTTGTCTTTGAATTTTATATGAATTTAAATGCAGTACTGTATCTGTGGTTAATGGGCTGTTTGTTTTTCAGGGTTCATCCCACAATTTAAATGTACATGAATGATTCTTTTTATCCATTCATTTACAATAAAAGAGATGTTTTATGCTATAAACAACAAAAAAAAGGATTTAATTAATCAACACTAGATTCAGGTAGAGCATTTAGACTTTTATTCTTTTATTCCACCATGTAATAGGCAAAATATTCAGTCAATTCAGCGTTTGTTGTAAAAAAAAAATCCAGTCGCTATTTAAAGCGCTTTATTCAAAACCCAAGCACTTTTATTCAAACTTTAAAGTTCAATTTCAGGCGCCTGTGTGAACCCTGCTGAGTGAAACAATTTGATGATGTTCTCTTCACCACTGGCAGTGTGTTTTCGTTTTGATCAGCCATTTCCTAGACAAGCCCATCGATAAGTGATGAGGATACATAAATAAATCTTCATCACTCTGAATAAAGATCCCACAATAGAAATGAATCAAGTTTGATGCCTGATTTTCTTTGCATACATGTGTTGAGAAAAGGCATCACTCTGGTCTCAGTTTCATCAAATAAACCACGCAGCTTATCACATTGCCTCTGGCGACAAGCTGAATCTCCTCACTTGTGCGAGTCAGTCGGTTGGCTACAACCACAATAGTGGAGCAGGCCTGATGCCAAGATGGTGATTAGCCTAGCTATGCCTCTGTTCTTTAGGCAATGTGGAGTGGAGGTGCAGTGGGAGTCCAGCTCATCACCAAAGAGCACTGTGCTAAAGACAAGTTTAAGTGGAAGAAAGCCAGCAGACTGTAGTGTAGCCATGCCGGACATATAAAGCCTTGGGCAAGGAGGCATCTGCCTCTTTAATACATAATTCACTCAGAGCTGAAACATCATGCTTCAGTCCTGAGGGCCGGTAGTCTGCTTCTCGTTGTTGGAACATAAAACTGTCTCCATCAGATTATCTGCCCTCATTGACTTTAAAAGAAAACAAATCCATTCCTTCAGCGAGACACACCGCACCGTGTCGTAAAAATGTTCCTCAGGTTCTCCAGGTGCGGCGAATGTATGTGGAAGCAATGTCATCGCACCTTTCCACCTCGGTGAGCTCGTCCTCATCAGCCTTGACGTGCAGGTAGGTCAACGTGGAGAGACAGCCATCTGCCCCCCCGAGCTCTCCCTTCACACGCACACGCAACACGGTCGCTTTGCATCACTAACCCCCCACCCCCCCCACCCCCGCAAATGCATCTTCCTGTAGCAGTATTATTAGAAGCACTCATGACAGATTGCCAACATTATTATCATAACTGACAGGATGTGCATTAGTTACTTCAGTCACCGCAGCAGATTGGCCTTAATGTCGACACACTAGTATACAGACACACACACATACATATATATATATATATATAACCTGGGGGAGCTGTAGTGCTTTTACACACAATAGTCCCAGCTCAAGTTCCCATGAAAGAGGCACTAATGGGTTAACAGTAGAAATGAGAGGGGAAGAGAAGGAAAATCAATGCTTTTGTTGAAGGGGAAGAAAGAAAGGCTTTCACAGGTCTATGTATCATTAAGCAATTGAGAAAGCTAATTAGAGTGGGGGGAAAAGATGTGCAGATCTCACAACTAATTATTTCCATGGCAACCACAGCTCCTGTACATGATCTGAGGTAGCATTCAGCCAGCCTCTGTCCAGACAGTTACGGGAAGAGCAAGAGAGACCCCTAGTGGGATGAAACCAAAGTGCTCATAGGTTGCAAATTCAACGCTCAAAGATGAAAAGAGACTTTTGCAGTAATGCAGTAATTACGACTATATAACTATATTATTATTATTATTATTATTGGAACACAGCAATGTCTGTCACCAGTTGAAAACATAAAAAACTCACCCTTACAGAAAACAGGCTGCCATCATGGACAAACTAAATGTGGCCACAAGAGGCTCACCTTATAAGATGTACGACTGTGCAGGTCTAATTAAATATTTGTGTTGCTTTATCTTACCATTACAGTTAAATTTCTAATCAGATACGTCCGGTACGTAAATCATTCACTCGCCAGACCAAAGTGCATAGAGAAAACCAGCAGTTTAACAACACAGGAGATGATGATCCACTGCTGCCTGGATGAGGTCAAAGGTTCAAATGTGTTTTTTGTGACATCTCTGTTTAAAACACAGGGACTGAACATCCATCTTCTACCACTTTATCCTCCACAGGTAGATTCTCTTGATATTGGAGATTTAAGGAAGCATGGATTTTTGTCAGATGAGCCCTTTGGTAAGAGGCTAAAATAAGTTTGCTTGGCCAAAAAGAACGTTAATCTTGTTGCGATAAAAAAATTGACGCCGTTAAAATGGGTTTGCGTTAACGCCGTGAGTAACGCGTTAAAATGACAGCACTAGTTAATACCTCACGCTATCACACTATCCTAAAGTTTCCCTTTAATAACATGGACTAAAGCTCATCCTCCATATGCTTTGACCTTTCTGCAGTGTAATTAGTCTGCCATGTCAGAATTTCTATGACCATGCTCTGCTGGAAACATGGAGAGTAGTTATGTTCTGGAGGGATGACATATTTTCTAGCTTGTATAACAAATGGACCAGAGGTGTTAGAGTTATACAGTATTTAATTTTAGTATAAAAAAAGGGAACAATGATGTAAAGAAAAATGAGAAACAAAGAAACTTGTCCATGGTAGAAAAGGAAGAGTCCACCCAAAAAGTCAATGCCTCTGCTTGCTTGGGTCAATCTTCTCCAAATGAACCAGGGGTTTGAGTTGCTCAGCAAAGCTGCGCATGTCCTCCGAGACTGTGTCCTGACCAGCGGGAGCCAACACATTCAGCTCCACCAAGTACGACAGTGACAGACGCTCCGTGTTCTCCGTATTACCTGGTACCAGAATGCGTGAGAGCTTGCTAACCACAACTTTCATTACACCTTTTCGGAATATGTGGCCATTTGCCACAAACTCATGGTCCATGCGGAAGCCCATCTCATTTAGGAACTCTGGCAGGCTGTGAGATGCAGCCACATCAACACAGTTGCGTACTAAGGCATGGCGGCTCTTGTCTCCCACTTCAGGTTGGCCCAGGTAGCGTAGGTGCCACGGAGCCGTAGGGTGAGAGAGGGAGCGTCGGGCACGAAGAATGAAGGGGTTACCCTGCTGGCCTTTCAGAAGATAAACCAGTTCATGATCTGTGAAGCTCTCGGGTTCCATGTTGTCACAAAGACCTCGGAGGCGATGGAGGAGACTTTCCAGAGCCTGATCTAAGACACTGCCTGAAGAGTTAAAAGGGAAGAGAAACGTGTTGTGACTTATGTGTCAGCACCTCAATCAATCAAACTTCAAACAACCTGAACTTTAACATCATTTTTTATTCTATTTTTTAAATATACCCGTTTATTATATATTTTATTATATAAAGTCAAGATTGTGTTTCTTTGTTTCTCAGTTTCTGACTTATCTCACCTTGCAACAGATACTCCATCATATTGATCGTTCCACCAGTGACTGGCATCACAGTGACAGGAGGGGCCTCCATCTTTACCCAAGCACTTTACAATCTGAAATATGAAAACATTGTTTCACCAGTGGAATCAACACAAATAAATCAACATATCAATACAAACTGAACAGTTCTACTAATATTCAGGATTAACCACGTGGCGTTTGGACTACATTAATTAAATCATTTACTCAGCCTTCTTTTATATCACATAGGTCGAAATAACAACACACTCTTGAGCTGGATACTTGTTATAAATTTTGGTCTTTTCCACTTTTATAGCACAATTGTCACTAATAGAGAGAGTAGGCTATATGTAGTGAGTTAGCAATAAAGCTTCATGCAGTTTGCTCCATTACCCGTGTACAAGGCAGATGAGGAACCCCGAGATGGGTGGCGAGTTCGTCCTCTTCGGCAACGCCTCCTCAGTAAAGGCCGGGGATGCAGTAGGCCTCGACGGAAGTACCTCCAGTCAACACACGGTTAGCTACTAGCTAAGTTAGCCTCTTCAGTTCAAGTAACCGTGCTCAGCATTTCACCGTTGAATAAACAGATTCTGCTGACAATTATCTGTCAGTGACACCAGAGAGATGGTTGGAATAGAATAAACAGCGTCTGTTTGTAATTGATTAATTAGAAATCAGAGGAAGAGAATAGTTAGCGAGATGATTTAATGATGAATGAAAGCCTTTTGTCTTCTTCCTCTGGTTTGTTTAGTTGAGGTCGGCATCACCTTCGTGCCGCACTAGAGCCACCTTCAGGACGCAGGTAAGCATTGCAACTTTTAAATATGAACCCAGTTTACCTCCTCCACACAAAACTGTTGTAACCAAAGTCAAAAATATATGCATATAATCTTTATTATAACTATGCTGGACACTCATACATACTACTACAAAGATCATATTTTACAAGCTGGTGATTTGTTTTGTAGCATCACCAGTAATTGGTAACAAATTATAAAGAAGGACATTTTACAACAGTGACATGAGTGAATGATACTACTAAGTACTCGTTTAATCCTAGAGAATTAAGTCAGATTTTATCAGGGTTTACGTTTTGGTCTCTTCACTCAGACAGGAAACTGTTTACTCTGGGAACAGTCAGTCAGCAACACACAATTTGAGACTATACATGTTGTCAAGTCAGGTTTATTCATACAGTGCCAAAGTGCTTTATTGCAAAACAAATTTAAGAAAAGTAGTTAATGACAAAGAAGACATGATTAAAAGTGAATAGACTAAAATAAAAATAATCATACTTTAAGCCATTTTTAAACATAGGAATGAAGGTCCATAGCAAACAATATTAATGAATAAAAGAGTTTAAGACAATTAATATATAAGAACACGTTGTTTTCTGCACATACAAATCAATATATGCTATATATAATTACCTTTCATCACTTCCAAACAATTCACTGTATTGCCATCATTATGACACCACATCAACTCTCTGCATGTTGCTTTTTCTATAAGAGCGCCACCAGCGGGCAGCATAAAGGATGACACAGAATGCTATTATCTTAAGCATCTTACAACAATTTTCTGATAAAATAATAAGCAATATGGTGACCAAGACATTTAATCTCACCTCACATTTTAAGACACTACACACAACTTTTAAACATGAAATCATCAACAACAAAAAAACTCAGAAAATGAATTAATAGCAACAAAATACTACTAATAATAATAAGGAGGAGGTGGGACTTAATATCAGATTTAAAATGATCAATAATAAGTCAGGACCTAATGTGGCCTCAACGTCAATCACAAAGATGAGATGTCTTATCTTGTGGGACATGTTACAGAAGGTCAGATCAATCAAAATCTAAAGATTTTACACAGCAGCTTGGTCTTAAAATGTGGATTTAAGCCCTGTGTATAGGCACACTATACACACAATTACTGTCAGCCATGTGACTGCTTGTTGTCCTGACAGGTTTCCTGATGATAAGTGAAGAATAAATCACATGGGTCTCCTCCACCTGCAGTAAGATGTAAGAATCTTCATTAAAGTACAGTAGACCGGTGGGTTTTTTTTAATGGTGTTATTGATCAATAATTTCATAATAACTTTAAGCATAATGCAAATCAAGTGATCTGTGAGAGAGGAACAACAGGTCAATTCAATGAGCCCCAGCAACAATAGCCTAAACCACAAAGAAACAACAACAACAACAACAAATCCAAGGCACTCTCTTTTTCTCTCTCTCTTTTAAGCTATTAAAATGCCTTTAATGAAGTGACATGGTCAACAAAACAAACACTTTTTCTATACAGACACGTTTTAGAATCAAGCAATCATCCAGCAAATGGCAGCCAAAAAAAACAAATGAGGAAAAATGAAAGAGTAAAAATACACCCACGTCATTTAAAGAAGGCTCACTTGATGAGAGAAGCTCAGGACAGAGAGCTACAATATCCAAATGTTAGTGTTTTAAAAACCTGCAGATGAAATACAACAATAAGCTATTTTGCAGCAATGCTGACCACTGGCACTGGGACAAAAACGCTGGCCTTGTTGCTCCAAGGTTAAATAATTCAATGCACAGTGTGCAATTTCTGTTGCTTGGGGTTGTTTAGTTATAACAATAACAAAATAACTAGTTTGATTATGTTGTGAAGCAGAGGATCATGGGAATTGTTGCCTGGCTTGGTTCCCCTGTGAGTTTGCACTCTACAGGGAGAGCTATGGCAGCGGCAAACAGCAATAAGTCGTCATTATCATTAGTGACAAATACACACAATAAAACTTTTCATAGGTTTTTTTTTTTTCTCCCCACTGAATTTGGTAAAGTTACCATAAATATAAATATTTCTATGGCTTAAAATGAGCAGTTTGGCTGATGTAAGTTCACTACTGAACACATTGGATGACAATAGTGTCATCATTTTGTATCTATCAATTTTGTAATCATCATCATCCCACACTTACCCTGTCATCAGTGGCAGAGCCAGAGCAGCACTCAGTAAAACCTTTAGAGACACAGAGAGAGAGAGAGAGAGAGAGAGAGAAAACAGTCCATGTCATGTTTGAAGAGAGCTCATCAACAAGAAATAAACAGGAAGTTTTACAATGAGAAATGTGGCTCACCTGCCCACAACCTTGTTCTGAAGTAGAGCACTGAAACTACCACAACAATAACACATGCAGCCGCTGCTGATGTTCCATAGATGATAGGAGACAGAAATGTTGATTCTGTAAAAGATCGAAAATACATTAAAATATGTCATGCCGCAGTGAAATTGAGTGAAGCAAAAATATCCCCTCAGCCATCAGGTAGGAGCACGAATCACAAGTGAAATACTGCATGATGCAGGTAAAAGCGGCAGAGTGGGCTATAATAACACCCACCTGGTGAAGTAGGCCTATTTGATGGTTGGGTGGCATTTCCAGTGCAGTTTAAAGACCCATACACATCTAAATGCAGTGACGTGGTCCATGTGCTTGTGTCCACATTTGACATGTTGTTGGATTTGAGGTCACTGAATTCCACATCACATATTACAGCACAAGAAATAGACGAATCCTCTCTCTGGTGAACTGTAATATGACAAAAATGGTTTAGTTATATAGTTCTGTTGTTAGTTTGACAAAAAAAACAAAAAACAGATGTTGCCGCTTCACAAAAGACTCACCACATAAAAATATTTGCCCACTCAAGTCTACAATAGAGTAAGAACATAGAATATGTTTGCTGGCTTTTACCAGGCTTTTATAACAGGAACCTGCCGTTTGTAAACTGTTAACTCTATCGTATCAAAGGCCAGACAGAAAATCATCATTTTTAGCAAATGCAAACACACTGACAAACCGCGGTGAACTCTGAGACTCCTAATGTGCAAACATCTATGTCTTCAGACCAGGTACAATGGCCCATTTTAAAATATTAAAATATATAAAATATTGTATTTTATACAAGTTTGTTGCATGGTTTTAATTTGAAGATATAAAGGAAAACTAATGCTGAAAAAACACAAAATACAGTGCTTTTTGCGATGTAATCGTGCCGTAAAGTTTATATATGGCGCAAGCCATCATAGATAGATGTTCTAAATGAGAAAACAATAAATGAATTAGCATTTTAGCCGTAATTAAGCGTCAAAGGTCAGCATTTATGTTTGTGATAGCCTGACAGATGCTATTATCCATCTAAATGTTATTATTATTTTATTATCATCATTATTATTATTATTATTATTATTGTTGTTGTTGGAATGAATATAAAACCACACACTCAGTGATTGCTCTCCCATTAGCCACTAATACTTACCTCATGATTTTATTTTTTTGTGTCTTGAATTATGAATGTTATATCACGTTTGCACTTTTACTGTAACACTTACATTTGTTTAATTTCCAGGAATGTTTCGCCTCTACATCTGTTTCATCTGAGTCTGGGTCACCACAAATTTGAGCGAGAGGAGTGTAAATACATTGATATTTTAGGTTCCTAATTGCTTTTGGTTTGTTTCTCCTTTTTATCTTTGGATTCATTTATATTTATTTTGTGTTTGAGAATAAAGACATTATATGTGAAAAATAGAATTGTATTTACATATCTTCAAAATGATTCATACACATGTACACAGAGGGCAGAATCACAGTGTTTACATGTGTCCCCACGAGTTCTCACAAGCTCATTTTGGTAGCTAATTATTTTCTACGACCATTTCTGTTTCCTCATTCACTTTCTAATTTTCATCAAAAAAAAATTCTGTTTGTACAGTTTGAAAATAGAAAAATCATTTTCTGGAAAAACAGGACAAACTTTTATTTACGTAACTTCAGAATTATTTATACACATAACCAAATGTTACATAAGCCCTTTTCCACTATGGTCCCAGCTTGCCTCGCCTTGGCACAGCACGGCACGGCACGACACGGCACGACATTTGCACTACAAAATAGTACCTACTCAACATGGACAGAGTCATCACTGCACAGCTGCATGAAACTGCCGTGACACACACACACAAACGAGTGACAAGTGACTTGTAAAGCAGTTGTTTTCAGTGTAACTGAATCATGAGAATGACACAGTCCCTGGACTGAAATACAGAGGCAGGGTTTGTGATGCAGTGCTGTCGCTAAATACACCAGACTCCTCTGTTAAATATTGAGATTTTAGACATTTCCCTGGTAATTGTTGGAGATTAACTCACATTTTTAGGATTTTTAAGTCTTTTTAACTGATCTACAGTTCGGCATTGTTCGGCTTGATTTTTGTGTCTGGCGACGTCACGTGTAGTATTGCCTCAGCTCGCTTGGAACCTCGCTAGAGCAGGTACTAAAAAAAGTAGCGGGTTTCAGATACTATGCTAGTGGAAACACAACTTAATCCTGCCGTGTCGAGGTGATGGAAACACGGCAATAGTGCCAGTGCAGGCAAAGCAGACCGTCTCAGGCTCTGAATAGGGTGCTATTTAAACTGGTTTAGGGTCACAATAACTTCAACATATTTTTGGAGACATTATTTGAAGGTTGATATACTACATTGTATCGCTTTAAGATGTGACATGAATAAATTGTTTAGATATTGTAGACCTAAGAAGCCGAGACATTTGAGCGAGCGGCACAGGAGACACACACAGCTCACTCAGAGCTGCCGATGACACTCATTTCCCCCGTTAATATTGACCATCAGACAGTGTATGTGTTTCTTTCTTACCAGTTACTATGCACAGGTTGATTGTCAGTAGTTTCTGTCTGTATCCATCACATCTGCTCGTCCAGCAGGTGTATTTCCCAGCATCGGCTCTTGTGACATTTCTAATACGTATAGACTTGTTTGAAGTCACAAAGACTGTTTTCAGTTTAGCTGATGAGATTGTCGCGTTCCTCGCCTCGAAACTCCAGTCTGACTTTGTCAGTTCACCAGGACATTCGTGTGTAAAAGTGCTGCCTGCTGTCACATATATTCTTTTATGGATATCATTCTGAATTTCTGGGGGAATAAAAGAAGATAACATGCTTTGTGGATGAGGATCACACTTCCGCAGATAAGCATATTTGATAGAAGACAGTTGACAATTCGTACCTTTCTTGACGCCGACGACTGTGGCCTGTTCAGGGCTGCATTTGTCCTGATAACAGCTCTCACACCTGTACAGGCCTTGATCATCTTCCTTAAAATAAGAGATCACCAAGGAATGTTTTGACGTAAGACTCTTTCTGGGTTGAGATGAAGGATGGATTAGCATTCCGTGCTTATTTTGTTCAAAAATCATGATTTCGCGACTGTGATTGTTCTTCTTGTAAAACCATTTGAAAGTGTCAGAGTCACTTCTCTGACGTTGACATGGTATCACAGCTGGACATCCCAGCAAGAAGTCAAGTTGGTCTGTGAAAAGAAATCACAAGAGTTTGAATATAAGCTGTTTCTTACAAATACAAAGTTAAAAAAAATCATCAAGATAAAACACAAAGAATATCTGCTACATGCTAATATCGACAAATCAGTTGGTTACTTACTGTTTTCTGAGACAGAGGTGGAATAATTCCAAAAAAACAGACAAAGAATTAAGGCTTTTTGCATCGTGCTCACATTTCTCAAAAAGACACACTGCTAAGACACACATACATTCAGCTCTGACAGATCACAAATTGGTGGCTCTCAGATAAGTTTCTGATGTATCGGAAGTGGTCTAACAGTCAATGCTAAATGGAAAATTACAGTGGCTCTGCTCTCATTGTTTTTGTGAAGGTGTTGCATTTGTTTCTTTGTGCATGTTAACCTACACAACCTGCTCCAGTATCAGTCTCACTGATGCTCGATACTGTTCATGCATTCTCATTCATGCTGTTTAATCATCATATATCATTACTTACTGAATACATTTAATGTGGTTGTCAAGTCCCTCACTATGGCAAGGCTTTAGTGTGCAAAACTCCCCACTTGAAAATGCTGCTAATTTTTCAGGAAGACTTTACAGGAATCCACTCGTTACACTTGCTCTCTTCTTCTTCTTTCTTTTATTTAGAAGATTGATGCAGTGTTTACAGCCAGGTGAAAAACCTTTAAACACAAACAAAATACCATTCTAATAAATGAAACCGAGATAAACACACTCCAAACCTTGTAAATAAGTAGTAAATAATCTAACAATATCTTAATAAACAAATTAAATACAGAAATCGCATGCAATATGGCAGTGTGGAATTTGAGTTGAACTCATGATTTTAACTATGAATTAATCATCTTTTAATACATAACATTTTGAATTGCATTCAGCTCACATGATTTTAAGAGGAATTAGTTTTAACTGTGGTTAACTACCATGAAATCATTTTTAACTATGTTTTCCAACATGGTTTTACCCACTAACATGTATAGTTTACAATCAGATCATTCAAATGACTTGCAAACAATGGACTTCGACGATGCAACAAGCTCAAGCTCACCGGCTGTGTCTTCCTTGAAAGCTTTGTTTTGCACAGTCTTGGTGTTTCAGTCCAATCCACACGATCTCATTCCTCCTCTCATGCTGCTTTCTTCCACTGCTGCTCTGTAGTGATTCTGTGTGCATCTTCTGTTCCGGCAGCATGGAGTAAGGTGCTAAGTGTTTCAGTATCTCACCAGGCTTCCGGGTTTCCAGGCCTGGCCGGTCAGCTGGCTGTAAACACTGCATCAATCTTCTAAATAAAAGAAAGAAAAAACAGAGAGCAAGTGTAACGAGTGGATTCCTGTAAAGTCTTCCTGAAAAAATAGCAGCCTTTTCAAGTGGGGAGTTTTGCACACTAAAGCCTTGCCATAGTGAGGGACTTGACAGTGAAAAACCAGCTGAGACTGGAACAGAGAAGCCAGGACAGCGACCGGCCAGGCCTGGAAACCCAGAAGCCTGGTGAGATACTGAAACGCACCTTACTCCATGCTGCCGGAACAGAAGATGTCCGACTTAAAATCACTGGAGCAGCTTAAAGCCATCAGAACAACGGCGAAGCGTCAATTCTCCCGGCTGGCTAACAATGTTGCGAGGATGCATGCAATATTGCCTGAAGAGGAGCTCAGAGACAGTTTCAAAAAGCTTACAATTGAGGCCAACAAAGTAATGGAGGGTCCATTGAAAGCAAACTCCCCGATGCACTGAAGAAAGAGTGGCTTCTCTATGCAGCTGAAAAGAGCAGTGCTGATCCAGACAAGCACTTTGATGTTCTTCTAGCTTTCCTCAAGAGTCAAGAAAGCATCTATGAGCAGCTGGAGCAATTGAGGGATGAAGACCCACCAAGAAAAGAAGTTCGGCCTGAGCAGAGGCAAGCTAGAACCAGGGCCTTACAGCAGTCAAGCAGCCATCTTTCCGGATGTGTCGTTTGTGGAGATATCAAGCCTAAGAGAAAGCTCTACTTCTGCAAAAGGTTTTGCACGCTCAGACTCACAGAAAAGAAGGATGCAGTAAGGAAACTGGGAGCCTGCGGGAAATGTCTGGAGGTTCATCATGAGGATGACCACTGCAAAACGTCATTTTTGTGCAGAAATCCTGATTGTGAAGGCAAGCGGGCCGCAGAACACCACTACTACCTATGTCCCAGTGCTGAAGCGTCAAGAAGCAGCACAACCCAGAGGAAAAGCAAAGGCAGCATGGTGGGAGGTGGCAACAAAAGGAGCTACACTGAGGCCCAAGAAGAATTCTTCAGCAAACTATCGCCTGATTTAGCCCAGCAATGCCAAGATGTATTCTGCAACTCAGTGTCTAGAACCTCCCATGCTGCAAAGAATCATTCAAGTCTTCTAGAGGGAGGCGGCTTAGTAGAGTGGCCTGTCATCATGATGCTACTGGAGGTTACAGCCAATGCTGGACAAAGGATTGGTACCCTGATTGACCTAGCTTCAGACACCAATTACATCACCCACGAGGCAGCAGGTCGACTCAATCTCAGAAGTGAAGCAATCACACTTGTGGTCCATGGTGTAGGAGGAATGAAAGTCTTCGTTAAAACAAAGCGTTATCTCCTAAAAATCCGTGTCAGCACCTCAAGAGGCACCTTCAGGTCCCACCAGTTGATTTGCTACGGGCTAGACAGCATCGCAGATGTCAATAGGCATGTGAAAGCCGAGAAACTGCAAAAGTTCTTCCCAGACATTCCGCTCAGTGAACTAGTGAGACCAAGAGAGATCCATCTTCTTGTAAGTCACAAGGAAGGTTAGCTGGCTCCCCAGAAAATCCGCACAGTGGGGGACCTTGTGCTGTGGGATGGACCACTGGGAAAGACTGTCGCTGGCACACATCCTGAGCTGTTTGAAGAGGTTGCGGTATCAGCCCATATGTCTAGAACGCATTTTGCAAGGTCAATGAGAACTGCTGCTGTGAAATATGAAGAACGTACCTGTGTGGTCCCTATCCATCCTCCACAAATTCAACATGCCCCGATAACCACCCGATATCAGCATTCCAGTTCAGCAGCCACTGCCTCGAGTGGTGGAAATGGGATAGTATCGGTGTCGGCTGTGTCCCAAGATGCGGAGGCTGTCGCTGTGGAAACTGTCAGCCAGGCGGCAAAGAAATGACCCTTTCTGAAGAAAGAGAGCTGGAGGTGGTGAGGAGAGGCCTTACATATGCAACTGCTGACGATCACAGTGAGAGCCCACACTGGCATGCCAGCTACCCCTGGGTGGAAGATCCAGCTGCGTAGTCAAGGCCGCCTTCCTGAGGACAGAGAGGCAGCTGGCCAAGCAACCAGAATGGAAGGCCGCCTATGCTGCTCAAGTTCATGATATGGTTAACCGCCGGGCCGCAATGAAGTTGTCTAAGGACACCCTACATTGGTGGACCGGACCAGTATGGTACATCAGCCATCTCATCGCACTCAATCCACACTCGGTCACAACTTCTGTAAGACTTGTCTGGAACAGCAGTCAAAAGTTCAGAGGTTTGAGTCTTAATGATCTCCTGCTAAAAGGCCCAGATGTCCTGAATCCAATCCGTGCTGTGCTTCTGAGGTTCCGAAGGGGAGTCTTTGCTGCTTTGGGGGACATTAAAAAAAATGTACAATTCAGTTTGGCTCGAAGACCGAGAAGTACATTTGCATAGATTTCTGTGGCGCGACTCCGAAGAAGAGGAGCTAGGCGAATATGCAGTAACAAGAGTCAACATTGGAGACAAACCAGCAGGTTGTATTGCTCAACTCGCCATGAGAGAGACAGCTAATCTTCCGCAGTTTAGCCATCTTGAGGAAGAGCGTCGAGTACTGCAAGAAGACAGCTATGTCGATGACCTCCTCCTATAACGAAATGGACAAGCACAAAATCATTACGGAAAATGTGGAGCAGATTCTGAAAGCAGGGGGTTTCGAGTTGAAGCCGTGGGGTTTCTCTGGCCAAAGGAGGGAGGAGTCTGCTGGAAGACAGCAACAGGAGGCAACTGCAAATATGTAAAGATGCAAAGTGTTCCTGCCAAACCAGCTCAAAGATGAGGACAATAAAGCTCTTGGCCTTGGCTATATATTGGAGGATGACAAGCTTCACGTCATGGTTGGGATAAACTTCTCGAAGAGAAAGAGAAAAATGAAACCGAGATAAACACACTCCAAACCTTGTAAATAAATAGTAAATAATCTAACAATATCTTAATAAACAAATTAAATACAGAAATCACATGCAATATGGCAGTATGGAATTTGAGTTGAACTCATGATTTTAACTATGAAATTAATTAATCATCTTTTAATACATAACATTTTGAATTGCATTCAGCTCACATGATTTTAAGAGGAATTAGTTTTAACTGTGGTTAACTACCATGAAATCATTTTTAACTATGTTTTCCAACATGGTTTTACCCACTAACATGTATAGTTTACAATCAGATCATTAAAATGACTTGCAAACAATGGACTTTGACGATGCAACAAGCTCAAGCTCACCGGCTGTGTCTTCCTTGAAAGCTTTGTTTTCTTCCACTGCTGCTCTGTAGTGATTCTGTGTGTGTGTGACTCCAAACTCACTTGATTAGGGAATCACTTTCACCTGGTGCACTCAGCCTGGTGCATTCAGCCTGGGAGAGGCTCCAACCTGGTGTATCCAGGCTGGAGGGGCGTGGCCCACAGCTCAACTCAACAGTGGTAGTTTGGTACTTCTACTACTTTTGCCATCATTCCACATCAAATCGAACACTTTTACTTAGAAATGGTGTGAAATATCATCATGAATATCTTTATTGCGATATCATTTTTTTAGACTGGCCCCCTGTTAAGCAGACTCGGTGCTAATTGGCCCCCAGGTCATTTGAGATTGACACCCCTGGGTTAATGGAACGGTAATAGAGAACTGAGATCGGACAAAAGAACCTTTTTATGCACATGAGTGATTGTGCATAAAAACTCTCCATTGTGTTATCGTTTCCTTCTTTCTTCATCTCGCTTTGTTTCAGGCACATTCATTGTGTCACATTTCAGGGTTGAAAATAAAGACCCACCACAAAGCAGAACTTCCTCTGGCAATGGGAAAGTTATTAATCACACGCTTCACCACAAGACCAACCACGGACCATAGAGCGGAAAAGCTTCTGCAAATAGCACCAGTGCCAATTTCTAGCCATCGGAGTTCACTGTGTACTTTAAATCCACGGAGATCGAGCAATCTATCGCAGAACTTGACTGAATGTATCTGACACTAATATGCTTGGAATGACCTGCAGTCAAATGTCTACTTTATTTCCATAGGGTATGGGTTTGCGCTCTCACTTTAAATTTTGGGGTGTCTAATTTGATGTAGGGGGCCTCATGACCCATTTGCATATGGTCCCCGTACTCCATTGAACTGCCTCTGGCCAAACCCCTCCTTGCACACCTGACTTGCTGTGCTTTCCCCCTTTAAAGGAGAAGGGTGTAGCTGCAGGCTTGCAGGCTTGCAGGCAGCAGTTTCGGGCTCGCAGAATGAGGCCCCGTTTTTTTGCAACACTGCCACTGACACACAAAGTTTTTGTTTTTTTATTTCACTTGCGCACATGAGCGTCACCAAAGATGGACAATCACAGTTTAAGTACTTAGTGAGTTAAGTTTAATTTAAAATTGGATATACATTTGGGAGAATCGTGTACATGTAGCAGTATGAAGCTAACAATGACAGTACTGGTATTAGGGGCACTTTTGTCAAACATGCAACTCCTAACAACCAAGATGAATTACAAATAATATTTGGGTGGAATAAACCTTTTAAAATCATCCAATTTAGTAGTCCTGAACCTGCTGCTTTCCGGTTTACCTGCAGGCCTGCAGTTACATTTTACTGCTTTAAAAAGCGGGGTTTCTATGTTTATATGTATTTGTATCACAAATAATTTGGTACATCGTGCTAATACAGTGTATGAGGGCAGAATAAGTCATAAAATGAGAGCTTTCTGATAAAAGTCTTCAGAGGGAACATAAAGGACATCACTCAGTGTGTTTGCATCCTAAAAAACCCATATAGAGCAATATATAGATATAATCATAAACTGCGTTTATGATTCCATGTAGCCCATTTTAATCATTTAGTAATTATAAGTAGAAGATTATAGGTGTGTCACGATTCTCCAAATCCTCGATTCGATTTTCAATTTTAAGGTCACTTTTTTATTCTATTCTATTCTCAATCCTTTGTTTTTCCTCTCATTTGGCACAGATGGGTCTGCCATTTTTAGACTTGTCTAGTTTAGTCAAGGATCCTTGGTTTGTATGTCATGATTACTCATTTAATTTTTTTTAGACAATCATTTTGATTGTCCACATGGTGTCATGTGATATCATGTCGATCAAATCAAATTTTTTATTTTTATTTTATTTTTAAGATACCGTTGCTTTTTCTTTTTTACTTTATTTTACCCTATACAGCAGTATAAAAACTGTTAACTTGCTGAAATAAGATGAGGTTTGTGGTTATAGAGGGAGCGTGTCATGAGTAGAAGTGTCGTGAGTGCTGCAGGCTGCAGCCAAACCCTTCTCCATTCACCGCCAGCACTACGCAGCTGGATTATTGCTTCATTCTCGCTCTGTCCCTCTGCACAGAGACACTGGTCCTACAACCATGGATTTGTCAGAACTCTTCGCGGTGTTTGATTCGGGCTGGCCTCGCCTTCACCACCTATTAGCTTTGCTTTGTCTCTATGTCGTAGTTTATAAATTACGCGTCTTATGGCTCCAAAGAAGAACCGAATTTAGAATCACGGAACACTTTCCCGGACCGCCGAGACACTGGCTTTGTGGAAATTTACTTCAGGTAAATCAAAAACGCGTCACAACAAAAACAACGACAACAACAACAACCGTGTTTTTATAATAGTTATAAATAACTTTGTTGTTATGTGAATTACTGGGTAGTATTGAGCTGAACTGCATGATCATAACGTTTGGTACAGTTTTGCAGCACCTTTTATTTTAATAACATGTTCTGAAATGACCAGATCACGATGGGTGCATTGATTTATAATGGGACATATTTATATGATAGTAAATACATTTCAATCTCCTTGACAATTGTTGAATATAAAGTAACATACAATAATGGTTACAATGGTTACAATAATAATGTTCAGGCCACGTCGTCAGTGTCAGTGTCACGTTTATTCACAAATGTGCTCCAGCATTTGTAGAATTCCAAAAGAGCGCAGCTTTACGCACGCCCTAATCCATCTGCGCATCAGTGGAGCTGTGAAGTTTCCACTGTTCGTACACCACAGACTCAGAATATGTGACTGAGAGTTCTATTTTTATTGATAGGTGGCCTCACTCTCTCACTCCTTTCATCCATGCATCATAACTGAGGAGTAAAACAAACACCATAGCACAGTACATTATAAACCAGGCGCACCTCTCCCCTCAGGACAGTTTTGAGAATACATTTTTATTAATAACTTTTGGGCCGTACAGTTTGCTCTCATTCTCAGTTTACTCATGATAAACTGTGCAAAAGGTGCATTCATCATCAACTATGTTTTAAGAATTAAAACGTAAAAGTTTCTCTGATGTTGTTCAGCTTCTTAAATGTGACTATTTTCTGCTTTCTTTGCTCCATAAAACAAAGAAATCATTAAGACTCTGAATCATCGTTTTGGTTTGTGGACAAAACAAAACATTTGAGAAACGCTGATCAACATTTTTTTAACAACTTTTTCTAACAATTTATGGACAAAACGATAATCAGCATTAATCGATGATGAAAATAATCGTAAGATATATAGTAATTATAAGTAGAAGATTATAGGTGTGTCACGATTCTCCAAATCCTCGATTCGATTTTCAATTTTAAGGTCACTTTTTTATTCTATTCTATTCTCAATCCTTTGTTTTTCCTCTCATTTGGCACAGATGGGTCTGCCATTTTTAGACTTGTTTAGTTTAGTCAAGAATCCTTGGTTTGTATGTCATGATTACTCATTGAATTTTTGTAGACAATCATTTTGATTGTCCACATGGTGTCATGTGATATCATGTCCATCAAATCAAATTTTTTATTTTTATTTTATACTGGACCTGATTTCTCTTTCCCACATTCCGCCAAAATGAGGGGCATTTGGAGGATTAAAGAGGAACTGTATCTGTCATTTACTTAACTGTTCTCTCAGGTGTGGATTCATGGCAGCAAATGCATCTCTCAGTTCTCTGTTTCCTCCTTTAAAGTTGGTGCCACAGTCAGAAAGGAGCTCAAAGGGCTGTCCTCTACGTGCAATAAAATGCCTGAGGGACATAAGAAAATACACACTTACACTTCTCCTTTCATCCATGCATCATAACTGAGGAGTGAAACAAACACCATAGCACAGTACACCAGGCCCACCTCGCCCCTCATGACATTTTTGAGAATACATTTTTCTTTATAACTTTTGGGCCATACAGTTTGCTCTCATTCTCAGTTTACTCATTGAAAAAACTGTCGACTATATTGGCGGTGATTCGCTGAACATCATACGTTGGGTGCACATTTAGACACAGGATCCAGGCAGCTTTCCAAGTTCCAATATTTTATTTGTAAACAGTAGTTGGTGATGAGGGGTAATGGTGGATGATTTTGTCTATATGAAAATGATAAAGGAAATATTACAATATAGAAAGTATCAAATATACAATAAGAAATTAAGTTGTCTTAGACTTACATCAGTAATGCATCCACTCTTACTTTACTCTCTTAGGCAGAGGGTTAAACTCAGGAATCTAATATAATGAAACACAAACAATAAGTAAATCTTCAAACAATATGTGGTATCAACCAAATGAATCATTCAATGGGTGAATGTCTATAAAACTCACAGCAGTGTTCCTTTGTTCTCTTGGATTTGTTTGGAGGGAAGAAAAGGGGGGTCAAAGGGCGGAAGGGGCGGGTTATATAGGGTTAGGGGCGTGGTCCAGGTAGGTGTGGCAGTGATGAGGCAGGTGAGGAGGAGACAGGTGAGGTGGAGACCTGGGATTTTAACAGCCGCCCCTTCAAATGGTACATTTGAATTCTACAAATCACAAGTTAGTGGTGAGAGTTAGGTTCAAGTGGTGGAAGAATGACGAGCCGGGCCACTGGTCTAAGAAACTTCTTGTCTTTAGATGTAACCTCTACAGTTCGGGTCCTTCCATCATGACTGGGTAGGATGCGTGATACTTTTCCTACAGACCATAAGCCTCTAGGCAACTGGGGGTCCATCAAGAGTACTACAGTCCCCTCCTTCAGATTCTGGGTTTCCTTTTGCCACTTACTCCGTGTTTGTAGGTTGGGAAGGTAGTTTCTAATGAAACAGCACCAAAACTGATCAGCTAATATTTGACTGTGCCTCCATCGTCTCCGTCCAAGCATGTTAGTGTCTGCATACACAGCCTGTGGAAGGGAAGTGTCTCGCCGCCCCATCAAAAGGATATTTGGAGTTATAGGGTCAGGATCTGCTATGTCAGAGGATGCATATCCAATCGGCTTAGAATTCAGAATTCCTTCTATTTCCACTAGGGTTGTGTGCAAGACCTCGTCAGAAACGGTTTGACTTCCTACAGTTACTCTGAGAGCAGTTTTAATGGACCTGATTTCTCTTTCCCACATTCCGCCAAAATGAGGGGCATTTGGAGGATTAAAGAGGAACTGTATCTGTCATTTACTTAACTGTTCTCTCAGGTGTGGATTCATGGCAGCAAATGCATCTCTCAGTTCTCTGTTTCCTCCTTTAAAGTTGGTGCCACAGTCAGAAAGGAGCTCAAAGGGCTGTCCTCTACGTGCAATAAAATGCCTGAGGGACATAAGAAAACTGTCAGAGTCAAGGCTATTCAGTAGTTCAATATGAATGCATCTGGTGGTCATACACTTGAACAGTATTCCCCATCTTTTTTCTATCCGTCGTCCCAGTTTAATATTTAGGGGGCCAAAACAGTCTACTCCTGTAGACCAGAAAGGGGGTTTCCATAACCTCAGCCTGGAGGAAGGCAGGTCTGCCATTTTCGGATAGACTGGATTTGCCCGCCATTTTCTGCACTCAGTACATGACCATTGATGTTTTTTAACAGCTTGTCTGCCTCGGAGGATCCAGTAAGCACGGCGTATTTCGGCAAATACTCTATCAGGTCCTGGGTGCAAGAGTCTCATGTCATAGTCCTGAATCAGAAGCTGTGTTAGAGGATGTTTAGGGTCAAGTACTATGGGATGGATAGTATCAGGATCAAGGTCTGTAATCTGTCTAAGTCTGCCACCCACTCTTATCACTTCCAGTGTTTCATCAAACTCGGGGGAAAGAGATAACAGACGGCTATGGGGGGAAATTTCTTTACCGGATTTCAGTGCTTGAAATTCCTCTGGGAAACTCTCGGATTGGGCATGAGAGATTAGTGCAATTTCAACTTTGGTTCTCGATATGCTTGTAGGGTCAGAATTTGAATGACAGGTTGCGGTTTGCATTATTTGATAGGTGGCATCTAACAGATTTGTCCAGGAGCTGTATTCCTTTGGATTGGGTAAGTCATATGGCTTAGCGGTTTGTGTGAGACCACAGAAAAGAGGTTTTCTCAACTCTGTGGTTATCTCCTTAGCTGGGGTTGGACAGACAGGCCATTGACTAGAAGGGAGGTGAAGGAATGCAGGACCGTTATGCCATCGATGTGTGCTAGTCAGCTCTTTCAGTGGCTTACCTCTGGTAATATCGTCTGCTGGGTTTTGTTTGATGTCAACATACCTCCAGTCACTGGCTGAGGTTAGTTCAAGTATCTCCACAGTTCTGTTGGCCACAAATACCTTATACCTGCAGGACTCAGAGTAAAGCCATGTTAATACTACAGTGGAATCAGACCACTGGAAAGTTCTGTCAATGGGGACCGTTAGTTCAGATTTGATCAGTTTACTTAGCTGGGCTCCAGTCAGGGCTGCAGATAACTCCAAGCGGGGTATAGTTAGCTGCTTCAGAGGAGCAACACGTGATCTAGCCATTACAAGTGAGACATTAGTTTCCCCCAGCTCGTTTGTTGTTTTCATATATGCTACTGAACCATATGCCCTTTCTGAAGCATCACAAAAAATGTGCAGTTCTCTCTCTGTTACTGTTGATGAAGCATGGGGGTTGTTACCGTCGTACCACCTGGGAAAGGAGATGTGGGCCAGATTTGGAAGTTCACTCTCCCACTCATCCCAGGCATGTTGTAAGTCACTTTTAGGCATTGGCTGATCCCATTGCTTGTTATTTACCCAGAGCTGCTGGAGCAGGACTTTGGCTCTGGTGGTAAATGGGGTAATGTAGCCCAACGGGTCATATTGTGAGGCCAGCACTTTATACACATTTCTCATGGTTAGAGTTTGGTAGGAGACAGGTCTGTGCCTATAGCCCAAGGTGTCAAAAACACAATGCCAGCTGAGTCCGAGAGCACCCTCTACAGGATCTACCCGGTTCTGGGTCAGCCAGAGCTCAGCACTGTCTGATCTGGCAGCTGATGGTAGGTGTTCAACAACAGATGGAAAGTTGCTTGCCCACTGCCTAATTTCAAATCCACCAGTGGATAACAGGGCCCTCATTTTCAGGAGGAGCTCTTTTGCTTTGTTGGGGCAGGGAAGTGATCTAAGGCAGTTATCTACATAGAATGATTTGAGAACAGTTTCAACCACATCCTCGTTCCCTTTACTGTGCTCCTGCACATGTCTTTGGACGGCATATGTCGCAGGGGCTACATGCTGTACCGAATGGGAGCACTTGCCATTCATATACTGTTGGGTTTTCTTTCCGTTTCATGTCACGCCACAAAAACCTGAGAAGTGGTTTGTCCTCTGGTAAGAGTCTTACTTGGTGGAACATTCCTTTAATATCTCCGGTCATAGCAACTCTATGTTGGCGGAAACGCAGTAGTACACCAAGCAGTGATGGACCTAATGTCGGGCCAGGGAGGAGCTGGTCATTTAGTGTTTGGTCTTCATATGTAAAAGAACAGTTGAATACAACACGGTGTTTACCATTATGCTCTACCAAGTGATGGGGAATATACCATGATTCTTGTGACTCTGTAATCTGTCCTGCATCAAGCTCTGCAACATAACCGGTCTCCTTCAGTTTGTTGATCTCATTATTGTAGATATCGGCCAATTTAGGGTTTTTCTCAAGTTTGCGCTCAGATCGGTGTAGAAGTGGCATCACTGATTCAAATGGGGCAGTCAGTTGTGGTGCATTTTTCTTTCTCAGCAAAGGGGTTGCATAACGTTGAGTTCCTCCTATGTCTAATCGTCTGGTCTTTGCATTCAAAAGGTCCATGGCTTCTTTATCTTGTTTTGATCTAGTGATTAACTTTTCATTTCTGAAGGGAAGGGTGTCTACCTGCCATAGTTTCTCTACATCATGTTTTAGCTCAGCATAAGGGTTAGCTTGTGATGTGAATAGGCATTGGGTGGAATCGTATGACTCACCAAGAGAAGTAGGTCCTTGTAGGGCCCATCCAAGCCTTGTTCTCACTGCAGCAGGTGCTCCCCTCGGACCATATTGGATTCTCTCCATCGGTGTGATGAGGAATGGGTTGTCTGATCCAATGAGGATGTGTGGCTGAACTTTAGAGAAAGATGTAAGTGGGAGGTCATGTAAATGTTGGTAGCGTTGCTTGAGTTTCTCAATTGGATAACTTTGCTCAACAAACATGATTGTGTCAGCGGTGAAAGCCCTGTCAATCGAAAATTTTCTCTCAGGGCATGAGGCAGCAGATAGTTTGAAGTTTACTGTTCTGCCTTCTAGGGTCTCTGTCTGCTATCTCACTGTGCGCAGCTCAAGGGTTTCTGGCTCTCCCTCCAAACCAAGATACTTAGCAGCACCTGGTAACAACATTGTACGTTCTGAACCATCATCTAAGATGGCATATGTATCAAATGTCCTATTTTTGTGGAAAAGTCTCACTTTAACTATTTTTAGTAGTACTTTGGGTGACATACTCTGTGGGTTCACATAAAGCACCTTTGATGCTGTTTGGGTTTTATTTACATCATGTAATACACCTAGGTGTCCGCCATTACATTTGGGGCAAGGTTTCCTCAGGGAGCAATCCGCTGCTTTGTGGGTCCTCCCACATCTCCAGCATCTGTTTTGTTCCTTCAACCATTTTGTCACTTTGTCGGTGCTCAGATCTTTCAAACTTTCACAGTTTGTGAGGTAATGGGAAGTTGACTGACAGTATGCACAGGGATACCTTGTTTGGGGTTGTGGCTGATACCCTGATGCAGCTTGTCCTCGTGGTGACCTCCGTTCAGCACTGTGAAAAATGGTAGCCGATGGGGATTTGAATCTTTGACCTGCATCTCTCCTTTGAATTTGGGGACCACTGATTTGAAGGCTGTTAGCTTGTGCCACTACTGCCTGACATTCTGACTCTCCTTCCAGCCATGCAGAAAAGTCCACCAGGTTGTAGTGAGTATTGGAAGAGGCTGAGCGGGTGTGTCTAGCAAAGTTGGAAACTAGCTCTACTGGGAGTTTACTCAACAATCGCTGCACATGTGAAGCACAGGCCAGTTCTGCATCACCTTCTCTTGATTTCAGGGATTGTAACATGCCAACCAATGACCTCACTCTAACGGCAAAGTTTTGAAACCCTTCAGCATCTCCACGAGCTAATTTTGGGAGGTTTAATAGGGTCTGGATCTCTGTTAGGGCCAGTTGATGTGGCTGACCATACTGACGCTCTAAGGCTGCCAGCGCCAAGGTGAAAGGTTGTGGGTCATGGGCGTAGGAAAGTGCAATATGGCGAGCAGAGGGGAGACGTAAATGATCCAATAGAATATGGAATTTGTACAGTTCAGTTTCCTCTGCAGGTAGCAGATTAGTAAAAGCCATCTTTAACATTACAAATTCATGAGGATCATTATGAATTAAATAAGGGAATGAGGGTCCCTCAACTCGTGATGGATATCTGTAACTCACGGTTTGCTGTACAGGAGCCGCCGGTAGCAAGAAACTCGGATTGGGGGGAATTTCTGTAAACTGGGGGGCATATGAAACGGGGGCTGACTGGGATACAGAGTATTGAGGTTGAGGCTGTTGCACAAGCTGGTGAGGCACATGATGATGCTGGTATGAAGCTACATTACTTGGGTGGTATGCAGACGGCCTTGAACTGGCTGATGGAGCTTGAGGTGTAGGGATACACTCCAGGGGTGGAGTGGCTCAGTGGTTAAGACCCTACCTTGTGTACCAAAGACATCATGGTCGCAAGTTCGATTCCACCCCTGGCTAATTGTACTTGATTCCATTGTAAGTCGCTTTGGATAAAAGCGTCTGCTAAATGACATGTAATGTAATGGATAGGTGGAGGCTGCATTGCACGTGAGGGGGGCAGAGTCCCCTGAGCTGGTGGCCACTGACTGTGAGGGCCATAGCCAGCTAAGGCTATGCCAGCCCCCAGAGTTGGTACTGTGGGATATGTTTGAGGGGGGGGCATGGGAAGAAGAGGCTTGTGGCATATGGGTTGGTAGCATTTGAGGAGGCATACTAGGTGTTGGTTGAGACAAAGGAGGGCGAATTTCATGCATGTTGGTAGAAGGGGCATCAGAAGATAGGGCTGATCTTACAGGCACATAGAGACCAGATTCTGAAGCTGTTGAGACTGAGCTTTGAGGCATATTTGCTCCAAAAAACAAAGAAATCATTAAGACTGAATCATTGTTTTGGTTTGTGGACAAAACAAAACACTGATCAACATTTTTTAACAACTTTTTCTAACAATTTATGGACAAAACGATAATCAGCATTAATCGATGATGAAAATAATCGTTAGCTATATAGTAATTATAAGTAGAAGATTATAGGTGTGTCACGATTCTCCAAATCCTCGATTCGATTTGATTTTCAATTTTAAAGTCACTTTTTTATTCTATTCTATTCTATTCTCAATCCTTTGTTTTTCCTCTCATTTGGCACAGATGGGTCTGCCATTTTTAGACTTGTCTAGTTTAGTCAAGGATCCTTGGTTTGTATGTCATGATTACTCATTTAATTTTTTGTAGACAATCATTTTGATTGTCCACATGGTGTCATGTGATATCATGTCCATCAAATAAATTTTTTTACTTTATTTTACCCTATACAGCAGTATAAAAACTGTTAACTTGCTCAAATAAGATGAGGTTGTGCTTATAGAGGGAGCGTGTCATGAGTAGAAGTGTCGTGAGCGCTGCAGGCTTCAGCCAAAGCCTTCTCCATTCACCGCCAGCACTACTCAGCTGGATTATTGCTTCATTCTCGCTCTGTCCCTCTGCACAGAGACACTGGTCCTACAGCCATGGATTTGTCAACATTAGTCAACATCAACATTTTTTAAAAACTTTTTCTCATAATTTATGGACAAAACGATAATCAGCATTAATCGATGATGAAAATAATCGTTAGTTGCAGCTATAAATGAAATGGATTAATAAAAGTCGGCTGCAACTAACGATTGCAAAGATGAACTGATTACTAAAGCCTCTTTCCCACTTATGGTCCCTGCTCGCCTCCACTCGCCTCGGCGCGGTGCGGCATGGTTCAGTTTGGTTTTCCACTACACAATAGTACCTACTCAACGTGGGCGGAGTCATCACTGCATGGGAAACATGACAAATGATTACATTAATGGTGGTGTCTGTTGTTAGGAGTTTGTTCCATTCCGTTATTGTTTTAAACTAGAACTCTGATTGTCCTAGTGCTGTGTTTCTTTTGGGTATGGCCCACTAAGAGTGAACATGCATTTGCTTATTTAATTCATCTCCAGAGTTTAACATATTGTGTTTGAGTATTTGAGTGATGATATTGTCATTATTTGTCATGTTCATTTTTTTCTTGCAGTTTAAACACGATGAGACCGACTTTGACTTGATCCTGAAGTGGGCAGAACAGTATCCTTGTGCTTTCCCAATGGCATTTGGTCCCTTTGTGTGTTTCCTCCACATTTACCACCCTGAATATGTAAAAACCGTACTGTCATCAACAGGTGTGTTCACATCTTTCTCTGAGATGATACGTTGGTTTTTACGTCTACTGAACTGAGGCATATGTTTGTTTCTTAACAGAACCTAAAGATGACATGGTATATAGATTTATTGAGCCCTGGATTGGTAAGACTGCTTTACCTTTGACTTGCTTTCCATATTTACTAGATTGTCTCTTTAAACTTTTACTCACTCACTCACTCATTAACTGTTTCCATGATCAGGTAATGGTTTACTGGTCTCAAACGGCCAGAAGTGGTTTCGCAACAGGCGTCTCTTGACACCAGGGTTCCATTATGATATCTTAAAATCCTACGTGACATTGATGTCAGACACTGCTACAACAATGCTGGTATGTGTGTAAATCCACATCAAGCATGATCGGGCCAACAGAGAGTTGCAGAGATGTCATTCATGTCTGTTCTCTCACTGTTGCCAGGACAAATGGGGAAGATATGCAAATACAAAAGAGTCCTTTGAGTTGTTTGATCATGTGAGCCTCATGACACTGGACAACATTATGAAATGTGCGTTCAGCTACAACAGCGACTGTCAAACTGAATGGTGAGTCCGTAAACACTTTCCACCTTTACTCATTCAACTGTCGTCATACATTATACATTAAAATATGCACACTGCATCTCATGGGGCTTCACCTTGCGACATTGGACGCTGACTAACAGCAAACCGTTTTGTAGTCAGCTACAACAGAAAGTTTAGGTGGCATCTCATATCAGCTGTCCACGCATGGAATGGCACATTCCAATTCCAAATTCTCTTTAATCTAGACACCACAGAAAATGGATCGGCCCTAAAAATGAAAAAGTGCTGTTTGAAAATGGTTAGTTAGCACAAGGGGAGAATTCAAAATATTGCCATAAATTCATTTTTTGATGTCAAATCTTATCGTTTTTAATTTCTTAACAAAGAATTGTTTATTTTATAATTGTATCACCGTTTACAGTCAAATATTGTAATTACCGGTAGGCTCAGTTTTTTCTGTGTGACGTCAATTATCGGATATCAGCTAACACACCAAGGTCCCCCAATATGGCCAATGACAAAAACATACCAATACTAATATATAATAATGCTTTTTCCACTGCAGAGGTAGTGTATTAATATTAATATAATAATTAATATTGTGCATGCTCATGTCGTAGCAGATCTAGATCTACATATATATAAGTGTATAAGTGAAGGAATAAGTCTCTTCTGCTTACTCTTCCAGCCATTAGTCCAATATCTAATAATACATTTTAAAAGTAATATCAGCTGATACAGTAAATATTGTGTAACCCTAGAATGTATGAAGTTACTTTCAAGTCAAAGGGGAGAAGGATAGCTCTGATTAGAGAAGACATCCTGAACTGTGGTTTTGATGTTGCCTAATACACATTTAAGGCAGTAAATAACATTTATTGTCTTATAGGTTAATCCAAAGTTTAAACATTATCGTTTCAGTGGGAAAAATGATTACATCAAAGCAGTGTATGACCTTGCTAATCTGATAAACTTGCGGATGACGTTATTTCCGTACCACAACGACCTCATCTTCCACCTCAGCCCAACTGGCTTCAGGTTCAGGAAAGCGTGCAGGATTGCTCACAGACACACAGGTAAGCGCAGCACATGATTTGATTAATAACGATCAAAAACATTGGCTTATTAACACTTATTGTTGTCCTCTTTTAAAGTGGAGGTCATAAGAAAGAGAAAGGAAGTACTGAAGGAAGAAAAGGAGCTGGAACGTGTGCGATCCAAGAGAATCCTGGACTTTCTGGACATCCTTCTCTCTGCAAGAGTATGTTATATTTAGGATTTGTATTTATATTTATTTTAAAATATCAAATTGATGGCAGAATTTGCTGTGATTCTTTGCAACACAGGGAATGAATTTCCTCACTGAGCTGAAGGTATTGATGTTGTTGAAGTTGGCTGAAAAAGTCATTTATTGTCATTCATTGATGTCTTCAGCCAAAGTCCTGTTCAAAGTCCAAATCACTTCCCGTGTTTATGTACATGTATATATATATATGTATATATATATATGTATATATATACATATATATATATATATATATATATATATATATTTTATTTTTATTTTTTTTCAATTCAATTTCAAAAACTTTATTGATCCCAAGGGGAAATCCAAGGTCCAGTAGCTTAGACATCACACACAACATAAACAGTATGATGAAAAAAAGAAAGGAATGAATAAAATGAATAAACATGAGTAAAATGGACAATAAAAAACATTTTTAAAAAATCAAACAATTACTAGATAATAATATTAATAAAATAACTGTTGTGCATATGGCTAATATAGCCAGTAAACAGTTGTAGACAGTGTAGCAGTAAACAATGGGCCAGTCACTACAGTACAGTGCAGTACAGTACACCAACATTATTATAGGAGGTAGTGGAAGTGGAGTAAAGGGAGAGAGAGGGTGCATAGGTTATATATACGGTATTTATATATATATATATATATATATATATATATATATATATATGAAAGTCACAAATGACAGTTTTAAAGACCAATCTATATACAGAATTTTATTTATATTTACAATTTGCATACTACGGCTGGCCACACGGTGGTGTAGTGGTTAGCACGCTCGCCTTGCATATATATATTGTATATATTGTATATATATATATGTATATATATACATATATATATATATATATTTTATTTTTATTTTTTTTCAATTCAATTTCAAAAACTTTATTGATCCCAAGGGGAAATCCAAGGTCCAGTAGCTTAGACATCACACACAACATAAACAGTATGATGAAAAAAAGAAAGGAATGAATAAAATGAATAAACATGAGTAAAATGGACAATAAAAAACATTTTAAAAAAATCAAACAATTACTAGATAATAATATTAATAAAATAACTGTTGTGCATATGGCTAATATAGCCAGTAAACAGTTGTAGACAGTGTAGCAGTAAACAATGGGCCAGTCACTACAGTACAGTGCAGTACAGTACACCAACATTATTATAGGAGGTAGTGGAAGTGGAGTAAAGGGAGAGAGAGGGTGCATAGGTTATATATACGGTATTTATATATATATATATGAAAGTCACAAATGACAGTTTTAAAGACCAATCTATATACAGAATTTTATTTATATTTACAATTTGCATACTACGGCTGGCCACACGGTGGTGTAGTGGTTAGCACGCTCGCCTTGCAGCGAGAAGACCCGGGTTCGAGCCCCGGTTCGAACAAGGGCCTTTCTGCATGGAGTTTGCATGTTCTCCCCGTGTGTGCGTGGGTTCTCTCCGACTTCTCCGGCTTCCTCCCACAGTCCAAAAACATGCAATGTGGGGATTAGGTAAATTGGACACTCTAAATTGACCATAGGAGTGAGTGTGAGAGTGAATGGTTGTTTGTCTCTATCTGTGTGTGGCCCTGCGATGGACTGGCGAACTGTCCAGGGTGTACCCTGCCTATCGCCCGATGTAGCTGAGATTGGCACAGCACAGCAGGGTGATAAAGCGGTAGATGATGACTGACATACTACAGCTCTGACGTGATAGATTTCTTTCATCATTTACCTTTAAATATAACTTTATTTTCTTTGATTAAAAATTAGCTACTGTTTCACTTTACTGTTCATTCACATACTGTTAACACCACCTTTGACCAGCTGAAACCTCCCTAATTAAGTTTTCCATGAACCTCCTGAGTGTGACTGCCACCTATGATGTTTAACTTGACACTTTTTGTTTGTTTTTTTTTAAGTGGAGGAGCTAAATGCAAATCGGTGAAGTATTCCTTTAAGGACACTTAAGAAATACTGATTTATACACGCAACAAAAGGCTCATCTAAAAAGCCTACACCTTCGTAAGTCATGATTTCTTAGTACATTTTGGAGCCAAAGGATTTTAACAACCAAAGTCACTTGAACTAACTGACGGAGGCAGCAGTGGATCAACAGCTCCTGCGTGCCGTGATGTTAAAGTGCTTTATTGTGAGTGGTTTATAAACTTTAGTTTCCTGTCTGAAAAGTGTGTCACATATGAACATATTCTTAAGATATCGTAGACGAGAAAGCAGACAAGCAGACCAGTTTATGGAGTTTTATATTTTTGTCTTTAATCTTGACTTTCAGGATGAGTGTCAGAACGGGCTGTCAGATGAAGAAATCCAAGCAGAAGTGGACACCTTCATGTTCGAGGGTCATGACACCACAGCCAGCGGCATCGCCTTTATCCTCTACTGTCTTGCCTGCCACCCAGAACACCAGAAGCTGTGCAGGGAGGAGGTCACTGACGTTCTGTGTGACAAAGACACCATGGACTGGTATGTTGACGTGTTCTCTGCTCTCTGTGCTGACTTTGATTAGTGTTAGGCGTTCACCTAAGTGTGAATCTATCTAATTATGTGAATCTATCATTAACATTGTTGTGTTTTTTTGTCTTATCTTAGGGAGGATCTCAATAAAATTCCATACACTACAATGTGTATCAAAGAATGCCTTCGTCTTTACCCTCCTGTACCGACAATAGCCAGAAAAATCACCAAACCCCTGAAATGTTTTGATGGCAGGACTCTCCCTGCAGGTGTGTGGTTCACATGTGTCAGTACTTCTAAAGTGTGAAGATACTAAAGCTAATACAGCCAAAAATATTACTTCAGTTGATATTTTTAGATTTCTAGTGTTCAAATACTCGTTGTTACTATAGTTGTTTAGCAGGTTGAAGGGTTAAACCTTTCTCAAAGTCCGAGTAGTAGTAAAGGTGGATTGGCACATTTAAATAGCCGACAGACAAATAAAAAAAAAATACTTACGCTTAAAAGTGATGTTTAAATAATAAATGCATAATTAGCATATTTAAAAATTCAGATACTATTGTTGAATAGCATCTCTAAGTTTCCTGTGAACATGGAACTCTTCTACTCATAATCCTGTTCTTTTATTTATTGTTACATAGCTAACAGATCGGCCGGTTTGCTCTTGACTCCTGACACACAGCCAGTGTGCAGTGCAGCTCCAGCCAGATCAGCAGAGATGTCAGATCTCTGGTCTCTGCACTGACTGCACTCGCTATGTTCCTTAACTTTCTGTTGAAATTCTTAATGCTTTATGTGTGTTTTGTTTGTTTTTCTGTCTCTTCCTGCACTCAGCTGTGCAGGATATTTTATGACCTGATAGTCAGTTTTGGTTCTGTTTTAACACTCATTTACATATATAGTCTGTGATTGCAGTCGCCATGGTTACAGCTGCATGTCAGGGAACCTGTAAACAATGATGTCATTGACAGGTTAGAGGTGGAGCAGATCATATTTCTCTGGGTTCATGTGCACAGTGCACAGTTCATTTGTAGTCAGTTTTTATCATATATTCAGGTTCATGCTGTTGTTTATCGTCATACGACTTGTCCTAATCCAAAATGTATTTTTATTTTTTTATTTTGATACAGGCTCCAGAGTTTCAATATCTATCTTCAGGCTTCACAGGGATCCAGCTGTATGGGAAGACCCACATGTAAGTAAATATAGAGGCTCTCTGAATGAAAGTGTTCAATGTTGTGGCTGATTTGTGTACAGCAAAACAGAACAACATGTCAGTGAGAGTGAGGCAGAAACAACAAAATCAGTCAAATACGAAACCTTTGCAGAACACTCAGGAACTGAAACAAGAGAAACACTAATGTCACGATAAACATGTTGGGTAACCAGGACAACCTGATGATAAATGTGCTACTGGAATTTGACTTTTGTGGACGGGAGTAGAGAACATTGAACTGTTGGATTGTCTATGCAGATGTGGCTGTGTTAAAAAACAATACTTGCACTGTCTGCACTGACTTGACAACATTAACAGAACACCAAGAGGCTTCATCCAGAACTCTAGAAGACATCTCAAAGCCAATTGCACATGTTACACTTATGTGAAGGTGCTATTCTGCATAGGCTTAAACCTCATTAGCCACATCATTAGCAAAAAGAGGCTACATATACCCATTCCAAAGTTGAGCTAACACCATTCACCTCCTCTATACCTTAGTTTCCAAATACTGTAAATGTATCACCGAATTTTCAGATTCACCAAAAGAAAATACTCCAACTAAGGATATCTGTGTGTCGGACTGCAAAGAGTTAATGACACACCAGTTATGTTGAGTTTTTGACTCTCATCACTGAGCTGATCCTGTTTCCACCAAACCTGCTTTTATGTATATATGTACAGATATATACATATGTACATATGTACATATGTATATATATATGTACATATGTACATATATATACATATGTACATATGTATATATGTACATATATATACATATGTACATATGTACATATGTATATATATGTACATATGTACATATATGCTTAGTTGTAGGATTTCCTGTGCGGAGTATTTTCTTTTGGTGAATCTGAATATGGAGGAGGTGAATGGTGTTAGCTCAACTTTGTATATATATATATATATATATACATATATATACATATGTACATATGTACATATGTATAGGCTGACCAGAGCCACAGCTCCACTGAACCATCTATTCCTTTAACACTGAGCAGTGATGACTTTATGAACTTTTTTGTGAATAACATCAATTAGAGAAAAAATGGATCATCTCCTCCCTCATATTGGGACCGACTCATCTTTTAGCACAAGAGCTTTAGAAGCACCAGGTGCACAGTGAGACAGTTTCTCCCCTATAGATCTTCCTGAGTTAACATCATTAGTTTCATCATCTAAGCCATCAACCTGTCAGTTAGATCCTATCCCCACCAAACTGTGTAAAGATGTCTTTCCTTTAATTAACAGCTCTATATTAACTCAAATTAATCTATCCTTATTAACTGGATATGTGCCCCAAACGTTTAAAATAGCAGTTATTAAACCCCTTCTCAAAAAAGCGACCCTTGACCCAGATATTTTAGCTAATTACCGACCTATATCTAATCTTCCCTTTGTTTCTAAAATCTTAGAAAAGGCAGTTGCTAATCAATGGTGTGAATATTTGCACATTAATGGCCTGTTTGAAGATTTTCAGTCAGGTTTTAGATTAAACCATAGCACAGAAACAGCACTAGTTAAAGTTAGTAATGATCTTCTCTTGCTTCAGATAATGGTCTAGTCTCTTTACTTGTCCTGTTAGATCTTAGTGCTGCATTTGACACCATTGATCATAATATTCTACTGCAGAGACTGGAGCAGACTCTTGGTATCACAGGTGCTGCCCTCTGCTGGTTTAAATCATACTTATCTGATAGATTCCAGTTTGTTCATGTTAATGATAAAGCCTCACTACGAACAACAGTTATTGTGGAGTTCCACAAGGCTCAGTGCTTGGGCCTATACTTTTTACCTTATATATGCTTCCTCTAGGGAACATTATTAGAAAGCACAACGTACACTTTCATTGTTATGCAGATGACACACAGCTATATTTATCAATGAGGCCGGATGAAATAAATCAGGTTGTTCAACTCCAGGAATGTCTCAGAGACATTAAGTCCTGGATGACCTGTAACTTTCTACTTTTAAATTTTTATACTCGGCCCTAAACACCTCAGAGAAAAACTTTCTGATCACATTGTCACTTTAGATGACATCACCATGGCTTCCAGTTCCACTGTGAGGAACCTTGGTGTTACTTTTGACCAGGAAATGTCATTTGATTCACACATAAAACTCATTTCCAGAACAGCCTTCTTCCACCTGCGGAACATTATGAAAATTAGAAACATTCTGTCTTTACGGGATGCTGAAAAACTAGTTCATGCTTTTGTTACATCTAGATTAGATTACTGTAACTCCTTATTATCAGGATGTTCCAACAAGTCTGTTAGAACCCTTCAGTTCTTTCAAAATGCTGCAGCACGAGTTCTGACAGGAACTAGAAAGAGAGACCATATAACTCCTGTGTTAGCTTCTCTACACTGGCTCCACCCACAGTTTAGAATTAAATTTCAAATCCTCCTCCTCACGTACAAAGCACTTAATGGTCACGCCCCTTCATACCTGAAAGACTTAGTCTTACCTTATCACCCTAACAGACCACTTAGGTCACAAAATACAGGTTTACTTGTGGTTCCCAGAGTCTGTAATAGCAGAATGGGAGGCGGAGCCTTCAGTTACCAGGCTCCTCCTCTCCTGTGGAACCAGATTCCAAAGACAGTTCAGGAGGCGGACACTCTGTATTTAAAGTTAGACTTAAAACTTTCCTTTTTGATAAAGCTTATAGTTAGAGCTCTTAGTTCTGCTACTATAGACCTAGACTGCTGGGGGATTTTCCTGTGGTGCACGCACATTCACTCTCTCACACTCAGGGTATGAATATGACTTTTTATATGTCATTAACCTTGTCTCTTTCTCTCCCTAGTTTGTGTCCTTCCTTCCTTCCTTCCTTCCTTCCCTCTCTCTCTCTGTATTCTCATCTTGCAGGTTGCAGGATCCAGATCCAGTTTTCGAGGCTATCCATATCAAACATATCATCATCATTATTATTGTGCTATAATTAATAGTCAATATCATTGACTGTATAAACTTGTGACTTGATACAGTTGTTGTGTATCTGCTCCTGGTCTCCCTCTCTCTCTTCTGTCTCTATACCTCATCTCCCACTTGTCCTTTCTCTCCCCCCTTTCTGTCCCCCACCTCTCCTCTGTCCCCCATTTTCCTTTCACCCCGACCGGTCGAGGCAGATGCCGCACATCTCTGAGTCTGGTTCTGTCAGAGATTTCTTCTTCTGTTAAGAGGGAGTTTTTTCTCTCCACTGATGCCTAGTGTTTGCTCATTGTGTGAACTGTTGTGGTTCTCTGCTCTCCTTGATGTTGTCTATGTACAGTGCCTTAAGATAATGTATGTTATGATTTGGCGCTATACAAATACAATTGAATTGAATTATATCTACTACATCTTTGGAAACACACTCATCACACTCGTCTGATAAAACCAGTAAGAAGCCTAAATGCTAAGTTCTGGACTATTGGAGGCAAGAGAGTTTACCGGGTCAGAGTGAGGGCGTGGTATTTTATTATCTGGTGGTAGCAGACTGGAAAACAACTTTTATTGATGTGTGAGATCTGAATCAAATAAAAGTGGATGGTTTGGTGTGTGATTTATGCCTCACTGATGTTTCTTTCTTCATGTAGGTCTTTGACCCACTGCGCTTCCTACCTGAGAATATCTCCAAGAGGTCACCTCACACGTTTTTGCCCTTCTCAGCTGGACCCAGGTTTGTCCACACACTGCATGACACCATGTGACTGCACCACTCACAACATGGCAGGGAGGTTTTCAGGTCACGGTGATACAGGTCGTGCTGACCAGCTGAAAACAAAGAAGAAAAAAATCTAGGGATGGTATCATTGAGATTGTCAAGTTACATTTTCACACTTTAAAAATTCTTTCTTTTTCATTCTGAGCATTTTGGAGCAGTAAAACATTGCCATTTTGTTATTTTGAGCTATAATATAACAAATAAATATTTATTTACAGAACTTTTGTCTGGATAATATGTAGATGATTCATTTTTACATGTGATGAATTCAATATATGTAATATATTTATATATATATAGACATATATGTCTATATATATATATATATATATATATATATATATACATATATGGACGTCTCTTCCTGTGATGTTCGTAGTAATGAAAAACAACAGTCAGGTGACTGTAAACCTAAAAAAACAAAACATATTTATTTTCATTAATAGCTTTATATTCATATAATGGACTGTGTGCTTAAAGTTTAAATCATTGTGATGGATAATCTAAATATATAAGTTGTAACAGAAGTCCAGTTTTTTACTATAATATGGAGTTAGTTAAATAAATAGATGTTTGTGAATATCACTAACATCTGGTATCTTTTTTTTACTGTAACTATTACTGTATTATTTGAATTCCTCATGTTTGACACACAATGTTGTGTTGTCTTTGCCCCAACAGAAACTGCATTGGTCAGAACTTTGCCATGAATGAGATGAAAGTGGTGGTGGCCCTGACACTGAAGAGATATCACCTGATCGAGGACCCCACACAGAAACCCAAGGTAATTCCTAGACTGGTGCTGCGATCGCTCAACGGCATCCACATTAAAATCAAACGTGTGGATCTGAGCTAAGTCGCTGAATAAAGAACATGTTTGTTTTTTAAATGTATAAACACATGAGAGGTAAAGCTGTAATCGAGAGGAAAATGTTGATCATTTTCATCAAGGTGCGAGGTGTCAACTACCGTAGGTGTATTGGAAGAACTGAACTTAAAGGGCTGTTTCACCCAACTAAGAGTGAACTTAAAACTATTACAATGCTGCTGTGTTTGTTTAATTCACATTCTGTTACAGAGTTGGGTTTTGGGTGTTTTTTTGGTGAATTTATGTTTTCAGATCTTTTACTCATAAAACTAGTTATGATTGACAGTGAAGAGCAGTGTAGAGCTTTTATTTTCTTTGATGGCAGTCACTTTGACATCAACTTTTTGTCAGTTTTTTGTTTATTTTCATTCCCAACTTCCTCTGTTGTTGTGGGAATGAGACGTGTATCTCAGATCCACTGTCTGAAGATCAGATCACACGTTTATTTATCTCTGGAAATTAGTAAGAAAAAACTTAGTGAAGTGTCAGTCAACATTTGTTGTCCTGTTAAATATGTTTTTGGGGCTTTTTTGATAATTACCACTGAAGCGGGATGTGCCATTGCCTAATGCTAGGATAAATAGTTGTCACTATAACTCAAGGGTCCTATTTAAAAGCTTGACCCTGAGTCTGCTACTCTAGGAATCCTCCCTAATATATCATGTATATCACATGTCATGTTGCCATGGTGTCGGTCAAATATAAAGAAAAATAAACATAATTAGAAACGTTTTTTTGATCTTTATTGTCTTTCTTGCAAAAACAGGTGAAAAATTATTTTTTAACAAAAATCAACAAATGAATAATTAAAAAAAAAAGCAACAAGATCTCAAAGTTAGTTTTATTTTGTTCTTGTTTTTTAAGAAAATAAAGTACAAAAACTAAAGAATCTAGGAAAATATTCTAAGTCCCTCTGTCTAGGGGTGTCAAACGTATGGCCCGCAGGCCACAATCCGGGCCCCTGGGATGAATTTGTGGTCACACTATGATTAGAATCTAAATATAATGTGAAATAGTGTGTTTTTTCCACTTGCAGACACCTGTGACTGAATGTGTTTGTATCTCCACTGTGATCTGTAAGATGTAATGCACATGTGTGAATGGTAAACTTGGGTATAATACTTTTTGAAATTGCACTTATTTCTCTTAAGAAATGTCAGGATGTCCTTAAAAACATGTGATTAAATGTAAAACAAAGGGGGAAAAAATTGGCAGTTATTTTGTTAGCTGTTATTTTACTGCTTTGGCCCACATGGGATCAAATTGCACTGTTTGTGGCCCCTGTACTAGAATGAGTTTGACACCCCTGGTCGAGGAGATCAGAGGACAAAGATTCTCCCTGCTTTTCTCTCTACAAGGGTTTTCAGAGTTTCGCAGCCTTATTTATATGCTAAATCTTCGTTATATCAACTCTGTACCGCCTGTGTAGAGAAGTCACTACGTTTCAAGATAGAACTCTTTCTCCTCACACTTTCTCTAAACTGTCAAAGTTGTTTTTTGGGGTCACAGGCGATGGCACCAACCATGTCTGTCCAGTAGAGGGAGGATTAGGTTGGGGGCTACAATAAAGTTTGATTGTTTGAATGGAGATGTCAAGATGGAAGGAGGAAGTGTGACTTATATGAATATATATATATATATATATATATATATATATATATATATATATATATATATATATATATATATATATATATATATATATATATATATGTATATATATATATATATATATATATATATGTATATATATATATACATATATATATGTATATACATATATATATATGTATATATATATACATATATATATATACTGTATATATATATGAATCAAACAATGTTTCTTAGCGTTTCCATTAGGAACCAACCACTCGATTCTTTGGTACATTTCCCTTTGGGTACCAGAGTCAGGGTGAAGCTAGATCGACTCCACCCACGACAATCAGCCAATTGGTGCGACAAAAAAACGTCACTCCCTCGCAGGGGTGTTTTAGTATCCCATCAACTAAAAACAGTCGTTACATTCTACGTCTACGTCAACGTCAAATGTGATAATAAAAAACCTCCCCAAACTCAACAGACCTGTGTTTGAAATACTTAAATGAAGAACCTAGTTCTGTGTTTTGTAGTTCATCAAACTTACATTTTATACATAAAACTTTATAGATCACGTTGTCCTTATTTTATGGGTCACCAGATGAATTACATTTGAGCGGAGTCTTCTAATTAATGTTACTCACTACAGATGTGTCGTTAAAAAATGCTGAATTTCTATGTTAACCGTCAGTGTAAAAGTTTAATAACATTACACATCATAATCTTATTTTCTTCAGTCATTCAGTATACCATAAAGGTAATTTAATACAGTGTTAATTTAGTGTTTTCTGTCCATAAAGACGTTTCAAAGCATATTTAGTCGGTAATTAGTCAATAAAACAGTGTCTCCACAACATTAAGTTTCAGTCAGATGTCTTTGAACCACCAATAAATGATGTTCACGGCTGTTAACCAGGCTGAGCCAGAGGTGACCTTCTCAAACCATACAGGACCAGACGTTACATATCACATTTAAAAAGACTGGGCTTTTACAGGTGGCCTCTGTATGGGATTAAAAAAACATTGAAGTCCCATCTGTCCGGATGGCAGCGTAGTGGTGAGCACCGTTGCCTCACAGCACAACGGTTGCCAGTTCAAGTCCCAGTTAAACTGTGTGTGGAGTCAGCATGTCCTTCCACAGTCCAAAGACACGCGGAGGTTAATTGGACATTCTGAAACGACCGCAGCTGTGACCATAGCTGTTTGTCCTGTGACCTTTGACCCTGTGTCAGCTGGGATCGGCTGCAGCTCCCTTGGTGATAAAGTGGTAGATAATGGATGAATGTCTCCTTCCTTTTTGGAGGATGTGCTTACATCATTGTTCAAAAGTGACCCATATATGAAATCTGCAAAACTCACGGGGTGGACGTGGTGACTGAAAATGGTTGGTAGATGGAAATGGAAGTGAAAGTGGTATTATTATTGTTATTATTATCATTTTTATTATTATTATTATTGTTATTGTTGGAGCTATTTATTAATTGTTAGTATTTACTGCTGTTTAGTTTAGTATTTTGTTTAGTATTTAGTTTTGGTTATTCTTAATTATCTTTAATCAATTTATTTGATTTAATTATAATTACCTTTTTTATTAGTCTTCTAGTTTATTGTTTGTGTTTTAGTTTCATTTAGTTTCATTTGGATTGTTTAATCACCTTTTGGACTCAGGCACGGCGCACACGCTGCTTCCGGCCCAGATCGACAAGACGTTCAGCCTTCTCAAAGAAACTGGTATGTGATCTAACTGTAAAAAGCTGTAATGGAAAACGGCCAAACGAGTGGAGTTTGACACAGTATTTCACAATGCATGGAACTCAATGAATGGTTGGATCGCTACATGTCTATTTTTACGCACGGCCACGGCGCATCCATTCATTCTTAAAAAGCCGAATGCTGTGTGTGTTTGCTTGATGAAGAGGATCTGTTGGTCAATAATAATCACGTGCAAAGCTTGCTCTTGTGTGCGTTTGTGGACTGTCATTGGTGTGTAAAAAAAGGAAAGAAAACAATTAAACGAAACGGAAGAAATGTCTGATGTTGCTGCAAAGGACACTGACGAGCCGTCATCAAAAAGGATTGGTAAAATGTCTTCTAAAGGTCTGGAATACAGTGTGAAAAGGTATCAGAAAAAAAGACGTGTAAAATGCAAACAAGCAAAAAGATGCATGGAACATATGAGTGTGTTAATGGCATCAAGCCAAAACGTTGATTCTGTAAAGAACGAGTTTAATGTGTTTATGCAATGTTACCAAGACGCAAATGACTTGCATTAGTCTTTTATGAGTCTTCCTTTACCCAAAGATGAAATTGAAAGACAAAGTAAATACTTCCTGGAAAAAATGACAGTGTTCTGTGAATTCATTGACAGCGTAAAGGGCTGGCTCTGTGACGCGGGTCATCCATATGTTGAACCAAATAAAGATGACCCTGAGTATCAGTGTGTTGCTGATGGAATAAATCCTGAAGATATCGCCTCTAATGTTTCAAGTGTAAGAGCAAGCTGTCTAAGATCACACTCTCGAGTATCACGGACTTCATCCACATCATCTGCACGCATTAAAGCGGAGGCTGATAAGGCGGCGCTTCTGGAGCGCATCGCTGCGCAAAAAAAGGAAACATCAAATAGAAGCGCAACAGGAAAAACTGAGGAGAGAAAAGGAACAACTTGAGCTTGAAACGGAACTGGCAGCAACGGAGGCAAAGCTTCAAGTGTTGGAAAACAGTTCACAGTGTGGCTCAAAACATTCAAACGGCATGAACTCTTATTTTGAAAGGAACAACTCTCATGACGCGAGTGAATTAAATCCCTATGCCAACACCTTTGTGCCTGACAAAATGGATAAAAAAGTTCATGCTCCTGGTTTGTCTGCTTCTGAACTACAACCACCAGTTGTTAAGCCGAAACAAAGACACATGAAACAAATGCATGAAAAGACATTAAAAGTTGATGCTCCAGTTCATGTGATGCAAACTGTGAATACAACTCAAATGGGACAAACTCACCATCAAACCGCTCTGATTGACAATTATCAAAATGACATTGTGAACATCATGCAGAGACAAAATGACATTAGTAGTTTGCTTGCTCAACAAAATCTGTGCTCTAACCTTCCACCTAGGAATATTCCTGTTTTTGATGGAGACCCACTTCAATACAGGTCTTTTATTAGAGCTTTTGAAAATGGAGTGGAGGAGAAAGCACACAATTGGAGTGACTGTTTGCACTTTCTTGAACAGTACACCAGGGGACAGCCAAAAGACCTGGTGCACAGTTGTCAGCACTTGCCCTCAGAGCAGGGATACCACCGAGCCAAGAGTCTTCTTGTGGAACACTTTGGAAATGAACACATAATTGCAGCTGCATACATGGAAAAAATACATACCTGGACACCTGTAAAAAGTGAAGATATTAAAGGGTTGCAATCATTCTCTTTGTTTTTACGTGGATGTTCAAATTTAACAGAGCAACTGATGCATATGAAAGAGCTGGACTTACCATCTAACATGAGAAGCATCATTTTGAAACTTCCTTATAAGTTAAGGGAAAAATGGAGAAATGTTGCATGTGATCTGCAGGAACGAAGGGGTAACAGAGCAATGTTCACTGATCTTGTTGGTTTTATTGAAAGACAAGTCAAAATGGCTTCAGATCCAGTTTTTGGAAACATTCAGGACCTACAGCTCACCAACTTCTGTTAGTCACTTTAAACAAAGAAAAAAGGGAAGCAGCTTTGCCACTAATGTAACTTCAGTAAAGGATGCAGTCATAACTCAACATACAGAAAACAAGACCAAGTCCTCCACTCTCCACTGTCTGTTCTGTTTACAAGCTAATCATTCAGTAGATCAATGTTCACAGTTCAAAATGAAAGTACACAGGGACAAGATTAATTTCATTAAAGGCGACATAGAATGCTTGTATCACACATATATGTTAGTTATGGAGGTCTACTTACATATATTAACTTGTTTTCATGATTAAAAACCTCCTAATCGCTGCAAACGAGCCGATCAAAATATCTCCTCACTGACGCTCTCGTCAGCCGCGCTGTTTCAGACCAAACTGTTTGCTGTGATTGGCCAGCCAACGAGAGCTTTCCCACTGTCCTGTGATTTGCCAGGTACCTGGAAGTGACGTAATAGATAGGCCAGCTCTCAGATACACAGCTCCCCCTCTGGCATGGTGGATGCTCTGCATCTCAGCAACTACAACAAGAGTAGTTCTTCTTCTTCTGCGGTTGAATATAAAGGAACATCCTCTGATCAACAGTCTGTAAGCTCTTCAAATGCTTCACCTGCAGTGTCTCAGACCTGTGGCCATATTGGGGCCGTTCATGAAGATGCCTCCATTTTTTCTATTGTTGCAGTCAAAGTCAAGAGTCAGAGGAGTAATAAAACTGTGCAGACATATGCTTTTTTGGATCCTGGGAGTTCAGGAACATTTTGTACAGAGACATTGGTAAGAAAATTGAACATGAGGGGTAAAAAGACAAGTATTCTGTTAAGAACAATGGGTCAAAAGAAGATTGTGAATGCTCATGTGATGTCAGGTCTTGAAGTGTCTGGTCTTACTATGAATGACTTTATTGAGTTAACTGATGTTTTGACACAAAAGGACATGCCTGTTTCATCACTCAACATTCCACGACAAGGGGAAGTTGAACAGTGGTCCTATCTTAAGGATGTTAAACTTCATGATATTGAGGAAGGTGTTGATCTGCTCATTGGAACTGATGCACCAAAAGTGATGGAGCCTTGGGAGGTCATAAACAGCCAGGATGAGGGACCTTATGCAGTCAGAACCAGAGTTGGTTGGGTCATTAACGGTCCACTTCGTGGTGGGAGCAACAAAAATAGGAGTGACTGCTCTGCTGTAACATCCAACCGAATCTCTGTTGAACATCTTCAAGAAATGCTGGTTAAACATTTTAACCATGATTTTAATGAGAGGTCATCAGATGAACAGTTTGAAATGTCTGTAGAGGATGTCAAGTTTATGAATGTTATGAACAACACCACAAAGTTGATTGGAAGCCATTACTGCATTGACTTACCATTCAGACAGGAAAACCCTCTCTTGCCAAATAATCTTCATGTTGCAGAACATCGCCTCCAGAGCCTGAAAAGAAAGTTTGCTAAGAATGGACAATTTAAGGAAGAATATGTCACGTTTTTAAACAACATGCTGGCTCAAGGTTATGCTGAAGTGGTGCCTTCTGATCAACTTCAACAGAGTGATGGAAGTGTATGGTACATCCCTCATCACAGGGTTTATCATCCCAGAAAAGGCAAGCTGCGAGTTGTTTTTGACTGTGGAGCAGCATACAAAGGGACATCACTGAACTGTCAGCTTCTGCAGGGCCCTGATTTGACCAACTCTCTCGTTGGAGTCCTTGTTCGATTTAGACAAGAGCCCGTTGCAGTAATGGCCGACATCCAAGCAATGTATCACCAAGTTCATGTTTCTGAAAAGCACATCAACTATCTCCGCTTTCTCTGGTGGCCTGGGGGAGATGTTTCACAGGCTCCACTGGAACATCGCATGAAAGTCCACTTGTTTGGAGCTGTGTCATCACCAAGCTGTGCAAATCATGCATTGAGGAGAACAGCAGATGATAATGCCCAACATTTCCCTCATGAAGTGGTTAATACAGTGAAGTGTAACTTTTATGTCGATGACTGCTTGAAATCAGTGGCCTCAGAGGAGAAGGCGGTGCAGTTGGTTAAAGATGTAACTGCGCTCTGTCAGAAAGGAGGATTTAACCTTTCAAAGTGGATCAGCAACAGCCGAACAGTGCTGTTGTCAATTGCTGAAGACTGCAGAGCAAAGGAAGTGATGGCGCTGGATTTGGATGTGGACCAGCTTCCAATGGAGCGAGCACTGGGGCTACAGTGGTGCATTGAAACTGACAAGTTCAAGTTTAGAACATCACTGCAAGAACAGCCACAGACTAGAAGAGGTATTTTGTCAGTGGTCAGCTCCCTTTATGACCCCCTGGGTTTTTTGGCCCCATTCACCATTCCAGCCAAACTGGTGCTACAGGAACTTTGTAGGAAACACTTGGGGTGGGATGAAGCTATTCCCCATTCCCTCTCCAAGAAGTGGTTTGAGTGGTTGGAGGATCTCCAGAAGGTAGCTGAATTCAATGTGGATCGCTGTATTAAACCCAGAGACTTTGGAGACGCTGCTACTGCACAGCTTCACCATTTCTCTGACGCCAGCCAAGTTGGATATGGAACAGTGTCCTATTTGAGGCTGGAAAAGGATGACAACGTTCAGGTTTCATTTGTGCTGGGAAAGGCCAGAGTTGCTCCACTTAAGCAGACAACAATTCCTCGACTGGAACTCACTGCAGCAGTTCTTGCAGTTCGAGTGGATAGAATGCTTCAGAAGGAGTTGCAACTTAAGCTGGAGAAGTCAGTTTTTTGGACAGACAGCACAACTTTTCTTAAATACATCTGTAATGAAACCAGACGATTTCAAACTTTTGTGGCAAACAGGGTCTCCATCATTAGAGGAGCATCAGATACTGATCAGTGGAGACATGTCTGTTCTAAGGAGAATCCGGCAGATGATGCATCAAGAGGAATGAGGGCAGAGAGTTTCCTGACAGGCAGGAGATGGATACATGGGCCGAAGTTTCTCTGTGAGTCAAAGGAGGTTTGGCCTCAATTGGATGTTGATCTACATTTGATTCCTGTAGATGACACAGAGGTCAAAAAGGAGGTGATGGTAAATTCTGTTGTTGGGGATTTTGAAAGTGCCACAGATCACATGCTCTGTTATTTTTCATCCTGGACAAGGCTAAAAGGGTCAGTTGCTTGGTCTCTGAAGGTCAAGATAACTCTTGTGTTATTGGGACAGAAGAGAAAGGAGCTGTGTGGCCCTGTAGACCTTAGTAAGGACAAGATGGAGCAACAAGAGCAGGAAGTGAAAAGGAAACTTCAGAGCTTTAAGGCCACACTCAAAGGACAGAGCTTTACTCCTGAAGATCTTGAGAAAGCAGAACAATCAATCGTCTGTATGTACAAAAACACAAGTTTAAAGCTGAAATATCTTCACTAAAGAATGGCTGTAACAATGTTTCAAAGGGGAGTCCTCTTTACAGACTGGACCCAGTAATGGATAATGGAATTCTCAGAGTAGGTGGTCGGTTGGATAAAGCAGCATTACCAGCAGAGTCCAAACATCCAGCCATTTTGTCCAAAGACTTACATGTATCTGTGCTGATTCTGCGCCATATTCATCATCAATTGGGACATGCAGGAAGAAATCACATGCTGTCCAGGCTGCGGCAGAGGTACTGGATCATCAAGGCAAACTCTGCTGCGAGGAAAGTTATATCTGACTGTGTTGTTTGCAGACGCAACAGAGGAAAACTCATTGAACAGAAGATGGCGGACTTGAAAGAGTATTGCCTGAGAAAGCCCCTTTCACGGATGTTGGAGTTGACTATTTTGGGTCCATCGAGGTTAAAAGAGGCAGAAGTCTTCTCAAAAGGTATGGAGTGCTTTTCACCTGTCTGACTAGCCGTGCTGTGCATTTGGAGGTGGCACATACACTGGATACAGATTCCTGTATAAATGCTGTTCGGAGGTTCATCTGTAGACGAGGTCCAGTCTCCACCATCAGGTCTGATAACGGCACAAACTTTGTTGGAGCTAACAGGGAGTTGAAGGAAAGTCTGGCTGGTTTAAATCATGGCAAAATTCAAAGAGCACTGGTACAGGAAGGCATAAACTGGAACTTTAACACACCAGCAGCTTCCCATCATGGTGGTGTTTGGGAGCGCCTGATTCGCTCGGTGAAAAGTGTTTTAACTTCAGTTCTCAAACAGCAAATTCTGGATGATGAAGGCCTCCAAACTGTTTTTTGTGAGGCTGAGGCCATTTTGAATGATAGACCCATCACTAAAGTCTCTGATGACCCGGACGACCTGGAGGCACTCACACCAAACCACCTTCTGATGTTAAAAGGCAAGCCAATTATGCCACCAGGACTGTTTGATCACAGTGATCTGTACATCAGGAAAAGGTGGAGGCAAATACAATACATGGCAGAACTTTTTTGGAAGAGATGGATTTCTGAATACTTACCATTGATGCAAGAGAGACAGAAATGGACAAGACCAAGGAGGAATCTCATGTCTGGAGACATTGTCCTCATCGCAGACGCTGCAGCTCCAAGAGGATCTTGGATGATGGGGAAAATCTTGGATGCGAGAGAAGATGCAAAGGGCCTGGTGCGCTCTGTGCGCCTTCGGACCAGGACCAGCATTCTGGAGAGGCCTGTGACGAAGCTCTGCCTGCTGTTGGAAGCAAGAATGTGACACCATGGACACGCTCTCTCGCTCTCTCTCGCTCTCTCCCTCTCTCTCTCTTTTGTTGCAGGTTCACCAGCAGAGAGAAAGTGAACTAAAGTTAATGCATGAACTATATTTAGTCATAGATTGGGTTGAGGGAATAGCTCCTTTAATAATTGACGTAATTGTGATTTAATGCACAATTAGGGGCCGGAGTGTTGGAGCTATTTATTAATTGTTAGTATTTACTGCTGTTTAGTTTAGTATTTTGTTTAGTGAGTATTTAGTTTTGGTTATTCTTAATTATCTTTAATCAATTTATTTGATTTAATTATAATTACCTTTTTTATTAGTCTTCTAGTTTATTGTTTGTGTTTTAGTTTCATTTGGGCACGTTAGAGTGGGACCTGAGGCTATATAGGTAGGCTGTCGGTAAGGGACCAGCATGCACCTGGGTGGAATGATGGTTTTTTACCGCTGAGCAGGAGAAGCATGGGACTTCTTTGTTTCTTTGTTTGTTTGCACTTTTGGTTAAATAAACCACCTTTTTGTTGACTTTGGATATTCGTTTGGACCTCATGTTTTTCTGATGCGCGTACACCACAACCCATGGTGCATCAGTGGCCTTTTGATTAGGGATAATTTGAAGTTTGAATTGATGTTTATTTGTTTGACAAACGGCTACTACAGTTATTATTAGTGTTTTTGTTGTTGTTATTATTATCATTATTATTATTATCATTATCATTGTTATATTATTATTTTTATTATTATTTATTATTATTTATTATTATTATTATTATTATTATTATTGTTATTATTTAGCAATCAGAGGATTTGTAGATTTCAAAGTGGGCCCCAGCAGTCTTCGGTTTGAGAAAGCCTGCATCCATTCATGAATTAACCTCTTTTTGTGTGTTTTGAGTCTTAATTTTTTGCTTATTTTCTAGTTAGTTTAGTTATAAAAACTGCTTTACCTTAGTAATTTTTAATTATTTGAAAGAAAGAAAATAATAATAATTTTTCACCTTTTTTTAGGTGCCACTCAACATTCATCACACACACACACACACACACACACACACACAATCACATTGCATGTTGTTGATTAATCGTGATTAACATGTGAAACACTTGCTCTTTAATCGGCACCTTTACATCTGTTGGGTAGTAAAGGTGTAGTGCTCACTAATACTGACTTTAAAACTTTTATGAACCAAATTGGACAGAAAAATATCACATAGTTTATTTAATTTCCTGGAAAATAATAGGAGCAGAAAGAAAAAAATTTCGCTTTTCTCTTTCTGTTGCCACACACTGAAGAGATCAGAGTCCAAATAAAAGTAATTCATTTCTTTATTTACAGTTTTATGATTACAAAATCCATAGCCTACAAAAACAAGGTCACCAGCACAGCCTGGAAAAATGAAACATTTTCTATTTCTATTAATATTTTCTATTCATTTATTTCTCCATTTGAAGGTCCAGTGAACTGGTCCCTATAACATCATGGATCATGGGAAGCCACTCTTGATGCAAACCTGTGTGTGTGTTTATGGGCAACAGTACACATGCTTTTTAAAGTGATAGTTCAGACTTTTTTTTTGTTTTGGAAGTGTGGTTGTAAAAGTACAGACACATTTAGTCAGCAATGATTTCACTGAAGATGCTACATATCTCACACACACACACACACACACACACATATAGATACATAGGCACTTAACAAAAGGCCCACCTAATAAAATCCACTCCAGCGAAAGTCTGATATCTCAAAACTTACCTCATGATTTTATTTTTTTGTGTCTTGAATTATGAATGTTATATCACGTTTGCACTTTTACTGTAACACTTACATTTGTTTAATTTCCAGGAATGTTTCGCCTCTACATCTGTTTCATCTGAGTCTGGGTCACCACAAATTTGAGCGAGAGGAATGTAAATACATTGATATTTTAGGTTCCTAATTGCTTTTGGTTTGTTTCTCCTTTTTATCTTTGGATTCATTTATATTTATTTTGTGTTTGAGAATAAAGACATTATATGTGAAAAATAGAATTGTATTTATATATCTTCAAAATGATTCATACACATGTACACAGAGGGCAGAATCACAGTGTTTACATGTGTCCCCACGAGTCCTCACAAGCTAATTTTGGTGGCTAATTATTTTCTAAGACCATTTCTGTTTCCTCATTCACTTTCTAATTTTCATCAAAAAAAATTCTGTTCGTAGTTTGAAAATAGAAAAATAATTTTCTGGAAAAACAGGACAAACATTTATTTACATAACTTCAGAATTATTTATACACATAACCAAATGTTACATAAGCCCTTTTCCACTATGGTCCTAGCTTGCCTCGCCTTGGCATAGCACGGCACAGCACAACACGGCACGACATTTGCACTACAAAATAGTACCTACTCAACATGGACAGAGTCATCACTGCACAGCTGCATGAAACTGCCGTGACACACACACACAAACGAGTGACAAGTGACTTGTAAAGCAGTTGTTTTCAGTGTAACTGAATCATGAGAATGACACAGTCCCTGGACTGAAATACAGAGGTAGGGTTTGTGATGCAGTGCTGTCGCTAAATACACCAGACTCCTCTGTTAAATATTGAGATTTTAGACGTTTCCCTGGTAATTGTTGGAGATTAACTCACATTTTTAGGATTTTTAAGTCTTTTTAACTGATCTACAGTTCGGCATTGTTCGGCTTGATTTTTGTGTCTGGCGACGTCACGTGTAGTATTGCCTCAGCTCGCTTGGAACCTCGCTAGAGCAGGTACTAAAAAAAGTAGCGGGTTTCAGATACTATGCTAGTGGAAACACAACTTAATCCTGCCGTGTCGAGGTGATGGAAACACGGCAATAGTGCCAGTGCAGGCAAAGCAGACCGTCTCAGGCTCTGAATAGGGTGCTATTTAAACTGGTTTAGGGTCACAATAACTTCAACATATTTTTGGAGACATTATTTGAAGGTTGATATACTACATTGTATCGCTTTAAGATGTGACATGAATAAATTGTTTAGATATTGTAGACCTAAGAAGCCGAGACATTTGAGCGAGCGGCACAGGAGACACACACAGCTCACTCAGAGCTGCCGATGACACTCATTTCCCCCGTTAATATTGACCATCAGACAGTGTATGTGTTTCTTTCTTACCAGTTACTATGCACAGGTTGATTGTCAGTAGTTTCTGTCTGTATCCATCACATCTGCTCGTCCAGCAGGTGTATTTCCCAGCATCGGCTCTTGTGACATTTCTAATACGTATAGACTTGTTTGAAGTCACAAAGACTGTTTTCAGTTTAGCTGATGAGATTGTCGCGTTCCTCGCCTCGAAACTCCAGTCTGACTTTGTCAGTTCACCAGGACATTCGTGTGTAAAAGTGCTGCCTGCTGTCACATATATTCTTTTATGGATATCATTCTGAATTTCTGGGGGAATAAAAGAAGATAACATGCTTTGTGGATGAGGATCACACTTCCGCAGATAAGCATATTTGATAGAAGACAGTTGACAATTCGTACCTTTCTTGACGCCGACGACTGTGGCCTGTTCAGGGCTGCATTTGTCCTGATAACAGCTCTCACACCTGTACAGGCCTTGATCATCTTCCTTAAAATAAGAGATCACCAAGGAATGTTTTGACGTAAGACTCTTTCTGGGTTGAGATGAAGGATGGATTAGCATTCCGTGCTTATTTTGTTCAAAAATCATGATTTCGCGACTGTGATTGTTCTTCTTGTAAAACCATTTGAAAGTGTCAGAGTCACTTCTCTGACGTTGACATGGTATCACAGCTGGACATCCCAGCAAGAAGTCAAGTTGGTCTGTGAAAAGAAATCACAAGAGTTTGAATATAAGCTGTTTCTTACAAATACAAAGTTAAAAAAAATCATCAAGATAAAACACAAAGAATATCTGCTACATGCTAATATCGACAAATCAGTTGGTTACTTACTGTTTTCTGAGACAGAGGTGGAATAATTCCAAAAAAACAGACAAAGAATTAAGGCTTTTTGCATCGTGCTCACATTTCTCAAAAAGACACACTGCTAAGACACACATACATTCAGCTCTGACAGATCACAAATTGGTGGCTCTCAGATAAGTTTCTGATGTATCGGAAGTGGTCTAACAGTCAATGCTAAATGGAAAATTACAGTGGCTCTGCTCTCATTGTTTTTGTGAAGGTGTTGCATTTGTTTCTTTGTGCATGTTAACCTACACAACCTGCTCCAGTATCAGTCTCACTGATGCTCGATACTGTTCATGCATTCTCATTCATGCTGTTTAATCATCATACATCATTACTTACTGAATACATTTAATGTGGTTGTCAAGTCCCTCACTATGGCAAGGCTTTAGTGTGCAAAACTCCCCACTTGAAAATGCTGCTAATTTTTCAGGAAGACTTTACAGGAATCCACTCGTTACACTTGCTCTCTTTTTCTTCTTTCTTTTATTTAGAAGATTGATGCAGTGTTTACAGCCAGGTGAAAAACCTTTAAACACAAACAAAATACCATTCTAATAAATGAAACCGAGATAAACACACTCCAAACCTTGTAAATAAGTAGTAAATAATCTAACAATATCTTAATAAACAAATTAAATACAGAAATCACATGCAATATGGCAGTGTGGAATTTGAGTTGAACTCATGATTTTAACTATGAAACGAATTAATCATCTTTTAATACATCACATTTTGAATTGCATTCAGCTCACATGATTTTAAGAGGAATTAGTTTTAACTGTGGTTAACTACCATGAAATCATCTTTAACTATGTTTTCCAACATGGTTTTACCCACTAACATGTATAGTTTACAATCAGATCATTAAAATGACTTGCAAACAATGGACTTCGACGATGCAACAAGCTCAAGCTCACTGGCTGTGTCTTCCTTGAAAGCTTTGTTTTGCACAGTCTTGGTGTTTCAGTCCAATCCACACGATCTCATTCCTCCTCTCATGCTGCTTTCTTCCACTGCTGCTCTGTAGTGATTCTGTGTGCATCTTCTGTTCCAGCAGCATGGAGTAAGGTGCGTTTCAGTATCTCACCAGGCTTCTGGGTTTCCAGGCCTGGCCGGTCAGCTGGCTGTAAACACTGCATCAATCTTCTAAATAAAAGAAAGAAGAAAAAGAGAGCAAGTGTAACGAGTGGATTCCTGTAAAGTCTTCCTGAAAAAATAGCAGCCTTTTCAAGTGGGGAGTTTTGCACACTAAAGCCTTGCCATAGTGAGAGACTTGACAGTGAAAAACAGGCTGGGACTGGAACAGAGAAGCCAGGACAGCGACCGGTCAGGCCTGGAAACCCAGAAGCCTGGTGAGATACTGAAACTCACCTTACTCCATGCTGCCGGAACAGAAGATGTCCGACTTAAAATCACTGGAGCAGCTTAAAGCCATCAGAACAACGGCGAAGCGTCAATTCTCCCGGCTGGCTAACAATGTTGCAAGGATGCATGTGTGGTGACACGAGGGATATTACTATGTTATACTCCAAATACCGACAACGCCACCTTGGGTTATGGCCCAAGGACCAGTAGTAAAGGTCGACTAGTACCTTCAGACAAAAAGACGCTCAGGTTCGTTTACTCAGGGAGGGAATGAGACGGAGTTCAATGATCATGTCTAACAATTTATTATTAAAACAATCATGAGATTGACACTAACACAAAAAAAGAAAAGAGCCCAACTAAAACGGAGATGTAGTCTGAGGCTTACCAGCTGGAGGAGGGGTTTGGTAGGGGAAGTGACATCCAAAAGGAAAAGGAGGACACCCCACACACACAGCAAAAGGTGACGTGTAAACAAAGAAAATCTTAAAAAGGGATCACACAGCACACAGGACCACCACCACCCAGGAGAACCACCACCACCACCGTCGGCCTTCAGCACTAAGGGGAGAGGAAAACACAATTAAACGGGCTCAAATTTAAGGAACCAAATATAAATGATCAATTGATAAACTGAGAAATGTTAAATTATATTAATAAATCAACCAAACACAAGAAACAAAAGAGTCTCTGGCCAGAGATATCAACTCAACAATTAACCAGTTTAACAGTTTGAAATCAGATTGATCATATTAACAACATAAATTCAACCATTAAACAAAGAGTAAATAAGTAAACAATTAAACCAAACCTTGCCGGATTACACTTAAAACACTCTCTCACACACACACACACACACACACACACATAAACACACACATTTAGTTCCCAACCTTAGCGAGTGGCTGAGAGTTCGGGCAGACTCGTCGCATCCAGTACGAGTTACAGCCACACATACACACACACACAATGCAATCACACGTAGCAGCGGTAAACAGGCTGACCACAGGCGGCCGACCGGATCGGAACCAGGCCGTCGGAGCAACAGTCACAGAGCAACAGGACAGCGGCAGAACAGCGGCGAAGCAGCAGCCAAATAGCCGTGGTTAATCAGCTGTGTTTACACTTGGTGTTGGCGTTAGCCTTAGCGTTAGCTTTAGCGCTAGCCTTAGCGTTACAGTTCCAGTTATAAGTCCGGGTGCGTTGGCATCCCGTCCAAAGAGGGAGAGGGGTGAAGAAATCAGGCATGGCAGGGAAGACAGCCACCATGCAGCACACAACCAGCAGACTGTTAGAGGGAGAGGAGCGGAAGAGGAGCTTAGCCCCTGGCTATAGCAGCAAACAACAGAAGCATGTCATCACTCACCAATGCTCTGGTTGCGGCAATAAACACCGCCCCGACTGATCGGCTCGACCGCGGTGAAGACGCCGGATCTATTAGGGAACGACGGTTTTAATTGAATGAAACACGGACGAATATACACAAAACAGCACGGCAATATGTGCTTACCTGTGCTCGGATGCTAGCGGCACATACAACGACCCGGAAGCGAGAGATCAGGAGAAGGGACACAGCCTACTTTTCTCCCCTCGGTAAGCGCAGTGATTGGCTAATAAGTCAGAAGGGCCGGGGTGCAGTCAAACAAACTAAATCAGTGGTTGAACACCAAACTTCGAAAACCAATCCATGACGAGAACTTGTGCCACAGTAGAGGCATGCTGGTCACGAGTGAGAATGGCAAGTGTATATTTGCTGAAAACATCGGTCAGCACAAGGATGTTCTCCAGCCCGTTATGGGTTGGTTCAAGCGTGGTGAAATCCATTGCCAGGATTTCATTAGGCTCTGAAGCAAGCAGATGTCCCATGAAGCTACGAACAGGTGGCCCAGAGTCTTTAGCCACATGACACCGCTCGCAGGTTTGACACCAGCGCTTCACATCAGACAACATCCCCGGCCAATAGCACCGCTGCCGGAGCAATTCCAAGGTCCTGCCCACCCCCTGGTGTCCGTGATTTTGGTGGACCTCCATGAGGACTTTGTCCCTCAGAGCAGCTGGCAAAAGCACCTGGAGAACCAGTTCTCCCCCGTCAGAGCGAGAGACTTGCCGGTACACCACTCCGGCCCGTTCAACCAATCGCTCCCACTGTTTAAGAAGCACCAAAGCTGGTGGAGATAACTGCTTCCGATCGCCATAATTCGGGTATCGTTTCTGCCGCCAAAACACAAGAACTTCCTGGGTCACAGGATCAGCTTGTTGAAGTTCTCCAATGTCTGCAGGCAGATGCTGAGGCAAAGCCTGAACAGCAGCCTGAAAGGCTGTAGGCCCACTGGCCTGGAGAACCTGTTGCAAGGGCTGAGGAAGTGATGTGCCAGAGACAAGGGTCTCAAGGTCCGTGGTTCTGGGAGGATGCAAGCGAGACAGAGCATCTGCATTTGTGTTACTCTTGCCAGAACGGTAACGGATCTCGAAGTTAAATGACGCGAGTTGGGCTGCCCAACGCTACTCAAGGGCTCCAAGCTTCGCTGATGATAGATGGCTAAGTGGGTTATTGTCTGTGAAAACGAGACATTTGTGGCCAAGCAAGTATTCCTGAAATTGATCAGTCATAGCCCATTTTAGTGCCAGAAACTCCAGCTTCATGGAGCTATAATTGACAGGATTGCATTCAGTCGGCCTTAAGCTACGACTGGCAAAGGCTATGGGCCGCACTTTTCCTTCTCGCTCTTGGGAGAGCACTTTATCTTGGAGGTCGACCTCCAAGATAAAAGGAAGGGAGAAGTCAGCGTATGCCAGCACAGGTGCGGCCGTGAGCTTAGATTTTAGGGCCTCAAAACTCCCCTGATGTTCTCCTGTCCATTTTTCCACAACTGGTTCAGACCCTCTGGACTTGGACCCCACAAGTTCAGCTACAAGGCGATGAAGAGGGGCAGCCAACTTGGCAAAGCCTTCCACAAAGCGACGATAGTAGCTTGCGAACCCGAGAAAGGACCGCAGCGCCAAGATGGTGGTGGGAGGCTGCCAGTTGGCTACCACCTCAAGCTTGCTCGGGACGGTGGAAACACCTTCGGCTGAGATAATGTGGCCCAAGTAGCGCACCTCCCGTTGGAAAAAGGAGCACTTTGACAACTTGGCCTTCAGGCCCTCGTGTTGTAAGCGCTGCAGTACCACTTCCAGTCTCTCAAGATGTTGTTGAAAGGAGGATGAGAAAACAACAATGTCATCCAGGTACAAGAGCAGCGACTGACACTGCTGATCTCCAAAAACACGCTGCATAAGTCGCTGGAAAGTGCTGGGCGGATTACACAACCCGAAGGGCATGCGATTCCACTCAAAGAGTCCGAAAGGAGTGCAAAACGCTGTCTTTGGTCGGTCAGCCTCTGCCACCGGGACCTGATTGTAGCCACTGGCTAAATCCAGAGTGGAAAACCATTGGGCTCCTGTGAGTGCATCCAACGACTCCTCGATCCAAGGGAGAGGAAATGCATCTTTTCGGGTCCGGTGGTTAAGCTGCCGATAGTCTACGCACAAGCGCAGACTACCATCCTTCTTTTTAACCAGCGTGATTGGTGAAGCAAACGGACTACAACTTTCCCTGATAACTTGCGCACCAAGCAACTGATTAATGTGCTCCTTGACCACTTCGTATTCTGATGGCGGAATACGTCGATAGCGTTGACGGATAGGAGTGTCGTCAAGAAGAGGGATTTCATGTGCTATCAGGTTGGTGCACCCCAGGTCGCCATCGTGAGTGGAAAAGACAGAAGCATATTTCCAAAGAAAATGTCTGGCTTCCTTCTGTTCTTCAGCTGACAAAGCAGATAGATCAACCACATCTATTTGGTCTTGCAGTCTAGAAACCACAGCTTGGGATGCAACGGTGGCCAGATAAGATGGAACCTCCTTAATACCAGAAGGTAAGCTCACCACACAAACTTCACGCAATGCACCGACCTCTGTACGAGGGTAAAGCAGCACATCACATGTTCCCACATTCACAACAGGTATATACACAGTACCTCCCTCAACTCGAACCAGTGCTGGAGATGCAAGCAGTCCAGCGGGGAGACCCCGATCTGAGGGCTCAAAGAGCACAGTTGTCCCAGAATGCTGTGCAGAACAGGTGGCTGGAACGAGCTGCATGGTGCCACCAAAGATACGGAAAGCTTTCTTGCCTTGCAGCTTTACCTTGCCAATAGCATCAAAAGGGGAAGTCAGAGAGGCTTGATGGCACCTCTACAATGCCTGCACCACTGACTTTGGTGCTTCAGTGACGGTGGCTAACTTAAACAGGGCAGAGCCATGTTGCCCAAACAAGGTGCTGTAGCACCTTCGTAAAATGTTCATCCCCAAGACACCCGGGGCAGGAAGAGATGCATCAGCTGGAGTGTCCTTGACCACCAATAACCCACACCCTGGCAAAATCCTACCACAGAGCTCGACTTTGAGTTCCAAGTAACCAAGGGATGGGATGGGCAATCCATTGGCGGCTTGAAGCTGAAGCCAATGGCAAGATTTAAGTTTCTCTTGGTCCCAAGTTTCAAAGTGTTGCCGGAAAAAGCTTTCTCTGACCGTGGACACCATGGACCCAGTGTCCACTAAACAAGGAACTGTTACTCCCCCCATAACCACATCCAGGTGTGGACAAGTGCTGATTAGCTTAGCTTCTCTCCGATCCCCCCACAAGACAGTTGAGCCAGTGGCAACTCCCCTCGACTTTGACTCCGCAGTTCGACGGGCGCTAGTTTCCCGAATGCTGAGCTGAATCCCGCCGGGAGACTGGTCGGCTGGAAGCAGAAACTGAAGGTTGAGGAGGGACACGCTCCCCTCTGTACTCCCTGGCAAAGTGGCCAGGCTGTTGACATCCCTGGCAGATGACCGGATCACGGTAAGAATAGTTACGCTGCTGACTGATCTGCAGCTGAGCAAGAGTTTCTGTAAGATGTTTAAGCTGTTCCTGTTGGAGCTTCAACATTTGTTTCACCTCCTGCAGCTCTGAAGCCTGGGGTGGACTAGCCACTAAAGGAGCAGTCTGGACACCACACTGCAAACCCATTAACAAAGGAACTGAAATGTTAAATTATATTAATAAATCAACCAAACACAAGAAACAAAAGAGTCTCTGGCCAGAGATATCAACTCAACAATTAACCAGTTTAACAGTTTGAAATCAGATTGATCATATTAACAACATAAATTCAACCATTAAACAAAGAGTAAATAAGTAAACAATTAAACCAAACCTTGCCGGATTACACTTAAAACACTCTCTCACACACACACACACACACACACACACATAAACACACACATTTAGTTCCCAACCTTAGCGAGTGGCTGAGAGTTCGGGCAGACTCGTCGCATCCAGTACGAGTTACAGCCACACATACACACACACACAATGCAATCACACGTAGCAGCGGTAAACAGGCTGACCACAGGCGGCCGACCGGATCGGAACCAGGCCGTCGGAGCAACAGTCACAGAGCAACAGGACAGCGGCAGAACAGCGGCGAAGCAGCAGCCAAATAGCCGTGGTTAATCAGCTGTGTTTACACTTGGCGTTGGCGTTAGCCTTAGCGTTAGCTTTAGCGCTAGCCTTAGTGTTACAGTTCCAGTTATAAGTCCGGGTGCGTTGGCATCCCGTCCAAAGAGGGAGAGGGGTGAAGAAATCAGGCATGGCAGGGAAGACAGCCACCATGCAGCACACAACCAGCAGACTGTTAGAGGGAGAGGAGCGGAAGAGGAGCTTAGCCCCTGGCTATAGCAGCAAACAACAGAAGCATGTCATCACTCACCAATGCTCTGGTTGCGGCAATAAACACCGCCCCGACTGATCGGCTCGACCGCGGTGAAGACGCCGGATCTATTAGGGAACGACGGTTTTAATTGAATGAAACACGGACGAATATACACAAAACAGCACGGCAATATGTGCTTACCTGTGCTCGGATGCTAGCGGCACATACAACGACCCGGAAGCAAGAGATCAGGAGGAGGGACACAGCCTACTTTTCTCCCCTCTGTAAGCGCAGTGATTGGCTAATAAGTCAGAAGGGCCGGGGTGCAGTCAAACAAACTAAATCAGTGGTGCCTCATACCACTACAATCGCAATATTTCCAGAAGAGGAGCTCAGAGACAGTTTCAAAAAGCTTACAATTGAGGCCAACAAAGTCATGGAGGATCCATTGAAAGCAAACTCCCCGATGCACTGAAGAAAGAGTGGCTTCTCTATGCAGCTGAAAAGAGCAGTGCTGATCCAGACAAGCGCTTTGATGGTCTTCTAGCTTTCCTCAAGAGTCAAGAAAGCATCTATGAGCAGCTGGAACAATTGAGGGATGAAGACCCACCAAGAAAAGAAGTTCGGCCTGAGCAGAGGCAAGCTAGAACCAGGGCCTTACAGCAGTCAAGCAGCCATCTTTCCGGATGGGTCGTTTGTGGAGATATCAAGCATAAGAGAAAGCTCTACTTCTGCAAAAGGTTTCGCACGCTCAGACTCACAGAAAAGAAGGATGCAGTAAGGAAACTGGGAGCCTGCGGGAAATGTCTGGAGGTTCATCATGAGGATGACCACTGCAAAACGTCATTTTTGTGCAGAAATCCTGATTGTGAAGGCAGGCGGGCCGCAGAACACCACTACTACCTATGTCCCAGTGCTGAAGCGTCAAGAAGCAGCGCAACCCAGAGGAAAAGCAAAGGCAGCATGGTGGGAGGTGGCAACAAAAGGAGCTACACTGAGGCCCAAGAAGAATTCTTCAGCAAACTATCGCCTGATTTAGCCCAGCAATGCCAAGATGTATTCTGCAACTCAGTGTCTAGAACCTCCCATGCTGCAAAGAATCATTCAAGTCTTCTGGAGGGAGGCGGCTTAGTAGAGTGGCCTGTCATCATGATGCTACTGGAGGTTACAGCCAATGCTGGACAAAGGATTGGTACCCTGATTGACCTAGCTTCAGACACCAATTACATCACCCACGAGGCAGCAGGTCGACTCAATCTCAGAAGTGAAGCAATCACACTTGTGGTCCATGGTGTAGGAGGAATGAAAGTCTTCGTTAAAACAAAGCGTTATCTCCTAAAAATCCGTGTCAGCACCTCAAGAGGCACCTTCAGGTCCCACCAGTTGATTTGCTACGGGCTAGACAGCATCGCAGATGTCAATAGGCATGTGAAAGCCGAGAAACTGCAAAAGTTCTTCCCAGACATTCCGCTCAGTGAACTAGTGAGACCAAGAGAGATCCATCTTCTTGTAAGTCACAAGAATTCTTTTAGACTGGCCCCCTGTTAAGCAGACTTGTGCTAATTGGCCCCCAGGTCATTTGAGATTGACACCCTTGGGTTAATGGAACGGTAATAGAGAAATGAGATCGGACGAAATAACCTTTTTATGCACATGAGTGATTGTGCCTAAAACTCTCCATTGTGTTATCGTTTCCTTCTTTCTTCATCTCGCTTTGTTTCAGGCACATTCAGCGTGTCACATTTCAGGGTTGAAAATAAAGACCCACCACAAAGCAGAACTTCCTCTGGCAATGGGAAAGTTATTAATCACACGCTTCACCACGAGACCAACCACGGACCATAGAGGGGAAAAGTTTCTGCAAATAGCACCAGTGCCAATTTCTAGCCATCGGAGTTCACTGTGTACTTTTAATCCACTGAGATCAAGCAATCTATCGCAGAACTTGACTGAATGTATCTGACACTAATATGCTTGGAATGACCTGCAGTCAAATGTCTACTTTATTTCATAGTTGAAAAAGGTATGCCCATAGGGTATGGGTTTGCGCGCTCACTTTTTAATTTTGGGGTGTCTAATTTGATGTAGGGGGCCTCATGACCCTTTTGCATACGGTCCCCGTACTCCATTGAACTGCCTCTGGCCAAACCCCTCCTTGCACACCTGACTTGCTGTGTTTTCCCCCTTTAAAGGAGAAGGGTGTTGCTGCAGGCTTGCAGGCTTGCAGGCAGCAGTTTCGGGCTCGCAGAATGAGGCCCCGTTTTTTTTGCAACAGTGCCACTCAGCAAATTGGATGAACACAAAGTTTTTGTTTTTTTATTTCACTTGCGCACATGAGCGTCACCAAAGATGGACAATCACAGTTTAAGCACTTAGTGGGTTAAGTTTAATTTAAAATTGGATATACATTTGGGGGAATCGTGTACATGTAGCAGTATGAAGCTAACAATGACAGTACTGGTATTAGGGGCACTTTTGTCAAACATGCAACTCCTAACAACCAAGATGAATTACAAATAATATTTGGGTGGAATAAACCTTTTAAAATCATCCAACTCAGTAGTCCTGAACCTGCTCCTTTCCGGTTTGCCTGCAGGCCTGCAGTTACATTTTACTGCTTTAAAAAGCAGGGTTTCTATGTTTATCTGTATTTGTATCACAAATAATTTGGTACATCGTGCTAATACAGTGTATGAGGGCAGAATAAGTCATATAAAATGAGAGCTTTCTGATAAAAGTCTTCAGAGGGAACATAAAGGACGTCACTCAGTGTGTTTGCATCCTAAAAAACCCATATAGAGCCATATATAGATATAATCATAAACTGCGTTTATGATTCCATGTAGCCCATTTTAATCATTTAGTAATTATAAGTAGAAGATTATAGGTGTTTCACAATTCTCCAAATCCTCGATTCGATTTGATTTTCAATTTTAAGGTCACTTTTTTATTCTATTCTATTCTCAATCCTTTGTTTTTCCTCTCATTTGGCACAGATGGGTCTGCCATTTTTAGACTTGTTTAGTTTAGTCAAGGATCCTTGGTTTGTATGTCATGATTACTCATTTAATTTTTTGAAGACAATCATTTTGATTGTCCACATGGTGTCATGTGATATCATGTCCATCAAATCAATTTTTTTTTTTTTATTTTATTTGTAAGATGTAGCGGTACTACATAACCCAGAATGCACCACTCCGCGGGTCATGTTGTTTACTTCCTGTTATGTGAATAAACGCTTACGACGTGAGTCCACCGTGTCCCGCAAGATCATTATACATGGTGTCAGAAGCGGCGAACTGCAAGTCTCCGCGGCATTATCGGGTACAGTACAGTGCAGTTAACTTGCGGAAGAGGTTTTCGTGTATTTTTAAAGACCGGCAATGGCCGTCATGCAGGCGAAGGCAGTCACCGGTGCAAGGTGCTAGCGGCAAGAGTGTTGCTAGGCTACAGCCGCACTTGGAATGTCGGAGGGTGAAGTGAATGCGATCCAGAACGCATTGGAGGAGCCTGATTCGGAACGAGAAGAAGTCAGGAATCCACGAGCGATGGCAACCACAGTTCAAATAACTCCCCCAGAGACATTCAACTTTTCACATCCTTCAGAATGGCCAAATTGGATCAGAAGATTTTAAAGGTTTCGTATTGCAACAGCTCTTGACAGTAAACCAGAAGAATATCAAGTAAATTCACTCCTGTATGCAATGGGTGATGCAGCAGATGATGTTTTGGCTGTTTTGCCATATGATGCAGTAAAAACAGCATTTGAGCAACTCCAGACGTCAACAAGATGGTGAGAGTGCAGAATCATTCATCACATCTGTTCACAAACTAGCAGAAAATTGTGGATTTGGAGTGCTCAAAGAAGAACTTGTAAGGGACAGAATTGTAGTTGGCATAAGAGATAAAAGACTTTCTGAGCAGCTACAAATGGACTCGGAATTAACACTTGCAAAAGCCATACAAAGAGTGAGACAGAGTGAAACTGTAAAGAAACAACAAGTAATTCTGCACAACAGCTCTGCAGCTGAAAAACCATTAAATATGGACGCACTATGAACACGTAAAACAAGAGGAAAACCACAGGAATGGCAAAAGAAAGAACAAAAGCCAACAATGCAAAATTAAAAAGAGTGCAGTCGCTGTGGTCGGAAGAACAAACACTCATGGAAAGACTGTCCAGCGAAAGATGTACAATGCAGAAAATGTCAGAAGAAAGGTCATTTTGCTGTAGTTTGTCACAGTAGTGAAGCTGTAGGATTACGTGAAGTGACAGAAAACCAAAATGATACAGACAGTGAGGATTGTGTGTTTCTGGGAGAAATCGAGACAGAGAGGTCAGAGCCCTGGGTGCAAAATATCAAGTTAAATGGGGAAAATGTGCAATTTAAATTTGACACAGGGGCAGACGTTACGTCTATTCCAGAGAAAATGTATAGACCAGACAGGGATGGCACGGTGCAGAAGCCAAGAAAGAAACTACTGGGACCAGGCAGTTACCCACTTAAAGTAAAGGGCTGCTTTGGGGCAGAATTAGTAGTAAAAGGGCGCAGCACATCACAAGATGTTTACCTTGTGTCAGGTCTTGTACAGCCACTATTGAGCAGACCAGCATGTGAGGCTTTGGGACTAGTGTACAGACACAGTTACTGAAACAGAGACAGATTTCAGAGCAGCCTACCCCGAAGTGTTTAAGGGTTTAGGAAAGCTAAAAGAGCCTTATCACATAGAGCTGGAGCAGGGAGCAGTACCTGTAGCCCTGTCTGCCCCACGACGTGTTCCCCTTCCTCTCAGAGATGCAGTGAGAACAGAGCTGCAGAGAATGGAAGAAATGGGAGTCATTTCAAAAGTAACAGAGCCAACAGAGTGGTGTTCAGGCATTGTAGTGGTTCCCAGACCAGCAAATAAGCCCCCCAGAATATACGTAGACCTCACACCTCTGAACACAGCAGTAAAAAGGGAACGACATATTCTTCCAGCAGTTGACCAGACATTAGCAATGATGAAAGACGCTAAAGTGTTCACAAAGCTTGACGCACGTTCCGGATTTTGGCAAATCCCCCTCACAACGGAGTCACGGCCTCTCACAACATTACCATGCCTTTCGGAAGGTTCCAGTTCAACAGGCTTCCGTTTGGAATAGCCTCTGCACCAGAGCATTTTCAAAGGAGAATGTCGCAGATGCTGGAGGACTTTGAGGGCGTGGTCTGTCATGCTGACGACGTTCTGGTCTATGGCAGAGACAAATGGGAGCATGATGAGAGACTGCACCATGTTCTCCAAAAGTTCCGAAAGGTGGGACTCACTCTTAATGAGAAGTGTGAGTTTACAAAAAGTGACATCATCTTTGTGGGACACAAAATCTCAGCGAAAGGCATTGAGGCTGATCCAAATAAAGTAAAGGCGATACAGCAGCTTCCACAACCCCAGAGTGTAGAGGATGTGCGCCGTCTCATGGGCATGGCTAACTATTTAGCTAAGTTTATGCCACAACTAGCCACGATCACTACACCACTAAAAGAACTGCAGAGAGAGAGAAATTAGTGGATTTGGGCAGAACCACAGGAAGAAGCTTTCAGAGACTAAAGCAAATATTAAGCTCCCCGGGAGTGCTCGCTCAGTACTCCAACTCAGCAGACACAAGAGTAGCTGCAGATGCATTGCCATATGGTATTGGAGCTGTACTCACACAGAAACAGTCAGACAGCTCGTGGCGACCTGTAACGTACATCTCCAGAGGACTCACTGACACAGAGAAGCGTTATGCGCAAATTGAAAAGGAGGCGCTCGCAGTCACGTGGGCATGCGAAAGACTTTCATCTTATCTGATGGGACTACAGTTCACACTCGTCACGGATCACAAACCCCTGGTTCCTCTTCTGAGTACAAGAGGCCTGGACGACCTTCCTCCTCGTATCCTAAGATTCCGCCTCAGACTGCTGCACTTCATGTTCATCATCGTCCACGTCCCAGGGAAGAACCTCGTCACGGCTGATACCCTGTTGCGAGCTCCACTGGCAGGCCCGCCCTCTGCAGGACATCTTCAGCTTGAGAAGGAGGTAGAGGTTTTTATGGACTGTGTAGTATCCCATCTCCCAGCTACAGATAAAAGGCTGGAGGAGATCAAGTTAGCACAGGGAAAAGACGAACTGTGTACAAAGATCAGGAAACAATGTGAGTCAGGCTGGCCAGAAAAATGGAAGCTAGACCCAGACTTAAAAGGTTATTGGCAACACAGGATGGACTTACATGTAGCGCAGGGTCTTCTCATGAAAGGGGATAGACTTGTGATACCACCTCCACTGAGGGCAGATATTTTACGATGTCTACATGAAGGCCACCAGGGCATTTCAAAGTGCAGGGCCAGAGCAAAGGAGGCAGTATGGTGGCCGGGCATCTCAGCACAGATAGCTCAGATGGTAGAAAGTTGTGAAATGTGTCAAAAACATAGGTTACAGAACTGTGAACCACTGCTGCCTACTCCTGTTCCTGACCGTCCTTGGCAGAAGGTTGCCATGGACCTGTTTGAGTGGTCAAAGAAACAGTATATTCTCATTGTTGATTTCTTTTCTAGATACATTGAGATAGCCGAACTCAAACATACGTCTGCAGAGGTCACTATTAAAGCAGTCAAAGAGACCTTTGCGAGACATGGGACTGCTGAGACAGTGGTATCAGATAATGGGCCATAGTTTTCTTCAGAGCAGTTCAGGCAGTTTGCAAAAGAGTACCAGTTCACACATGTTTCGAATAAGGGATGAGGAGGGGAGACGTGAGCAGGCAAAACACTACAACCGGAGACATCGTGCCAGACAACTCCCACAACTCCCACAACACAGAAAGTGTGGATTACAACAGAAGGATCCACTGGAGCAGTAGTCAGACCTGCTGATGCTCCCCGGTCATATGTGGTATAGACTGAAAGAGGTTTCCTAAGGAGAAATAGAGGTCACCTGAGACCAACAGGGACTGTTACGAGGTTATAAATGCACAAATTCCAAAGTTTGATATGGTGTTATAGCAGATGTTTAAAGCTGTATGCATGTAATGATGTCTGAAAGAAAAGGTTTACATTACAAATGTTCATGCCAAGTAATGCAGTACATTTATGTTTGTTAAAGCTGTTCTAAACACTTTATAAAGAAGCATGACTTTAGCTTAAAGGAGGAGATGTAGCGGTACTACATAACCCAGAATGCACCGCTCCGCGGGTCATGTTGTTTACTTCCTGTTATGTGAATAAACGCTTACGACGTGAGTCCACCGTGTCCCACAAGATCATTATACATAAGATCAGAATCAGAATCAGAAGAGCTTTATTGCCAAGTACGATTTGCACATACAAGGAATTTGTTCTGGTGTCAAAAAGCAAAGATACCGGTCCTTTTTCTTCTTCTTTTTTTTTTTTTTTTTTTTACTTTATTTTACCCTTTACAGCAGTATAAAAACTGTTAACTTGCTCAAATAAGATGAGGTTGTGGTTATAGAGGGAGCGTGTCATGAGTAGGAGTGTCGTGAGCGCTGCAGGCTGCAGCCAAACCCTTCTCCATTCACCGCCAGCACTACGCAGCTGGATTATTGCTTCATTCTCGCTCTGTCCCTCTGCACAGAGACACTGGTCCTACAGCCATGGATTTGTCAGGACTCTTCGCGGTGTTTGATTCGGGCTGGCCTCGCCTTCACCACCTGTTAGCTCTGCTTTGTCTCTATGTCGTAGTTTATAAATTACGCGTCTTATGGCTCCAAAGAAGAACCGAATTTAGAATCACGGAACACTTTCCCGGACCGCCGAGACACTGGCTTTGTGGAAATTTACTTCAGGTAAATCAATAAACGCGTCACAACAAAAACAACAACAACCGTGTTTTTATAATAGTTATAAATAACTTTGTTGTTATTGTTATGTGCATTACTGGGTAGTATTAAGCTGAAATGCATGATCATAGCGTTTGGTACAGTTTTGCAGCACCTTTTACTTTAATAACATGTTCTGAAATGACCAGATCACGATGGCTGCATTGATTTATAATGGGACATATTCATATGATAGTAAATACATTTCAATCTCCTTGACAATTGTTGAATATAAAGTAACGGTGGTTACAATAATAATGTTCAGGCCACGTCGTCAGTGTCAGTGTCACGTTCACTCACAAATGTGCTCCAGCATTTGTAGAATTCCAAAAGATCGCAGCTTTACGCACGCCCTAATCCATCTGCGCATCAGTGGAGCTGTGAAGCTTCCACTGTTCGTACACCACAGACTCAGAATATGTGACTGAGAGTTCTATTTTTATTGATAGGTGGCCTCACTCTCTCACTCCTTTCATCCATGCATCATAACTGAGGAGTGAAACAAACACCATAGCACAGTACATTATAAACCAGGCCCACCTTTCCCCTCAGGACATTTTTGAGAATTAACTTTTGGGCCGTACAGTTTGCTCTCATTCTCAGTTTACTCATGATAAACTGTGCAAAAGGTGCATTCATCGTCAACTATGTTTTAAGAATTAAAACGTAAAAGTTTCTCTTCAGCTTCTTAAATGTGACTATTTTCTGGTTTCTTTGCTCCATAAAACAAAGAAATCATTAAGACTGAATCATTGTTTTGGTTTGTGGACAAAACAAAACATTTGAGAAACACTGATCAACATTTTTTAACAACTTTTTCTAACAATTTATGGACAAAACGATAATCAGCATTAATCGATGATGAAAATAATCGTTAGCTATATAGTAATTATAAGTAGAAGATTATAGGTGTGTCACGATTCTCCAAATCCTCGATTCGATTTGATTTTCAATTTTAAGGTCACTTTTTTTCTATTCTATTCTCAGTCCTTTGTTTTTCCTCTCATTTGGCACAGATGGGTCTGCCATTTTTCGACTTGTCTAGTTTAGTCAAGGATCCTTGGTTTGTATGTCATGATTACTCATTTAATTTTTTGTAGCAGCCATAAATGAAATGGATTAATAAAAGTCGGCTGCAACTAACGATTGCAAAGATGAACTGATTACTAAAGCCTCTTTCCCACTTATGGTCCCTGCTCGCCTCCACTCGCCTCGGCGCGGTGCGGCATGGTTCAGTTTGGTTTTCCACTACACAATAGTACCTACTCAACGTGGGCGGAGTCATCACTGCATGGGAAACATGACAAATGATTACATTAATGGTGGTGTCTGTTGTTAGGAGTTTGTTCCATTCCGTTATTGTTTTAAACTAGAACTCTGATTGTCCTAGTGCTGTGTTTCTTTTGGGTATGGCCCACTAAGAGTGAACATGCATTTGCTTATTTAATTCATCTCCAGAGTTTAACATATTGTGTTTGAGTATTTGAGTGATGATATTGTCATTATTTGTCGTGTTCATTTTTTTCTTGCAGTTTAAACACGATGGGACCGACTTTGACTTGATCCTGAAGTGGGCAGAACAGTATCCTTGTGCTTTCCCAATGGCATTTGGTCCCTTTGTGTGTTTCCTCCACATTTACCACCCTGAATATGTAAAAACCGTACTGTCATCAACAGGTGTGTTCACATCTTTCTCTGAGATGATACGTTGGTTTTTACGTCTACTGAACTGAGGCATATGTTTGTTTCTTAACAGAACCTAAAGATGACGTGATATATAGATTTATTGAGCCCTGGATTGGTAAGACTGCTTTACCTTGACTTGCTTTCCATATTTACTAGATTGTCTCTTTAAACTTTTCCTCACTCAATCACTCATTAACTGTTTCCATGATCAGGTAATGGTTTACTGGTCTCAAACGGCCAGAAGTGGTTTCGCAACAGGCGTCTCTTGACACCAGGGTTCCACTATGATATCTTAAAATCCTACGTGACATTGATGTCAGACACTGCTACAACAATGCTGGTATGTGTGTAAATCCACATCAAGCATGATCGGGCCAACAGAGAGTTGCAGAGATGTCATTCATGTCTGTTCTCTCACTGTTGCCAGGACAAATGGGGAAGATATGCAAATACAAACGAGTCCTTTGAGTTGTTTGATCATGTGAGCCTCATGACACTGGACAACATTATGAAATGTGCCTTCAGCTACAACAGCGACTGTCAAACTGAAGGGTGAGTCCGTAAACACTCTCCACCTTTACTCATTCAACTGTCGTCATACATTATACATTAAAATATGCACACTGCATCTCATGGGGCTTCACCTTGCGACATTGGACGCTGACTAACAGCAAACCGTTTTGTAGTCAGCTACCACAGAAAGTTTAGGTGGCATCTCATATCAGCTGTCCTCCGTTAGCTTGCTTTCACCTTTGCAGTCCTTTCCACTTTTTCTCTCTTCCCCTCTTTTGACTTCTCCTTTTGGGCAGAGGAAAAAATGGTGGTCTGGGGCACCACCTTCCCTTTTACAGTCTTTATTTCTGCATAGGAAAGTGTCTCTGCAGTATCCTTCTTCATCATGGTTTCCAAGACATCTTCTGCATGCTACCAGCTTTCTCAATACAGCTTTCTTTTCTGGTAGCTTAAGTTTTTTGAACTTTCTACAGAAGAAGATTTTGTTGTTGTGCCCACTATCACCACAGATACCACATACCTCATCAAGCTCTTCTTTCTTTGTGTTTTTTGTTGAAGCAATCTTCCTGTCATACTTCTTGTCTGGACGATCTGATTTCTCCATCTTCTCCACAGTTCTGAGCTGTTCGAGTCTCTCTAGTATTCCTTCTTGACTTTTCAGGAACCTCAAGAGCATGTCAAAGTGGTTGTCTGATGTGACATTGTGTCTGGGTTCAAACATGAACATCAACCAGTCTCTTTTAATAAAGTCAGGCAACTTACTTTCAATTGATTTAATTACCAGTGGGTTATTTATGGCTCCAGAGTTTCCTAACTCTGTGAGATCCGCTAGGGCCTTCTCCACTGACTGAATGAGGTCAATGACCTTTCTGGGCTGGTTCCCCTTCACTTGTGGCATCTTCTCCAGCTCTTCAAGTATTTCCACAGTGATGGTTGACTTGTTGCCATATCTGTTTTCCAGGACTCTGAACATGTCATTGGCATTTGTGTAGGTTGAAAGCCTGAGGTCCTTTGAGATTTTGTCATCCACACTTTCCAAAAGTTGAATTTTCTTAACTTCAGTTGATCCGGATGGCTCTCCCTGCTTTTGCAGGCTCTCCCAGTCTTTCATCCATCTGTGATATTCCCTCTTGCTTCCATTGAAGATAGGTAGAGTGGTTGGCTTGATTCTCACTATTGGTGTGAATGTTGCTGGTTGGGGTAGTAGCTTCACTCCTGTGCCTTGCTCATTGATCGTCCGTGCAGTGGCAAATTCAGCTTTCCTTAATTCAAGCCTGTAGTAGGATGCTCTTAGGTCCTTGACTCTTCCACCTAATTCATTCTTTAATTCCACAGGGATCCATCTCTCCCATGTTGACATTGCTGAGATGGCTTCCTTTATTCTCTTGTCCAAGAGAACGAGGTGCACTTCATAGCCCTCTAAATTGGCACTTTCCACGGGTACATCGGCCGCTTTGTCGTTGGCTTTTTCTGCTTCCAGGATTGCCACAGGAAGTTCACTTCCTCCAGACTTTGACCACAGGTTTGTTTGAACAATGTCTCTTATTTCTTTCAACTTTGTTTCGCCTTCTTCTACAGATTTATCAATGTCGGCCTCTTGCTGTTCATCAAGACCTGCGTCCTCGTCTTCAGTCGTAATGTCAGCCTCCAATCCAATCCTGTAGTCCTCATTGGCATCGAGCATCTTTCTGAAGCAGTCTGAAAGCTTAATGAACTCCTCCTTTAACTCCACTTGAAGCATGCTGCTTGCTCCTCTTGAAATGAAGTTGGCCTGTCTTGTGAAGCTGCTTTTTGCAATGGTCCCCTCCTTTTTGAGCTGCTGGACCGACTTCCCCAGGATCTCTTCTGCCATCTTGACTTCTGCGTCAGCAGCTTTTACTGGATCTGAAGCCGTTTATCCTCAGGGCCGGGCTGCTCTGCGTGGTTTACAACTGTCAAGTCCTCCTCTTGTTCAAAATCCAAAGGACACAAGGACAACTCAAATTTCCAACTCAATCACTTTTATTTTCCTTTTGCCTTTTTGATGTGAACAGGATAGCTGGGAAAAGTCTTCACAAGCACATCTCTTACAATGCCTTTGCTGTCAGCATTCACACTGACCACTCTAGCCAGCTTGTACTGTCCTCTTAGGGCATTTTGGTCAGCCAACCAGACCACATCTCCAACAGCAACATTTCGCTTTTTGGTGTGCCATTTGTTTCTTATGAACAGATTTGGTCCAGCCAATTGGCTCCACTTCTTCCAGAAATGGCTTAACTCTGCTTGAATATGTTTAAGTCTTTTGTAAGGGTACCCGTCAAACTGGAAATCTCCAGGGTCTCCCTTTGGATTGGCACGTCCTAAAAGCAGAGAATTCGGGGTGATATACTCTACACAATCTTCTCTGCTTTGAGTTCTTGCATCGATGGGTCTTTCATTTGCAAGGTTGGCTGCCATGAAGAGAAAAGTTTGGAATTCTCCCCATGTGAAAACGCCATCTCCACCAAGGTTGCTCAACGCCCGCTTCACTACTTTGACAGCTGCCTCTGCTGCACCATTCCTATGGGGAGAGTCTGCAGGATGGATTTTCCACGACCATTCTGTACCATGCTTGGCAGCTGTATCTTCAAGTTCAGACCTGTTCAGTCGGTCCAGGAATTTGTGAAGCTTCTCCAGAGCAGGTCTGGCTCCCACAAAGTTAGTGCCAGGGTCTGACCAGAGTTTCCTGGGATGTCCTCTCAGTGAAGTGAATCTTTGATAGGCTAGCAGGAATCCTTCAGATGACATGTCACTCACCACTTCAGTGTGTATGGCTCGAGAAGCCATGCAGCAGAAAACTATCCCCCATACTCTGAGTCTAGCTCTCTTCTTGACCTCATCTTTAACTTCATAAGGGCCGAACAGATCCATGGTGGTGAATTCAAAAGGTGAAGCTGGGCCTGTTCGCTCTAGAGGCAGGTCAGCCATGATTTGTTGACACTGTTTTGCCTTGTTTTTCCTGCAGACCACACAGCTGTCAACCATTTTCTTGGCAAGTCTACGGCCTTTTATTATCCATGCTTTCTTCCTCATCCGGAGAAGGGTTCCTGCCACTCCTTCGTGGTTTGCTTTGTGGGATTCTCGTGCCAGCAATGTAGATACCCATGCTTCAAATGGTAAAACTGGCACTGCTGTCTTATCTTCGTTGAACGTCTGAATTCTGCCTCCACAAACTAGCAGTCCAGAGTTCACATCTTTGTATACTGCCAGTCTGCTTAGAGTTGTGTCTGAAAAAGATATACCTTCTTGAGCTGCGAGAAAGAGGTCCTTGAGTGCATCTTCATGTTCTTTGACAGTCAGCATAGCTTGCTTGGGTGATGTTACCTCCCACTTTGACAGTTTAGGGGCCCGGCACTTCCTCTTCAGCCACTGCTTGGCAGCTAGACAAACCCAGGCAATCATTCTCACCAGTTTGGACAGGCTACTGAATCTTCTTACTTCTACGAGATCTTTAACCCAGCCAGTGGGCTTCCTTCTTAGAAGAAGAGGTGGGTTTACCACAGGATTTTCCTCTTGAGTCTCAATCTTTGGAATTTCCTGGATGGCTTGTGGGTCTACTTTCTGCTGACTCCTCCTTGCTTGAGCTCTTGTCAATGCACCTGAGAGTGCCTTCCTCTGGAGCTTGTTTACGCTCTCTCTAGCATGAGCTGCAACCTCTCCAGCTGATTTTATAGGCCACTCCTCCAATGGCCACTTCAGGAACTCTGGTCCATTTTGCCATGTGGAATTCTCCTTCAAATCTTCAGGAGCGCCCCCTCTTGTCATGATGTCAGCTATGTTTAGATTTCCAGGGATCCACCACCAGTCTTGCATTAGTCCTGCCTTCTGGATTTCACCCACTCTATTTGCAAAGAAGGTTTTGTACCCATAACTGACTCTTTGTATGGCTCCCAAGACTGTTTGACTGTCAAGTAGATGGAACCATCTCTCAATCTTCATTCGAGCATGCTTTTCCACATACTTCCTGATCCTGGCTGCAAAGACAGCACCACAGAGCTCAGCTTTTACAGCTTCTCCCTTCTGATCCAGAGGTGTCAGCTTGGCTTTTGATTCAACAAATCGAACTTCAATGCCTTGACTTGTCTTCCATCTTAAGTACATCACAGCTCCATAGGTCTTGTCACTTCCATCAGAAAATGTAATGCCCCAAGGTTTCCCTTCCCAGCCAGCTGGTGTGAGGCTCCTGTGGAATTTCACCTGTCCAAGCTGCACATATTCTTCAAAAAGCTGTATGGCTTCTTCTCTGAGGCTTTCTGAGAGAGGTTGGTCCCAGGTTTCTTGGGTTAGTTTCCCACCCCCTCCCTCTTGGAATGCTTTTCTCACAAGAATTGCTCCCTTCTGTTTGGCAGGTGTAACTAAGCCAATTGGGTCGTACAATCTAGCTACTTGGTTTAGGAGATCCCTCCTTGTCAGTGGATTAGGTGTCTCAGTTCTCACCTCCTCCTTGAGAAGATCTTTTCCAACTCTCATTTTCTTCTTTCTTTTGGAAAAGTTAACTGAGGTTAACATGTAGAGCTTATCTTCATCCACTTGGTAGCCGATGCCCAAGGCTTTGTTGTCTTCGACTCTCATTTGATTCGGAAGAATTAAGGTTCTGCCTTGTTTCTCTGTTGGACCTTCGGTCTCCATTCCTTGCCTCCCACTTTGCCCTGACCGTACCCATGGTTTGAGGACGAAACCTCCTGCTTTCAAGATCTCTTCAACGTTCGCTGTGATTTCGTCCAGTCTATTTAGGTCGTTCTGGGAGGTTAAGAGATCATCCACATAACTGTCCTCTTCAATGACTCTGCGCTCATCCTCCAAGTGAATGAAGTTCGGCAGCCGTGCTGTTTCCCTCATAGCCAACTGAGCAATGCAACCAGCAGGTCTGTCCCCAATGTTGACTCTGGTAATGGCATAGTCACTTATCTCTCCATCAGGGCTGTCCCTCCAGAGGAACCTGTGAAGATGCATCTCACGCTCCTCCAGCCATACAGAGTTGTACATCTTTTTGATGTCTCCTAGAGATGCATGCATCCCTTCTCTGAACCTCAGCAGGACAGCTCTGATCGGGTTGAGAACGTCTGGTCCCTTCAGAAGAACATCATTCATACTCACGCCTTTGTATTTCTGGCTACTATTCCATACAATTCGAACTGGTGTCGTCACTGAATGAGGGTTTGGCGCCACCAGGTGGCTTACGTACCACACTGGTCCGTTCCACTTGTCCATGATTTTGTTGGAGAGTTTCATGGCTGCGCCCCGTTCAACCATTTCGTTAATCTGGGTAGCATATGCGACTTTCCAGTCTGGCTCTCTACTTAGTTGCTTTTCCATCCTTAAGAAACAAGCCTGGACGGCACCTTTGTTGTTTGGGAGAGAGGCAGGATCTACCGTCCAAGGATACTTTGCATCCCAATGTGGAGCTGCTGTGTGAGCATCCCCCTTCTTGTAGGTGAGGCCTCCTTTAATGATCTCAAGCTCCCTCTCCTCTGCCAGGGTAATTTCTTTTCCTCCTGGTGGACAGTTTCCACATCGGCATCCTCCACATTTTGGCTCACATGCGGCTCCGATGCTGTCCCAGTGCCACCACTCAAGGAACTCACGGTTGCTGGCAGCTGTAAATTTGGTCTGAGCAACATCCTTCTGCTGTAGCTGGGCTGTGTCAGTTGTTAGACTTGCGACTTCTTGATATTTGGCAACTGCTGCCCTCATGGAGCGAGCAAAGTGTGTTTTGGACTCATATGCTGCAACCTCCACTTCTTCAAACAAGTCGGGATGTGCTCCAGCCACTGTCTTCCCTAATGGACTCTCCCACAAGACGAGGTCTCTGATTATTTTTACCCTCTGGGGAGCCAGTCTTCCCTCTCGGTGGCTTATGAGAAGTTCGACCTCTTCTGGCCTTTCCAATTCTTTAAGTTTGACTCCTGGGAAGAATTTTCTCAACTTCTCAGGTTTAATTACTTGATGCACTCTGGCGATTTCATCCAAGCCGTAGCAGACCATTTCATGAGCTCTCTCCGTCCCTTTTGGAGTCTTGACTCTGACTTTGAGGAGATACCTTTGTGTGTTCACCTTCATGGTCATTCCACCAACTCCATGCACAACTAAAGTTATCTTCTCATTTCTTAACCTCAGTCTTTCAGCAGCCTTATGTGTAATGTAGTTTGTATCTGAAGCAAGATCAATTAAAGTCCCAATCCTCTGCCCTGCATTTGCAGTGACTTGCATCACCATCATGATGACAGGAAGTTCAGGGATCCCATTTCTCTGCAGTAGCTCAGATTGGCCTGAAGCGTCGAGTGTCACTTTGTTTTTGTTTGTGTTGGTGAAAGCCTTTCTGCATCGATCTGCCATTTCTGGGGAAAGTTCTGATAAGATCTTCTCTTGTTCCTCCGTTAGCTTGCTTTCACCTTTGCAGTCCTTTCCACTTTTTCTCTCTTCCCCTCTTTTGACTTCTCCTTTTGGGCAGAGGAAAAAATGGTGGTCTGGGGCACCACCTTCCCTTTTACAGTCTTTATTTCTGCATAGGAAAGTGTCTCTGCAGTATCCTTCTTCATCATGGTTTACAACTGTCAAGTCCTCCTCTTGTTCAAAATCCAAAGGACACAAGGACAACTCAAATTTCCAACTCAATCACTTTTATTTTCCTTTTGGCTTTATCAGTTGATTGGTCTGGACGGTAAATTAGGTTGTAAACCTTGAAAGACAGAAACAAAAGTTGCAATTTTAATTAAACATTTTAATTAAACATTTTTTAATGTATTTTAAATAAATTTAAACATTAATTAAACATTTTAAATGGATTAAACACTTAAGCCTTTTACATAAAATAAAGAAACTCGAATTTCATCCATTTTCCAAATTTTTTAATAAAGTTTTAACATTTACTATCCTTTTGTATCTTCACCGTTAATTTTCCTAACTCAAAAATGAAATACTGTTTTATCACAAATCTATTTAACTTAAATCAATGCAGCCAATGCTTCAATGTGTTTTTCAGGCAATCTACAAAGTAAAACAAACTTAAACATTTGAAGCAGCATTTCAAACACCATGAAAGTAAATAAAATGTTTCACCGACCATTGGCGTCTTTGGACTGAACCTATGAGTGAACTTGAGGTCTTCTTTCTGAAGTTTGTTTGACTGAATGGCTGAGTCCCTCAGTGTCTACACAGGTGCTCCAAATAAGTGACAATGACTGATCAGGTGACAGGCAGTCAGTTTGCTGCTGCTGGTGAACTCTGGGAAGTGTAGTTTTCAGACCCATTCTGAGAGTCAGCTCAACATTCCAATTCCAAATTCTCTTTAAGCTAGACACCACAGAAAATGGATCGGCCCTAAAAATGAAAAAGTGCTGTTTGAAAATGGTTAGTTAGCACAAGGGGAGAATTCAAAATATTGCCATAAATTCATTTTTTGATGTCAAATTATATCGTTTTTAATTTCTTAACAAAGAATTGTTTATTTTATAATTGTATCACCGTTTACAGTCAAATGTTGTAATTACCGGTAGGCTCAATTTTTTCTGTGTGACGTCAATTATCGGATATCAGCTAACACACCAAGGTCCCCCAATATGGCCAATGACAAAACCATACCAATACTAATATATAATAATGCTTTTTCCACTGCAGAGGTAGTGTATTAATATTAATATAATAATTAATATTGTGCATGCTCATGTCGTAGCAGATCTAGATCTACATATATATAAGTGTATAAGTGAAGGAATAAGTCTCTTCTGCTTACTCTTCCAGCCATTAGTCCAATATCTAATAATACATTTTAAAAGTAATATCAGCTGATACAGTAAATATTGTGTAACCCTAGAATGTATACATGCAGTTACTTTCAAGTCAAAGGGGAGAAGGATAGCTCTGATTAGAGAAGACGTCCTGAACTGTGGTTTTGATGTTGCCTAATACACATTTAAGGCAGTAACTAACATTTATTGTCTTATAGGTTAATCCAAAGTTTAAACATTATCGTTTCAGTGGGAAAAATGATTACATCAAAGCAGTGTATGACCTTGCTAATCTGATAAACTTGCGGATGAGGTTATTTCCGTACCACAACGACCTCATCTTCCACCTCAGCCCAACTGGCTTCAGGTTCAGGAAAGCGTGCAGGATTGCTCACAGACACACAGGTAAGCGCAGCACATGATTTGATTACTAACGATCAAAAACATTGGCTTATTAACACTTATTGTTGTCCTCTTTTAAAGCGGAGGTCATAAGAAAGAGAAAGGAAGCACTGAAGGAAGAAAAGGAGCTGGAACGTGTGCGATCCAAGAGAATCCTGGACTTTCTGGACATCCTTCTCTCTGCAAGAGTATGTTATATTTAGGATTTGTATTTATATTTATTTTAAAATATCAAATTGATGGCAGAATTTGCTGTGATTCTTTGCAACACAGGGAATGAATTTCCTCACTGAGCTGAAGGTATTGATGTTGTTGAAGTTGGCTGAAAAAGTCATTTATTGTCATTCATTGATGTCTTCAGCCAAAGTCCTGTTCAAAGTCCAAATCACTTCCTGTGTTTATGTACATGTATATATATATATGTATGTATATATATATATATATATATATATATATATATATGTATATGTATATATATATATGTATGTATGTATATATATATATATATATTTTTTTTTTTCAATTCAATTTCAAAAACTTTATTGATCCCAAGGGGAAATCCAAGGTCCAGTAGCTTAGACATCACACACAACATAAACAGTATGATGAAAAAAGAAAGGAATGAATAAAATGAATACACATGAGTCTATAGCCCGATGTAGCTGAGATTGGCACAGCACCCCCCACGACCCTCTGGCGGAGGATGAAGCGGTAGATGATGACTGACATACTACAGCTCTGACGTGATAGATTTCTTTCATCATTTACCTTTAAATATAACTTTATTTTCTTTGATTAAATATTAGTCTGTGCATAGTGAGGTAACATTTTCTAGGACCACTGATTTACCTAGCTGCTGTTTCACTTTACTGTTCATTCACATACTGATAACACCACCTTTGACCAGCTGAAACCTCCCTAATTAAGTTTTCTGCCACCTATGATGTTTAACTTGACACTTTTTGTCACTTATTTTTGTTTGTTTTTTTTTGAAGTGGAGGAGCTAAATGCTAAATGCAAATCGGTGAAGTATTCCTTTAAGGACACTTAAGAAATACTGATTCATACACGCAACAAAAGGCTCATCTAAAAAGCCTACACCTTCTTAAGTCATGATTTCTTAGTACATTTTGGAGCCAAAGGATTTTAACAACCAAAGTCACTTGAACTAACTGACGGAGGCAGCAGTAGATCAACAGCTCCTGCGTGCCGTGATGTTAAAGTGCTTTATTGTGAGTGGTTTATAAACTTTAGTTTCCTGTCTGAAAAGTGTGTCACATATGAACATATTCTTAAGATATCGTAGACGAGAAAGCAGACAAGCAGACCAGTTTATGGAGTTTTATATTTTTGTCTTTAATCTTGACTTTCAGGATGAGTGTCAGAACGGGCTGTCAGATGAAGAAATCCGAGCAGAAGTGGACACCTTCATGTTCGAGGGTCATGACACCACAGCCAGCGGCATCGCCTTTATCCTCTACTGTCTTGCCTGCCACCCAGAACACCAGAAGCTGTGCAGGGAGGAGGTCACTGACGTTCTGTGTGACAAAGACACCATGGACTGGTATGTTGGCGTGTTCTCTGCTCTCTGTGCTGACTTTGATTAGTGTTAGGCGTTCACCTAAGTGTGAATCTATCTAATTATGTGAATCTATCATTAACATTGTTGTGTTTTTTTTTGTCTTATCTTAGGGAGGATCTCAATAAAATTCCATACACTACAATGTGTATCAAAGAATGCCTTCGTCTTTACCCTCCTGTACCGGCAATAGCCAGAAAAATCACCAAACCCCTGAAATTTTTTGATGGCAGGACTCTCCCTGCAGGTGTGTGGTTCACATGTGTCAGTACTTCTAAAGTGTGAAGATACTAAAGCTAATACAGCCAAAAATATTACTTCAGTTGATATTTTTAGATTTCTAGTGTTCAAATACTCGTTGTTACTATAGTTGTTTAGCAGGTTGAAGGGTTAAACCTTTCTTGCACTGCTGCTGTACAGTGCTCTAGCCCCACTAAAGAAAAGTGGGGTCAAAGTCCGAGTAGTAAAGGTGGATTGGCACATTTAAATAGCCGACAGACAAATAAAAAAAAAAGTACTGACGCTTATAAGTGATGTTTAAATAATAAATGCATAATTAGCATATTAAAAAATTCAGATACTATTGTTGAATAGCATCTCTAAGTTTCCTGTGAACATGGAACTCTTCTACTCATAATCCTGTTCTTTTATTTATTGTTACATAGCTAACAGATCGGCCGGTTTGCTCTTGACTCCTGACACACAGCCAGTGTGCAGTGCAGCTCCAGCCAGATCAGCAGAGATGTCAGATCTCTGGTCTCTGCACTGACTGCACTCGCTATGTTCCTTAACTTTATGTTGAAATTCTTAATGCTTTATGTGTGTTTTGTTTGTTTCCTGCACTCAGCTGTGCAGGATATTTTATGACCTGATAGTCAGTTTTGGTTCTGTTTTAACACTCATTTACATGTGATTGCAGTCGCCATGGTTACAGCTGCATGTCAGGGAACCTGTAAACAATGATGTCATTGACAGGTTAGAGGTGGAGCAGATCATATTTCTCTGGGTTCATGTGCACAGTGCACAGTTCATTTGTAGTCAGTTTTTATCATATATTCAGGTTCATGCTGTTGTTTATCGTCATACGACTTGTCCTAATCCAAAATGTATTTTTATTTTTTTATTTTGATACAGGCTCCAGAGTTTCAATATCTATCTTCAGGCTTCACAGGGATCCAGCTGTATGGGAAGACCCACATGTAAGTAAATATAGAGGCTCTCTGAATGAAAGTGTTCAATGTTGTGGCTGATTTGTGTACAGCAAAACAGAACAACATGTCAGTGAGAGTGAGGCAGAAACAACAAAATCAGTCAAATACGAAACCTTTGCAGAACACTCAGGAACTGAAACAAGAGAAACACTAATGTCACGATAAACATGTTGGGTAACCAGGACAACCTGATGATAAATGTGCTACTGGAATTTGACTTTTGTGGACGGGAGTAGAGAACATTGAACTGTTGGATTGTCTATGCAGATGTGGCTGTGTTAAAAAACAATACTTGCACTGTCTGCACTGACTTGACAACATTAACAGAACACCAAGAGGCTTCATCCAGAACTCTAGAAGACATCTCAAAGCCAATTGCACATGTTACACTTATGTGAAGGTGCTATTCTGCATAGGCTTAAACCTCATTAGCCACATCATTAGCAAAAAGAGGCTACATATACCCATTCCAAAGTTGAGCTAACACCATTCACCTCCTCTATACCTTAGTTTCCAAATACTGTAAATGTATCACCGAATTTTCAGATTCACCAAAAGAAAATACTCCAACTAAGGATATCTGTGTGTCGGACTGCAAAGAGTTTATGACACACCAGTTATGTTGAGTTTTTGACTCTCATCACTGAGCTGATCCTGTTTCCACCAAACCTGCTTTTATGTATAGATGTACAGATATCCTTAGTTGTAGGATTTCCTGTGCGGAGTATTTTCTTTTGGTGAATCTGAATATGGAAACTTAAGGTATAGAGGAGGTGAATGGTGTTAGCTCAACTTTGTATATATATATATATATATGTGTGTACATATATATACATATGTTCATATTGGGACTGACTCATCTTTTAGCACAAGAGCTTTAGAAGCACCAGGTTCATAGTGAGCCAGTTTCTCCCCTATAGATCTCCATGAGTTAACATCATTAGTTTCATCATCTAAGCCATCAACCTGTCAGTTAGATCCTATCCCCACCAAACTGTTTAAAGATGTCTTTCCTTTAATGAACAGCTCTATATTAACTCAAATGAATCTATCCTTATTAACTGGATATGTGCCCCATACGTTTAAAATAGCAGTTATTAAACCCCTTCTCAAAAAAGCGACCCTTGACCCAGATATTTTAGCTAATTACCGAGCTATATCTAATCTTCCCTTTGTTTCTAAAATCTTAGAAAAGCCAGTTGCTAATCAATGATGTGAATATTTGCACATTAATGGCCTGTTTGAAGATTTTCAGTCAGGTTTTAGATTAAACCATAGCACAGAAACAGCACTAGTTAAAGTTAGTAATGATCTTCTCTTGGCTTCAGATAATGGTCTAGTCTCTTTACTTGTCCTGTTAGATCTTAGTGCTGCATTTGACACCATTGATCATAATATTCTACTGCAGAGACTGGAGCAGACTCTTGGTATCACAGGTGCTGCCCTCTGCTGGTTTAAATCATACTTATCTGATAGATTCCAGTTTGTTCATGTTAATGATAAAGCCTCACTATGAACAACAGTTATTGTGGAGTTCCACAAGGCTCAGTGCTTGGGCCTATACTTTTTACCTTATATATGCTTCCTCTAGGGAACATTATGAGAAAGAACAACATACACTTTCATTGTTATGCAGATGACACACAGCTATATTTATCAATTAGGCCGGATGAAATAAATCAGGTTGTTCAACTCCAGGAATGTCTCAGAGACATTAAGTCCTGGATGACCTGTAACTTTCTACTTTTAAACTTTTATACTCGGCCCTAAACACCTCAGAGAAAAACTTTCTGATCACATTGTCACTTTAGATGACACCACCATGGCTTCCACTTCAACTGTGAGGAACCTTGGAGTTACTTTTGACCAGGAAATGTCATTTGATTCACACATAAAACTCATTTCCAGAACAGCCTTCTTCCACCTGCGGAACATTATGAAAATTAGAAACATTCTGTCTTTACAGGATGCTGAAAAACTAGTTCATGCTTTTGTTACATCTAGATTAGATTACTGTAACTCCTTATTATCAGGATGTTCCAACAAGTCTGTTAGAACCCTTCAGTTCATTCAAAATGCTGCAGCACGAGTTCTGACAGGAACTAGAAAGAGAGACCATATAACTCCAGTGTTAGCTTCTCTACACTGGCTCCACCCACAGTTTAGAATTACATTTAAAATCCTCCTCCTCACGTACAAAGCACTTAATGGTCAGGCCCCTTCATATCTGAAAGACTTAGTCTTACCTTATCACCCTAACAGACCACTTAGGTCACAAAATCCAGGTTTACTTGTGGTTCCCAGAGTCTGTTAGAGCAGAATGGGAGGCGGAGCCTTCAGTTACCAGGCTCCTCCTCTCCTGTGGAACCAGCTTCCAATGACAGTTCGGGAGGCGGAGCCTCTCTCTGTATTTAAAGTTAGACTTAAAACTTTCCTTTTTGATAAAGCTTATAGTTAGAGCTCTTAGTTCTGCTACTATAGACCTAGACTGCTGGGGGATTTTCCTGTGGTGCACGCACATTCACTCTCTCACACTCAGGGTATGAATATAACTTTTTATATGTCATTAACCTTGTCTCTTTCTCTCCCTAGTTTGTGTCCTTCCTTCCTTCCTTCCTTCCTTCCCTCTCTCTCTCTGTATTCTCATCTTGCAGGTTGCAGGATCCAGATCCAGTTTTCGACGCTATCCATATCATACATATCATCACCATTATTATTGTGCTATAATTAATAGTCAATATCATTGACTGTATAAACTTGTGACTTGATACAGTTGTTGTGTATCTGCTCCTGGTCTCTCTCTCTCTTCTGTCTCTACCTCATCTCCCTCTTGTCCTTTCTCTCCCCCCTTTCTGTCCCCCACCTCTCCTCTGTCCCCCATTTTCCTTTCACCCCGACCGGTCGAGGCAGATGCTGCACATCTCTGAGTCTGGTTCTGTCAGAGATTTCTTCTTCTGTTAAGAGGGAGTTTTTTCTCTCCACTGATGCCTAGTGTTTGCTCATTGTGTGAACTGTTGGGGTTCTCTGCTCTCCTTGATGTTGTCTATGTACAGTGCCTTAAGATAATGTATGGTATGATTTGGCGCTATACAAATACAATTGAATTGAATTATATCTACTACATCTTTGGAAACACACTCATCACACTTGTCTGATAAAACCAGTAAGAAGCCTAAATGCTAAGTTCTGGACTATTGGAGGCAAGAGAGTTTACCGGGTCAGAGTGAGGGCGTGGTATTTTATTATCTGGTGGTAGCAGACTGGAAAACAACTTTTATTGATGTGTGCGATCTGAATCAAATAAAAGTGGATGGTTTGGTGTGTGATTTATGCCTCACTGAAGTTTCTTTTTTTTCATGTAGGTCTTTGACCCACTGCGCTTCCTACCTGAGAATATCTCCAAGAGGTCACCTCACACGTTTTTGCCCTTCTCAGCTGGACCCAGGTTTGTCCACACACTGCATGACACCATGTGACTGCACCACTCACAACATGGCAGGGAGGTTTTCAGGTCACGGTGATACAGGTCGTGCTGACCAGCTGAAAACAAAGAAGAAAAAAATCTAGGGATGGTATCATTGAGATTGTCAAGTTACATTTTCACACTTTAAACATTCTTTCTTTTTCATTCTGAGCATTTTGGAGCAGTAAAATATTGCCATTTTGTTATTTTGAGCTATAATATAACAAATAAATATTTATTTACAGAACTTTTTACATGTGATGAATTCAATATATGTAATATATATATATATATATATATATATATATATATATATATATATATATATATATATATGGACGTCTCTTCCTGTGATGTTCGTAGTAATGAAAAACAACAGTCAGGTCACTGTAAACCTAAAAAAAAAAAACATTTATTTTTATTAATAGCTTTATATTCATATAATGGACTGTGTGCTTAAAGTTTAAATCATTGTGATGGATAATCTAAATATATAAGTTGTAACAGAAGTCCAGTTTTTTACTATAATATGGAGTGAGTTAAATAAATAGATGTTTGTGAATATCACTAACATCTGGTATCTTTTTTTTACTGTAACTATTACTGTATTGTTTGAATTCCTCATGTTTGACACACAATGTTGTGTTGTCTTCGCCCCAACAGAAACTGCATTGGTCAGAACTTTGCCATGAATGAGATGAAAGTGGTGGTGGCCCTGACACTGAAGAGATATCACCTGATCGAGGACCCCACACAGAAACCCAAGTTAATTCCTAGACTGGTGCTGCGCTCGCTCAACGACATCCACATTAAAATCAAACGTGTGGATCTGAGCTAAGTCGCTGAATGAAGAACATGTTTGTTTTTTAAATGTATAAACACATGAGAGGTAAAGCTGTAATCGAGAGGAAATGTGTTGATAATTTTTATCAAGGTGCGAGGTGTCAACTACCGTAGGTGTATTGGAAGAACTGAACTTAAAGGGCTGTTTCACCCAACTAAGAGTGAACTTAAAACCAACCGTGTCTGTCCAGTAGAGGGAGGATTAGGTCGGGGGCTACAATAAAGTTTGATCGTTTGAATGGAGATGTCAAGATGGAAGGAGGAAGTGTGACTTATATGAATATATATATATATGAATATATATATATATATATATATATATATATATATATATATATATATGAATCAAACAATTGAAGATATCAAATCACTCAAGCAACATGTTCATGTTTCTTAGCGTTTCCATTAGGAACCAACCACTCGATTCTTTGGTACATTTCCCTTTGGGTACCAGAGTCAGGGTGAAGCTAGATCGACTCCACCCACGACAATCAGCCGATTGGTGCGACAAAAAAACGTCACTCCCTCGCAGGGTGTTTTAGTATCCCATCAACTAAAAACAGTCGTTACATTCTACGTCTACGTCAACTTCAAATGTGATAATAAAAAACCTCCCCAAACTCAACAGACCTGTGTTTGAAATACTTAAATGAAGAACCTAGTTCTGTGTTTTGTAGTTCATCAAACTTACATTTTATACATAAAACTTTATAGATCACGTTGTCCTTATTTTATGGGTCACCAGATGAATTACATTTGAGCGGAATCTTCTAATTAATGTTACTCACTACAAATGTGTCGTTAAAAAAGGCTGAATTTCTATGTTAACCGTCAGTGTAAAAGTTTAATAACATTACACATCATAATCTTATTTTCTTCAGTCCTTCAGTATACCATAAAGGTCATTTAATACAATGTGTGACTTCTTTAAATTGTTTATCTCAGATTCCTGGAAGGTTTCTCTGTTTAACAAGTGTTTTCTGTCCATAAAGACGTTTCAAAGCATATTTAGTCGGTAATTAGTCAATAAAACAGTGTCTCCACAACATTAAGTTTCAGTCAGATGTCTTTGAACCACCAATAATTGATGTTCACGGCTGTTAACCACGCTGAGCCAGAGGTGACCTTCTCAAACCATACAGGACCAGACGTTACATATCACATTTAAAAAGACTGGGCTTTTACAGGTGGCCTCTGTATGGGATTAAAAAAACATTGAAGTCCCATCTGTCCGGATGGCAGCGTAGTGGTGAGCACCGTTGCCTCACAGCACAACGGTTGCCAGTTCAAGTCCCAGTTAAACTGTGTGTGGAGTCAGCATGTCCTTCCACAGTCCAAAGACACACAGAGGTTAATTGGACATTCTGAAACGACCGCAGCTGTGACCGTAGCTGTTTGTCCTGTGACCTTTGACCCTGTGTCAGCTGGGATCGGCTGCAGCTCCCTTGATGATAAAGTGGTAGATAATGGATGAATGTCTTCTTCCTTTTTGGAGGATGTGCTTACATCATTGTTCAAAAGTGACCCATATATGAAATCTGCAAAACTCACAGGGTGAGAATAAAAGTAATTCATTTCTTTATTTACAGTTTTATGACTACAAAATCCATAGCCTACAAAAACAAGGTCACCAGCACAGCCTGGAAAAATGAAACATTTTCTATTTCTATTTCTATTTTCTATTCATTTATTTCTCCATTTGAAGGTCCAGTGAACTGGTCCCTATAACATCATGGATCATGGGAAGCCACTCTTGATGCAAACCTGTGTGTGTGTTTATGGGCAACAGTACACATGCTTTTTAAAGTGATAGTTCAGGCTTTTTTTTTGTTTTGGAAGTGTGGTTGTAAAAGTACAGACACATTTAGTCAGCAATGATTTCACTGAAGATGCTACATATCTCACACACACACACACACACACACACACACATATAGATACATAGGCACTTAACAAAAGGCCCACCTAATAAAATCCACTCCAGCGAAAGTCTGATATCTCAAAACTTACCTCATGATTTTATTTTTTTGTGTCTTGAATTATGAATGTTATATCACGTTTGCACTTTTACTGTAACACTTACATTTGTTTAATTTCCAGGAATGTTTCGCCTCTACATCTGTTTCATCTGAGTCTGGGTCACCACAAATTTGAGCAAGAGGAATGTAAATACATTGATATTTTAGGTTCCTAATTGCTTTTGGTTTGTTTCTCCTTTTTATCTTTGGATTCATTTATATTTATTTTGTGTTTGAGAATAAAGACATTATATGTGAAAAATAGAATTGTATTTATATATCTGCAAAATGATTCATACACATGTACACAGAGGGCAGAATCACAGTGTTTACATGTGTCCCCACGAGTCCTCACAAGCTCATTTTGGTGGCTAATTATTTTCTAAGACCATTTCTGTTTCCTCATTCACTTTCTAATTTTCATGAAAAAAAATTCTGTTCGTAGTTTGAAAATAGAAAAATAATTTTCTGGAAAAACAGGACAAACTTTTATTTACATAACTTCAGAATTATTTATACACATAACCAAATGTTACATAAGCCCTTTTCCACTATGGTCCCAGCTTGCCTCGCCTTGGCACAGCACGGCACGACACGGCACGGCATTTGCACTACAAAATAGTACCTACTCAACATGGACAGAGTCATCACTGCACAGCTGCATGAAACTGCCGTGACACACACACACAAACGAGTGACAAGTGACTTGTAAAGCAGTTGTTTTCAGTGTAACTGAATCATGAGAATGACACAGTCCCTGGACTGAAATACAGAGACAGGGTTTGTGATGCAGTGCTGTCGCTAAATACACCAGACTCCTCTGTTAAATATTGAGATTTTAGACATTTCCCTGGTAATTGTTGGAGATTAACTCACATTTTTAGGATTTTTAAGTCGTCTTAACTGATCTACAGTTCGGCATTGTTCGGCTTGATTTTTGTGTCTGGCGACGTCACGTGTAGTATTGCCTCAGCTCGCTTGGAACCTCGCTAGAGCAGGTACTAAAAAAAGTAGCGGGTTTCAGATACTATGCTAGTGGAAACACAACTTAATCCTGCTGTGTCGAGGTGATGGAAACACGGCAATAGTGCCAGTGCAGGCAAAGCAGACCGTCTCAGGCTCTGACTAGGGTGCTATTCAAACTGGTTTAGGGTCACAATAACTTCAACATATTTTTGGAGACATTATTTGAAGGTTGATATACTACATTGTATCGCTTTAAGATGTGACACAAACTTCAGAAAAGGGAGTGAAACAATGAATAAATTGTTTAGATATTTGTGAGCTTTTCCCACTCACTGGGGTTCGGGAAGGACGAGGAGGCGGCGTTGAGGGAGCAAAGGTACCGGTTTATTGTCCAATGAAAACAATCAAGCAAACAAAACAAAAGGAGTCAGCTGTGGCTGCGATGTCAGCGCTCTGCTGCGCTGCGCTGCTCTGACTGTCTGTGTGTGTCTCTCCGTCTCTCTCTCTCTGTGTCTCCGTGAGGACCCAGCCTACTGCAAGAGACCAGAACCAGGTTACAAACATGCTTATATAGCTGACTAATTACCTGATTCTGTCCAGCTGTCTGATCACCGGCTGAGCCACTCCTTCCTTTCCTCCAGCAGCCGTCGCTCTAACCAAGCCCCACTGCCACAATATTGTAGACCTAAGAAGCCGAGACATGTGAGGGAGCGGCACAGGAGACACACACAGCTCACTCAGAGCTGCCGATGACACTCATTTCCCCCGTTAATATTGACCATCAGACAGTGTATGTGTTTCTTTCTTACCAGTTACTATGCACAGGTTGATTGTCAGTAGTTTCTGTCTGTATCCATCACATCTGCTCGTCCAGCAGGTGTATTTCCCAGCATCGGCTCTTGTGACATTTCTAATACGTATAGACTTGTTTGAAGTCACAAAGACTGTTTTCAGTTTAGCTGATGAGATTGTCGCGTTCCTCGCCTCGAAACTCCAGTCTGACTTTGTCAGTTCACCAGGACATTCGTGTGTAAAAGTGCTGCCTGCTGTCACATATATTCTTTTATGGATATCATTCTGAATTTCTGGGGGAATAAAAGAAGATAACATGCTTTGTGGATGAGGATCACACTTCCGCAGATAAGCATATTTGATAGAAGACAGTTGACAATTCGTACCTTTCTTGACGCCGACGACTGTGGCCTGTTCAGGGCTGCATTTGTCCTGATAACAGCTCTCACACCTGTACAGGCCTTGATCATCTTCCTTAAAATAAGAGATCACCAAGGAATGTTTTGACGCAAGACTCTTTCTGGGTTGAGATGAAGGATGGATTAGCATTCCGTGCTTATTTTGTTCAAAAATCTTGATTTCGTGACTGTGATTGTTCTTCTTGTAAAACCATTTGAAAGTGTCAGAGTCACTTCTCTGACGTTGACATGGTATCACAGCTCGACATCCCAGCAAGAAGTCAAGTTGGTCTGTGAAAAGAAATCACAAGAGTTCGAATATAAGCTGTTTCTTACAAATACAAAGTTAAAAAAAATCATCAAGATAAAACACAGAGAATATCTGCTACATGCTAATATCGACAAATCAGTTGGTTACTTACTGTTTTCTGAGACAGAGGTGGAATAATTCCAAAAAAACAGACAAAGAATTAAGGCTTTTTGCATCGTGCTCACATTTCTCAAAAAGACACACTGCTAAGACACACATACATTCAGCTCTGACAGATCACAAATTGGTGGCTCTCAGATAAGTTTCTGATGTATCGGAAGTGGTCTAACAGTCAATGCTAAATGGAAAATTACAGTGGCTCTGCTCTCATTGTTTTTGTGAAGGTGTTGCATTTGTTTCTTTGTGCATGTTAACCTACACAACCTGCTCCAGTATCAGTCTCACTGATGCTCGATACTGTTCATGCATTCTCATTCATGCTGTTTAACCATCATATATCATTACTGACTGAATACATTTAATGTGGTAGTTTGGTACTACTTTTGCCATCATTCCACATCAAATCGAACACTTTTACTTAGAAATGGTGTGAAATATCATCATGAATATCTTTATTGCGATATCATTTTAGACTGGCCCCCTGTTAAGCAGACTCGGTGCTAATTGGCCCCCAGGTCATTTGAGATTGACACCCCTGGGTTAATGGAACGGTAATAGAGAAATGAGATCGGTGAAGTGATTGTGCATAAAAACTCTCCATTATGTTATCGTTTCCTTCTTTCTTCATCTCGCTTTGTTTCAGGCACATTCATCGTGTCACATTTCAGGGTTGAAAATAAAGACCCACCAGAAAGCAGAACTTCCTCTGGCAATGGGAAAGTTGTTAATCACAGGCTTTAGAATCTTCACCCAGGTTCACAAATCCTGGGTATACCTGCTCATTTTCGTGTGAATGAGGCTTTAGAGACCAACCACAAGACCAACCACGAAACCATAGAGCGGAAAAGCTTCTGCAAAAAGCACCAGTGCCAATTTCTAGCCATCGGAGTTCACTGTGTACTTTAAATCCACGGAGATCGAGCAATCTATCGCAGAACTTGACTGAATGTATCTGACACTAATATGCTTGGAATGACCTGCAGTCAAATGTCTACTTTATTTCATAGTTGAAAAAGGTATGCCCATAGGGTATGGGCATGCGCTCTCACTTTAAATTTCGGGGTGTCTAATTTGATGTAGGGGGCCTCATGACCCTTTTGCATATGGTCCCTGTCAGAGGTCGCGCTAGACTTTTTCGTTGTCTATCATTTTGACTGACAGGGTCATACAAATCCCGTCATAATCAATTTTTACCGGTCACTTTAAATGATAATAATGACATATTCAATTGCATTGTTCATATTGCAGTGGAATATGAACAGTTCACCTGTGGCCTAAACGCACAGTCTCACACCTTCCTCCTGGTCCACATGGACTTAAATCGCGTGCCTGCTTGCGCGTAGTTGGAAAGTAGGAAATCCCGCAACATGCGCTCCTTCTGCGCCAGTGGATCAGCTGCACCGGTCAAAGACGCGCTCCAAAGCCTCCTGTCCATAGCTCTTTAACACGCTGTCAGCACAACAAGGATAGCGAGATGCATTGAGTACGGTGTCCAGGTCAGAAATTATGCTCAGATTCTCCGATGGGAATCTTTATTTTGTCGCACAACATTTTTCTATCCGCCCTCCTCAGCCAGGAGAACTCCCGCTCCCACTGAACTCGCCTAACCTCCTTACTGCCGCTTCCTCGCTCCGCTGAGGCCAAGGGCTGAGTTTGTCCTTCATCTGCATCTATCCCTCTTTTTTCACCTCTTTTATCAACATAGTTTTTGGGCTTTTTAAAGAAACTTCTGACACTCAAATGCCGTGACATTTTTCTTCTTTTCTACTTTCAACTTACTGTAATATGCTCTTCACCACCTAGTGGTCAGGGGTGTGAATTGCAATCTGTCAAAATGATGGATGGCCCTCAGATTTTTAAATATTCGGTTAACGCGACCCCTGGTCCCCGTACTCCATTGAACTGCCCCTGGCCAAACCCCTCCTTGCACACTCTATGGTCTGACCTGACTTGCTGTGTGTTCCCCCTTTAAAGGAGAAGGGTGTAGCTGCAGGCTTGCAGGCTTGCAGGCAGCAGTTTCGGGCTCGCAGAATGAGGCCCCGTTTTTTTTGTAACAGTGCCACTCAGCAAATTGGATGAACACAAAGTTTTTGTTTTTTTATTTCACTTGCACACATGAGCGTCACCAAAAATGGACAATCACAGTTTAAGTACTTAGTGAGTTAAGTTTAATTTAAAATTGGATATACATTTGGGAGAATCGTGTACATGTAGCAGTATGAAGCTAACAATGACAGTACTGGTATTAGGGGCACTTTTGTCAAACATGCAACTCCTAACAACCAAGATGAATTACAAATAATATTTGGATGGAATAAACCTTTTAAAATCATCCAACTCAGTAGTCCTGAACCTGCTGCTTTCCGGTTTGCCTGCAGGCCTGCAGTTACATTTTACTGCTTTAAAAAGCGGGGTTTCTATGTATATCTGTATTTGTATCACAAATAATTTGGTACATCGTGCTAATACAGTGTATGAGGGCAGAATAAGTCATATAAAATGAGAGCTTTCTGATAAAAGTCTTCAGAGGGAACATAAAGGACGTCACTCAGTGTGTTTGCATCCTAAAAAACCCATATAGAGCCATATATAGATATAATCATAAACTGTGTTTATGATTCCATGTAGCCCATTTTAATCATTTAGTAATTATAAGTAGAAGATTATAGGGGTGTCACGATTCTACAAATCCTCGATTCGATTTAATTTTCAATTTTAAGGTCACTTTATTATTCTATTCTATTCTCAATCCTGTGCTGTTGTGCACTATTAGAGTACTATAGAGTACTAAATATTTAATTATTTCTTTTTTTTAATTATCTTATTTGTCTATTCCCACTGCCCATAGAATTGATATGCGTTACGCAGGAGACTCCGTGTTGCGTTCAATGTACGCTGTTAATTCTACAGGTAGGTCATGGTGGAATGTTGCTCCTTAAACTTAATTGTTCTTTTGTGTGGAATGCTGCTTAAAACTCTGCGAGGGAGATTTTACGTTCTCTGTGTTGTAGTAGTGTGATAGGTTTTGTGTGTGATATATTTTAATTACGTTATCCTGAGCAAGCTCTGTGTGTTTTGTTTTGATTTTTGGTTGCTAATTATGTTAGCTCCCGGGCGCTAGCTGATGTTGACGTGCCCTGTGTACTGTACTGTTGCATTCAATGTACGCTGTTAATTCTACAGGCTGTCGTGGTTACTTTGGTGGTGCTGCGAATAATAAACGGTCTCGTCACCATTAACGGTCGACCTCTCTGCCTCCCGTGATGCTTTCGGGAGACACACTTCCCCTCGCCGGCAACATTAAAACCTAACACAGCGCAGAGTATCGGCGGGCGGAGTGTCTGCGGCAGAGTGTGGGTTACAACTTTGGTGCCGTGACCCGGATGGTGAAGCGCTGAGACCGTTGTCTCGCAGCACGTCTGTGTATTGGACATTGAACTATATCGCCGTGAGGACCAGGCGCCGGTTTTCCATATCCTTTACACTGATAAAAATGTGGTATAGGACGAGTTTTTTCTTGGTGTTTGTTATCTGACCTACTGAGATTTAATTGAGTTATTTGATGTTGTTGTGAAATTTAAATCTATGGGTATTTTAAGGTCATTTAGATTGATTTATTTGATTTATTTTAATAGATAGGCCTTGCTAGTTTAACAGTGTTTTATGTGGGTGTATTGCTAAACTATATTCACTCTGTCTTGTACAACGTGCAGTAAATTACACAATTTATTTTAATAACAAGTACATAAAGCACAACGACAAGTTAAACGACAAATCACATAACAAACATAACAAAATGTCACGAGAGTTTGCCTTGTCCCCTGATGGAACAAGCTGCCCCCCACCCACTCAAGTGCTTGTGATAAGTGACACCCAACCACCCATGGAACAGCACTCCCCATTGCCCCAAACGCAGTTGCCCTACCCCCAGTACACTACCCCAGCAAATCCTCTAAGGCTACCAGGATCTGGAGTCTCGGGGCGAGTACCGTTGCTAAGTTATGACACCAGTCCGACACAAGCACATGTCCCCGAGCCAGCTGGTTGGTGGACGCCTCCCTGCCCAAACACATTGGATAGCCGTACCGAGGCTGTAGAGCCGGCGCTAGGCTAAAAGCTAGGCGGCTAGCTAAGAAGTGGAGATTCAAGCCTCCGGTACCTTCTATGATCATGGGGAATGTGAACTCACTACCAAATAAGATCGACAAACTGGCTGCGCTGACTAAGAACCTCAAGATCTACAGGGAGTGCAGTTTACTGTGCCTAACTGAAACGTGGCTAACGGACAGCATCCCAGACGCTAACGTGGAGCTACCGGAGTTCAGCACAGTCAGAGCGGACAGGGACACAAGAGCCTGTGGAAAGCGCAAAGGAGGGGGACTTGCGCTGTATGTGAACAAACGCTGGTGCAATTCTGGACATGTGAGGATTAAAATCTCCACCTGCTGCAGGGACGTTGAACTCCTGGCGGTAAGTTTAAGACCATATTACCTGCCCAGAGAGTTCAGCCACGCCATTGTTGTCATTGTTTACATTCCTCCACGGGCTGACGCGGAGGCTGCGTGTGACGTCATCCACAGCGCTGTGGCTAAACTACAAACACAGCATCCAGAGGCTCTTGTGTTAATCTCTGGGGACTTTAATCATGTTACTCTGGACAAAACACTGACTGCTTTCCACCAGTACGTGGACTGTAACACCAGGGGGAATAGGACTTTAGATCTGATGTATGCAAACGTGAAGGATGCATACACAGCCACCCCTCTGCCTGCACTGGGGAAAGCTGATCACAATCTGGTCCTGTTAAAACCTCACTACATCCAAAGAGTGAGGAGGCTGCCTACAGTCACACGCTCATTCAGGAAGTGGTCTCCTGAGGCTGAACTGGCCCTACAGGACTGCTTTGAGACCACAGACTGGGATGGTTTGCATGGATCCCACAATGAGAACATTGAGGCGGTGGTTGACTGCACAACTGAGTATATCAACTTCTGTATGGACGTTGTTGTTCCAGTAAGAACTGTACACTGCTTTGCCAACAACAAGCCCTGGATTACAAGCAACATCAAGGGTCTTCTGAACCAGAAAAAGATGGCCTTCAAGGATGGTGACACCCAGGAGCTCATTACATTACATTACATGTCATTTAGCAGACGCTTTTATCCAAAGCGACTTACAATAAGTGCATTTAAACATTTGGGTACAAATAAGAGCTAGAAGTAAGTAAGAGCTTCAAGTAAGCCAAACTATGAAGTGCTAGTCGTAAGTGCGATGTATATTTTTTTTTGTCGTCGTCGTCATCATCGTCATCATCGTCTTAGAGGTAGAGTCGGAAGAAATGTGTTTTTAGTCGGCAGCGGAAGATGTGGAGGCTTTCTGCTGTCCGGATGTCGATGGGGAGCTCGTTCCACCATTTGGGAGCGAGGACAGTGAACAGTCTTGAGTTCTGTGAATGCCTCTGCGATCCTCTCAGTGAGGGGGCAGCGAGCCGGTTTGCCGATGCAGAGCGAAGTGGGCGGGCTGGGGTGTAGGTTTTGATCATGTCCTGGATGTAGGCTGGACCGAATCCGTTTGTAGCATGGAACGCAAGCACTAGAGTCTTGAAGCGGATGCAAGCAGCTACAGGAAGCCAGTGAAGGGAGCGGAGGAGAGGTGTAGTGTGGGAGAATTTTGGTAAGTTGAAGAACAGTCGAGCTGCTGCATTCTGGATGATTTGCAGGGGTCGTATGGCACACGCAGGGAGACCAGCCAGGAGGGAGTTGCAGTAATCCAAGCGTGAGATGACAAGAGCCTGGACCAGAACCTGTGCCGCCTTCTGGGTTAGAAGAGGCCGTATCCTTCTGATGTTGTACAACATGTATCTGCAAGATCGAGCTGTTGCAGCAATGTTGGCAGTGAGGGAGAGATGGTCATCAAGTGTCACACCCAGGTTCCTTGCGGTATGAGACGGAGTTACCACAGAGTTGTCGAGGGTGATGGTTAGGTCTGTGGTGGGAGAGCCCTTTCCTGGGAGAAAAAGAAACTCAGTCTTGTCGAGATTGAGTTTCAGGTGATGGTCAGACATCCACTGAGAGATGTCGGTCAGACAAGCGGAGATCCGTTCTGCTACATGTGTGTCAGAGCTGGGAAAAGAGAGAATGAGTTGGGTGTCGTCGGCGTAGCTGTGATAGGAAAAACCATGAGAGAGAATAACAGAACCAAGAGAGTTGGTGTATAGAGAGAAGAGGAGAGGGCCCAAGACAGAACCCTGAGGGACCCCAGTAGCTAGAGGACAGGGTTCCGACACAGATCCTCTCCAGGTTACTCTGTATGTTCGGTTTTGAAGATAGGGCGAGAGTAGGGTAAGTGCAGATCCTGAGACACCTAGTTCTTGAAGGGAGGAAATAAGGATCTGGTGGTTAACTGTGTCAAACGCTGCAGAAAGGTCCAAGAGGATGAGCACAGAGGAGAGAGAGGCAGCCCTGGCAGTGTGGAGTTGCCCAGTGACAGCAAGAAGTGCAGTTTCGGTCGAGTGACCTGCTTTAAAACCAAACTGAAGAGGATCAAGAAGGTTGTTCCGGTGAAGGTAGGAGGAGAGTTGATTAAAGATAGCACGCTCCAGAGTTTTGGAGAGAAAAGGAAGAAGAGAGACAGGTCTGTAGTTATTTACTTCAGACGGGTCAAGGGTGGGTTTTTTAAGGAGGGGGGTCACTCTGGCCTCTTTAAGAGAGCCTGGAAAGCAACCAGATGATAGAGATGTGTTAATGAGGTGGGTGAGGAAAGGGATAAGATCATAGGAAAGGGATAAGATCAAGGTTCAAGGTTCAAGGTTTTTATTTGCCATTTGTGCTTAAACAGACAGTCCAGGCACATTGGAAATCTTGTGCGGGTTCTACGAGTCAGTAGTACGAAACATAAACACACTTAAGGATAAATATAAATATAAAAGTATAAAAGTAATAATAAAAAAATGTCGAAGATGTGGGGAAATAAAAAATAAAGAAATATACAGTTATACAGCAGATTATGGGGTGTATTGCACATTTCTGACATTGCACATTTATCAGGGAGGGAATATTGCACATAATAATACACATGCGGATACAGAAGGAACTCAAAGTCCAGCTCAGAGAGGCGAAGGAGCAGTACAGGAGGAAGATAGAACAAAAGATGCAGGAAAACAACATGAGGGAGGTGTGGGAGGGCATGAAGACAATCACTGGCTGCAGCTCCAAGAGAAAACCCCCCATGGAGAGCGATGTGGGAAGGGCAAACCAGTTAAACCAGTTCTTTAACAGGTTTGATCACCCCATCCCATTCACACATCTGAATGCTGATGCCCTCACCCGTCACCTCACCTCCAACTCACACAAGCCTCCGCAAACACAGATGAGGACAACTCCCAACCCCCCACCACACCACCCACGATCACAGCAGCTCAGGTTTATGGAGAGCTGAGGAGGCTGCGCCCTAACAAAGCTGCAGGTCCAGATGGAGTGTCACCTCGACTACTGAAGGCTTGCGCGCGGGAACTGGGTCACCCCCTTCAGCACATCTTCAACCTGAGCCTGGGACTGGGGAAGGTTCCCCAGCAGTGGAAGACATCGTGCATCATCCCAGTCCCAAAGAAACCCCATCCTGGAGAGATGAACGACTTCAGACCTGTGGCCCTGACGTCGCACGTGATGAAGACCATAAACGATTGGTGCTTCATCACCTCAGGCCACAGACCTGCCATGCCCTTGACCCCCTACAGTTTGCTTACCGGGAAAAGGTGGGAGTGGAAGATGCCATCATCTTCCTGCTACACCGATCTCTCTCTCACCTGGACAGTGGCAGCGGTGCTGTGAGAATTACATTTTAGGATTTCTCCAGCGCCTTCAACACCATCCAGCCTCTGCTCCTGAGGGACAAGCTGCCTGGGATGGGAGTGGGTTCACACCTAGTTGCCTGGATAAGTGACTACCTGACCGGCTGACCCCAGTATGTGAGACTGGGGGAATGCAGGTGACTGTGCTCTCTCCCGTCTTGTTTACCCTGTACACGTCTGACTTTCAGCACAACTCAGAGCTCTGCCATGTGCAGAAATTTGCGGACGACACAGCCATTGTTGGCTGTATCAGGAGCGGGAAGGAGGATGAGTACAGGGAGCTCATCCAGGACTTCGTCAAATGGTGTGACAACAATCATCTGCTCCTAAACACCACCAAGACCAGGGAGATGGTTGTGGATTTCCGGAGATCCAGGGTGCACCCAGAACCAGTTCTCATCAAGGGGGACTGTGTGGAGGTGGTGCACACCTACAAATACCTGGGAGTACAGCTGGATGACAGGCTGGACTGGACCACAAACACAGATGCTCTGTGCAGGAAAGGACAGTGTCGTCTGTACTTCCTTAGAAGGCTGGCATCCTTCAACGTCTGCAGGAAGCTGCTACAGACCTTCTACCAGTCTGTGGTAGCGAGTGCCCTCCTGTACACAGTGGTGTGCTGGGGGGGCAGCCTAAAGAAGAAGGACGCTTCACGCCTGGACAAACTAATAAGGAAGGCAGGCTCTGTCGTTGGCACAGAACTGGACAGTCTGACATCCATAGCTGAGCGACGTACACTCAACAGGCTCCTGTCCATCATAGACAATCCACACCATCCACTACACAGCACCATACACAGACAGAGGAGCAGCTTCAGTGACAGACTGCTGTCAATGTCCTGCTCCACAGAAAGACTGAGGAGATCATTCCTCCCCCATGCCATCACTCTTCAACCTGCATCATACATGACACATACACGCAAGCACACATGTACATGTTCATCTCATTCTTGTTAACGCCTTTATATTTTTTATATATTTTTTCTTTTTTCCTTTTTATACATATGTTTCAGTTTATATTTAGACTGTACATATATATCATGCCTCTTATGTTTCTATCGTGTAACATATTCTGGAGCTGCTGAACTGTGAATTTCTCTGTGAGATGAATAAAGTATCTATCTATCTATCATCTATAACCCCCATGTGTCGTTTGACCACACAGTGGCTGACCTACACCCTGAAGCACTGCAGCCCCCAGCCCCAAGCCTGTACATCCCTTCATATGTGCCACAAGTGGAGGCCCCTGTTCGTGTTATGCCCAGGCAGAATCCACCTATAGCAGCCTATGGTGGTCTGATGCAAACCCATCAGGTAAAAAATGTGCAAGTCTTCACTGGAAACCCAGATTGCAAGGTGCTAGTGGAAGATTGGGTCAGCGACATGCAGTACCTGTTGTGCGTTGTGCGACACCCAGGTGGTGAAGCACGGAAGCTGATCCTTAACCTACCCCCCAATGATCAGACTCCACAGAAGGCATTTGAGGAACTGAGGGCAGAATACGGTGACACGCGAGGCTCCTTAGACCCTTTGGCTGATTTTTATGAGCGGAGTCAAGAGTCTGGAGAGTTCCCTTGCTCTTATGCAATAGCACTGGACGCAAAGCTACGAACTGTAGAAGAGAAGGAGAGAGTAGGTAGACCTTTCCCTGACAGGGACAGCAAACTCACCCGACAGTTCTTAAGAGGACTTATTGATGAGGAGGTGTACATTAGGATTGCACCTATGATACCCAGACTCATGAGTTTTCGTGAGCTACAGGCTGAGCTCCGACACCTGGCTCGAGAGGGTAAGAAGTTCCACAACCCAAACAAAGCAAATAAAACATTTTCCCAGGTTCATGTTACGTCAGGAGATGGTGGAAATATGAGGACGGAGAGAAACAAGCCCACAACTGATCTATCTGAGCTGACAGAGATGGTCAGGAAGCTAGCCCTTAACCAGGAGGAACAAATGAGCAAGTTGTCGCACCTAGAGTAAAGGATAACTTCTCCAACTCTGCCACCTGTGCAACCAGCATGGGGGAGGATGAGTCAAAACTCCAGTTTTGAATGTCACCGGAGGAAGGCTTGGACACATAGCCAGATTCTGCCGAGCAGTGGTACCAGAGCTCAACCTGGTTGAAGCCCCTCAGCCTTACACTCCGGCAACCATGGGTATGCAGCAAGGGCCCCACCCACTAAAAAAAGTTCACACTGAAGCAGAAACGCCCCTTGTGGATCCTAGGAATGAAGGGTATGTGGAGGTTAATGGCATGGAATGTAGAGCCCTCATTGACTCTGGCTCACAAATAACCAGCATCACACACAGCTACTGGCAAAACCACCCAGTCCTGAAACAGCGGGAGCTACAGCCCTCTAAAATACCCATCGAGGGTGCCGGAGGCCAAGCTGTGCCATATCGTGGTGTTCTGCAGGTGGACTTGAAGGTGCATGGACAGGAGTACAAAGCTGTACCTACGTTTGTCGTTCCTGATTCGGATTATCACTCTTCAGTACCTCTCCTAGTAGGAACCAACGTCATCAGAGCCTCCCGGAGCCACCGGCAGGTGGCTTATGGCCAGCAGTTTCTGCACCGGGTTAAAGAGCAACATCCAGAGTGGTATTCAGCCTTGCTGGAGGTGGGGAGCACCGAACAAAATCAAGTGCAAGACATTGTGGGCCCTGCGCATAAAATACGCATCCCTGGAGGGAAAGAAATGGACTTGCGATGCAGAATAAAATCTGGTCCCCAAGGGAAGACATATACAACCATGATAGAAGGCCAGGCCTCCCTTAAGCTCCCCCAGGACCTTTTAGTTGCCAAGGTCCTTGCAGATGTTAAGAAGGGTTGTGCCCCCATCAGGGTGATGAATCTGTCCCAACATGACATCACCATCTGACCACACACACACCTGGCTAATGCAGTCCTGGTGCAAAATGTGATGGAGTTCTGTGATGAAGAGCAGGATAGTGCTGGAAACAAAGAGGCATGTCTCAGCCTGGATCAAGTGGTCCCCAGCTGTGGTGTGGACCTAAGAGAAGCGGCAGTGGACGAGGACCAACGTGCTTGTCTTAAGGAGCTATTGGACAAGAATGCGGGCGTGTTCTCCCAACACTCCACAGATTATGGCCACACAACCACAGTACAGCATGTGATTCCGCTGGTGGATTCCAGGCCCTTCCGTCTACCATACCATAAGATACCCCCCTCTCAGTGGCAGGATGTGAGGCGACTGTTGACGGAGATGGAGGCGGCAGGAGTCATCCGGCCCAGTAAAAATCCATATGCCTCTCCAGTGGTGGTCGTGGTTAAGAAGGATGGTTCGCTGAGACTGTGCATTGACTATAGGAAGCTCAATGCGTGCAGCACCAGAGATGCTTTTCCCCTGCTGAGAATCGAGGAGCCACTGGAATCATTGGGCCAAGCCAAATGCCTTTAGCACACCCATGGGGTTGTTTGAGGCTAACAGGATGCCGTTTGGTTTGCAAAACGCACCCTCCACTTTTCAACGTCTAATGACCTGCTGCTTTGGGGACCTGAACTTCACCCATCTCCTTATTTATCTGGATGACATTATAATATTCTCAAAGTCGTTTGATGACTATCTAGAGAGGCTACAACTTGTCTTTGACAGGCTTCGGGAGCACGGGCTGAAGCTTAAGCCTTCTAAATGCCAGTTTGTGCAGAAAGAGGTGAACTACCTGGGTCACTTGGTGTCAGCCAACGGCATCAGGACAGACCCAGAGAAGATCAGCAAGGTGAAGGAGTGGTCAGTGCCCACCAACCGCAAAGAAGTGCTTACATTTTTAGGATTCGCAGGCTACTACAGGCGGTATGTAAAGGGGTTCTCCAGCTTGGCAGCTCCCCTGTATCGTCTCACTTCTGGTGACCCCAGGAAAAAGTAAAGAGGGGCCCACAAAAGCCTGGAGCCTGACAAACCCTTTGTGTGGACAGCTGAGTGCGAGGAGGCTTTTCAGTCCTTAAAGGAGAGGTTGGTGAGTGCACCAGTGTTGGGGTACCCAGACTACACCCTGCCGTTTGTGCGACAGACAGACGCATCAAGAGCAGGACTGGGCACGGTGCTGGCGCAGGTCCAAGGTGGAATGGAGAGAGTTGTCGCGTATGCGAGCAGAGGCTTGAGCCCACCTGAGACAAGGTACCCTGCGCACAAGCTTGAGTTCCTCGCCCTCAAGTGGGCAGCCACTGACAAGTTCCACGACCATCTCTGTGGACGCAAGTTCACTGTGCTCACCGACAACAATTCCCTGAAATATGTGATGACTTCTGCCAAACTTGATGCTACAGGCCAGCACTGGGTCTCTCACCTGTCCATATTTGATTTTGATGTCCAGTACAGAAGGGGACAAGACAACTCCACTTGATGCTACAGGCCAGCGCTGGGTCTCTCACCTGTCCATATTTGATTTTGATGTCCAGTACAGAAGGGGACAAGACAACTCCAATGCGGATGCTCTCTCACGAATGTCTAGTCAGGAGGTAACAGAGATCCTGCAAAGTTGCCCCCAACGTGTGAGAGCTGGTGGTTCTAGGCGCGGAGAGGCTCAGGATCCCCAGGAAGGGGAAGGTGCTGAGGAGGACTGGGCTGCTGTGGAAGGGTCTGGGAATAGTCAGCTGCCAGAGCCCAGTGAACAGTATGGAGAGGTGGGGATGGAGGCGCTGCCTGCTATGACCACTCAGGAGATTTGGGACAGAGGAAATGAGAAAAGGAGTCATGTCTGTGACCGGTGGTTGTGCCACTTCTTCTACACCAAGGGCAAATATGCCAAGGAGAAACCCCGAGAGGAAACGGCAACCCCCTGACAAACTCTCATTGGCGTCCCACATCGTGATGGAAAGTGGGGAGCAGAAGTTAGAAAGGGGACAGAAGCTTTGGCAGAAAGTCAAAGCAAGACGGACGGCTGGAGACATATAAAACCATACAAAATACACACCATACACACTAACAGCGTGTACTTCCGGCACCGACGCGAGTGGCAGCCTTTCTAGCAGCTCCGAGTGTTTCACTTTTAATTTTCCTTATTCTACCTTGAAGGTAATTTTCTTGGTTTCTACTGAAACTATTATTACTATATCCCATGGATACGGATTATTCCGAGACTCGTGTATTTGAGCAACTTTTTGCACGCTCTGAGAGCAAAGTCCCGCATCGGTGTGGCTCAGTGTTTACCTGTGGACGTGAGGAAGCCGTACCGAGGCTGTAGAGCCGGCGCTAGGCTAAAAGCTAGGCGGCTAGCTAAGAAGTGGAGATTCAAGCCTCCGGTACCTTCTATGATCATGGGGAATGTGAACTCACTACCAAATAAGATCGACAAACTGCCTGCGCTGACTAAGAACCTCAAGATCTACAGGGAGTGCAGTTTACTGTGCCTAACTGAAACGTGGCTAACGGACAGCATCCCAGACGCTAACGTGGAGCTACCGGAGTTCAGCACAGTCAGAGCGGACAGGGACACAAGAGCCTGTGGAAAGCGCAAAGGAGGGGGACTTGCGCTGTATGTAAACAAACGCTGGTGCAATTCTGGATATGTGAGGATTAAAATCTCCACCTGCTGCAGGGACGTTGAACTCCTGGCGGTAAGTTTAAGACCATATTACCTGCCCAGAGAGTTCAGCCACGCCATTGTTGTCATTGTTTACATTCCTCCACGGGCTGACGCGGAGGCTGCGTGTGACGTCATCCACAGCGCTGTGGCTAAACTACAAACACAGCATCCAGAGGCTCTTGTGTTAATCTCTGGGGACTTTAATCATGTTACTCTGGACAAAACACTGACTGCTTTCCACCAGTACGTGGACTGTAACACCAGGGGGAATAGGACTTTAGATCTGATGTATGCAAACGTGAAGGATGCATACACAGCCACCCCTCTGCCTGCACTGGGGAAAGCTGATCACAATCTGGTCCTGTTAAAACCTCACTACATCCACAGAGTGAGGAGGCTGCCTACAGTCACACGCTCATTCAGGAAGTGGTCTCCTGAGGCTGAACTGGCCCTACAGGACTGCTTTGAGACCACTGACTGGGATGCTTTGCATGGATCCCACAATGAGAACATTGAGGCTGTGGTTGACTGCACAACTGAGTATATCAACTTCTGTATGGACGTTGTTGTTCCAGTAAGAACTGTACGCTGCTTTGCCAACAACAAGCCCTGGATTACAAGCAACATCAAGGGTCTTCTGAACCAGAAAAAGATGGCCTTCAAGGATGGTGACACCCAGGAGCTCAAGCGGATACAGAAGGAACTCAGAGTCCAGCTCAGAGAGGCGAAGGAGCAGTACAGGAGGAAGATAGAACAAAAGATGCAGGAAAACAACATGAGGGAGGTGTGGGAGGGCATGAAGACAATCACTGGCTGCAGCTCCAAGAGAAAACCCCCCATGGAGAGCGATGTGGGAAGGGCAAACCAGTTAAACCAGTTCTTTAACAGGTTTGATCACCCCATCCCATTCACACATCTGAATGCTGATGCCCTCTCACCCCACACCCCTCACCTCACCCCCCAACTCACACAAGCCTCCACAAACACAGATGAGGACAACTCCCAACCCCCCACCACACCACCCACGATCACAGCAGCTCAGGTTTATGGAGAGCTAAGGAGGCTGCGCCCTAACAAAGCTGAAGGTCCAGATGGAGTGTCACCTCGACTACTGAAGGCCTGCGCGCGGGAACTGGGTCACCCCCTTCAGCACATCTTCAACCTGAGCCTGGGACTGGGGAAGGTTCCCCAGCAGTGGAAGACATCGTGCATCATCCCAGTCCCAAAGAAACCCCATCCTGGAGAGATGAACGACTTCAGACCTGTGGCCCTGACGTCGCACGTGATGAAGACCATGGAACGACTGGTGCTTCATCACCTCAGGCCACAGACCTGACATGCCCTTGACCCCCTACAGTTTGCTTACCGGGAAAAGGTGGGAGTGGAAGATGCCATCATCTTCCTGCAACACCGATCTCTCTCTCACCTGGACAGAGGCAGCGGTGCTGTGAGAATTACATTCTTGGATTTCTCCAGCGCCTTCAACACCATCCAGCCTCTGCTCCTGAGGGACAAGCTGTCTGGGAAGGGAGTGGGTTCACACCTAGTTGCCTGGATAAGTGACTACCTGACCGGCCGACCCCAGTATGTGAGACTGGGGGAATGCAGGTCTGACACGGTGGTCAGCAACACGGGGGCGCCGCAGGGGACTGTGCTCTCTCCTGTCTTGTTTACCCTGTACACGTCTGACTTTCAGCACAACACAGAGCTCTGCCATGTGCAGAAATTTGCGGACGACACAGCCATTGTTGGCTGTATCAGGAGCGGGAAGGAGGATGAGTACAGGGAGCTCATCCAGGACTTCGTCAAATGGTGTGACAACAATCATCTGCTCCTAAACACCACCAAGACCAGGGAGATGGTTGTGGATTTCCGGAGATCCAGGGTGCACCCAGAACCAGTTCTCATCAAGGGGGACTGTGTGGAGGTGGTGCACACCTACAAATACCTGGGAGTACAGCTGGATGACAGGCTGGACTGGACCACAAACACAGATGCTCTGTGCAGGAAAGGACAGAGTCGTCTGTACTTCCTTAGAAGGCTGGCATCCTTCAACGTCTGCAGGAAGCTGCTACAGACCTTCTACCAGTCTGTGGTAGCGAGTGCCCTCCTGTACACAGTGGTGTGCTGGGGGGGCAGCCTAAAGAAGAAGGACACTTCACGCCTGGACAAACTAATAAGGAAGGCAGGCTCTGTCGTTGGCACAGAACTGGACAGTCTGACATCGATAGCTGAGCGACGCACACTCAACAGGCTCCTGTCCCTCATAGACAATCCACACCATCCACTACACAGCACCATACACAGACAGAGGAGCAGCTTCAGTGACAGACTGCTGTCAATGTCCTGCTCCACAGAAAGACTGAGGAGATCATTCCTCCCCCATGCCATCAGACTCTTCAACCTGCATCATACATGACACACACACGCAAGCACACATGTACATCTCACTCTTTTTAACGCCCTTATATATTTTTTTTATATATTTTTTTCTTTTTTCCTTTTTATACATATGTTTCAGTTTATATTTAGACTGTACATAGACTTGCATGCCTCTTATGTTTCTATCGTGTAACATATTCTGGAGCTGCTGAACTGTGAATTTCTCTGTGAGATGAATAAAGTATCTATCTATCTAACAGATGACTACACATGCCTCATTCACACCTAATGCTCACACACACACAGATCATTTGCATACACTCAATATTGCACAAACTTTATTTTACTATTAGTGAAGTATTACTGTTCTGATTACCTCAGGTTTTATTGTAAATGTGTTGCTATTTTTTGGTTAGTCAGTTAATGGTAATAGGGGTCCTCGTCTCCATTAAATTGCTTGATATGCTAAAAGGATTCTACATAAATAACTTTTTTTTTTTACAATCAATAGATCTGTCATATGATTATTTCCTATAGAATGATAACCAACATTGCATTTCGTCATGTAATTATCTACCATCAATTGTATGATAAATGTGATGAGTCATGTAAAATACTTTGATTAAATGTAGCCTATTATTATCAAAAATGTAGGCAAGGCAACTTTATATAGCACATTTTAGCACAAGGTGATTCAAAGTGCTTTACATAAAATAAAATGAAAATACAACAATTCAACGTATAGCATCTGGGACAAAATACAGAAGTAGCACAAAAACTAGGGCTGCCAAATGATAAAATATGGAGAATTTCACATAAATTGCAGTGAAACAATAATGCTATTTTAATTATGTTCATATGAATGCTACTTATTAGGGCTGTCTTTTTGTTCTTTGGGGAGTTTCCTTTTAATTTTAGGGATTTGGTTGCATTCATAATTATTCATAATTAATTGATATTATATTTTATTAATTAATATATATTATATTAATTAATAAAATATTATTAATTAATAATATTCATGGTCCACATAATTGATTAGTTTAAAACAAAAACCATCAAGAAATCAATTGGTAGATTATTGTCTACATATATTTTGTCCCGTTGATGGAGGATTTATATAACATGATGATGCTGAAATACTTCATTTTCTTTGTCACTTACGCATTCAGCCTGTCGGCAATATTCTGCCACGCCACATCCCTCGCTTTATTGATTGCCGCGGTATTGCTCTTCTTTCGGATTATGTGGCTGTAATCCTCATATACCTCCATGAGGAGGGTTTGCTCCGCTGCGGAGAACATCTCTGCACGTTCTTTTCCCTTGCTTTTCGGCATTTTTCACAGTTTCCGCGCTCGACTAGAATGGGCTTTTTATTTTCCCTGTGGGCGTGCACAAGTTGAGGCTTAACAGGTAAGGCTTGACTAAGCGTCAGGGGGAGCCAGCTGATTTCACTTGATGGAACGACTTGGAGCTAGATTGGGAGAAGTCTGGCAATTCTTAGCTACGTTGATGGAATACCCCCCAGGACATTTTTGAGAATACATTTTTATTTAACTTTTGGGCCGTACAGTTTGCTCTCATTCTCAGTTTACTCATGATAAACTGTGCAAAAGGTGCATTCATCGTCAACTAAGTTTTAAGAATTAAAACGTAAAAGTTTCTCTGATGTTGTTCAGCTTCTTAAATGTGACTATGTTCTGGTTTCTTTGCTCCATAAAACAAAGACATCATTAAGACTGAATCATTGTTTTGGTTTATGGACAAAACAAAACATTTGAGAAACACTGATCAACATTTTTTAACAACTTTTTCTAACAATTTATGGACAAAACGATAATCAGCATTAATCGATGATGAAAATAATCGTAAACTATATGGTAATTATAAGTAGAAGATTATAGGTGTGTCACGATTCTCCAAATCCTCGATTCGATTTGATTTTCAATTTTAAGGTCACTTTTTTATTCTATTCTATTCTCAATCCTTTGTTTTTCCTCTCATTTGGCACATATGGGTCTGCCATTTTTAGACTTGTCTAGTTTAGTCAAGGATCCTTGGTTTGTATGTCATGATTACTCATTTAATTTTTTGTAGACAATCATTTTGATTGTCCACATGGTGTCATGTGATATCATGTCCATCAAATCAAATTTTTTATTTTTATTTTATTTGTAAGATACCGTTGCTTTTTCTTTTTTTTTTTTTTACTTTATTTTACCCTATACAGCAATATAAAAACTGTTAACTTGCTCAAATAAGATGAGGTTTGTGGTTATAGAGGGAGCGTGTCATGAGTAGAAGTGCCGTGAGCGCTGCAGGCTGCAGCCAAACCCTTCTCCATTCACCGCCAGCACTACGCAGCTGGATTATTGCTTCATTCTCGCTCTGTCCCTCTGCACAGAGACACTGGTCCTACAGCCATGGATTTGTCAGGACTCTTCGCGGTGTTTGATTCGGGCTGGCCTCGCCTTCACCACCTGTTAGCTCTGCTTTGTCTCTATGTCGTAGTTTATAAATTACGCGTCTTATGGCTCCAAAGAAGAACCGAATTTAGAATCACGGAACACTTTCCCGGACCGCCGAGACACTGGCTTTGTGGAAATTTACTTCAGGTAAATCAATAAACGCGTCACAACAAAAACAACAACAACAACAACCGTGTTTTTATAATAGTTATAAATAACTTTGTTGTTATTGTTATGTGCATTACTGGGTAGTATTAAGCTGAAATGCATGATCATAACGTTTGGTACAGTTTTGCAGCACCTTTTACTTTAATAACATGTTCTGAAATGACCAGATCACGATGGGTGCATTGATTTATAATGGGACATATTCATATGATAGTAAATACATTTCAATCTCCTTGACAATTGTTGAATATAAAGTAACGGTGGTTACAATAATAATGTTCAGGCCACGTCGTCAGTGTCAGTGTCACGTTCATTCACAAATGTGCTCCAGCATTTGTAGAATTCCAAAAGAGCGCAGCTTTACGCACGCCCTAATCCATCTGCGCATCAGTGGAGCTGTGAAGTTTCCACTGTTCGTACACCACAGACTCAGAATATGTGACTGAGAGTTCTATTTTTATTGATAGGTGGCCTCACTCTCTCACTCCTTTCATCCATGCATCATAACTGAGGAGTAAAACAAACACCATAGCACAGTACATTATAAACCAGGCCCACCTCGCCCCTCAGGACATTTTTGAGAATACATTTTTATTAATAACTTTTGGGCCGAACAGTTTGCTCTCATTCTCAGTTTACTCATGATAAACTGTGCAAAAGGTGCATTCATCGTCAACTATGTTTTAAGAATTAAAACGTAAAAGTTTCTCTGATGTTGTTCAGCTTCTTAAATGTGACTATTTTCTGGTTTCTTTGCTCCATAAAACAAAGAAATCATTAAGACTGAATCATTGTTTTGGTTTTTGGACAAAACAAAACATTTGAGAAACACTGATCAACATTTTTTAACAACTTTTTCTAACAATTTATGGACAAAACGATGATCAGCATTAATCGATGATGAAAATAATCGTTAGCTATATAGTAATTATAAGTAGAAGATTATAGGTGTGTCACGATTCTCCAAATCCTCGATTCAATTTGATTTTTCAATTTTAAGGTCACTTTTTTATTCTATTCTATTCTCAATCCTTTGTTTTTCCTCTCATTTGGCACAGATGGGTCTGCCATTTTTAGACTTGTCTAGTTTAGTCAAGGATTTGGTTTGTATGTCATGATTACTCATTTAATTTTTTGTAGCAACCATAAATGAAATGGATTAATAAAAGTCGGCTGCAACTAACGATTGCAAAGATGAACTGATTACTAAAGCCTCTTTCCCACTTATGGTCCCTGCTCGCCTCCACTCGCCTCGGCGCGGTGCGGCATGGTTCAGTTTGGTTTTCCACTACACAATAGTACCTACTCAACGTGGGCGGAGTCATCACTGCATGGGAAACATGACAAATGATTACATTAATGGTGGTGTCTGTTGTTAGGAGTTTGTTCCATTCCGTTATTGTTTTAAACTAGAACTCTGATTGTCCTAGTGCTGTGTTTCTTTTGGGTATGGCCCACTAAGAGTGAACATGCATTTGCTTATTTAATTCATCTCCAGAGTTTAACATATTGTGTTTGAGTATTTGAGTGATGATATTGTCATTATTTGTCATGTTCATTTTTTTCTTGCAGTTTAAACACGATGGGACCGACTTTGACTTGATCCTGAAGTGGGCAGAACAGTATCCTTGTGCTTTCCCAGTGGCATTAGGTCCCTTTGTGTGTTTCCTCCACATTTACCACCCTGAATATGTAAAAACCGTACTGTCATCAACAGGTGTGTTCACATCTTTCTCTGAGATGATACGTTGGTTTTTACGTCTACTGAACTGAGGCATATGTTTGTTTCTTAACAGAACCTAAAGATGACGTGATATATAGATTTATTGAGCCCTGGATTGGTAAGACTGATTTACCTTGACTTGCTTTCCATATTTACTAGATTGTCTCTTTAAACTTTTAATCACTCACTCACTCATTAACTGTTTCCATGATCAGGTAATGGTTTACTGGTCTCAAACGGCCAGAAGTGGTTTCGCAACAGGCGTCTCTTGACACCAGGGTTCCATTATGAGATCTTAAAATCCTACGTGACATTGATGTCAGACACTGCTACAACAATGCTGGTATGTGTGTAAATCCACATCAAGCATGATCGGGCCAACAGAGAGTTGCAGAGATGTCATTCATGTCTGTTCTCTCACTGTTGCCAGGACAAATGGGGAAGATATGCAAATACAAAAGAGTCCTTTGAGTTGTTTGATCATGTGAGCCTCATGACACTGGACAACATTATGAAATGTGCGTTCAGCTACAACAGCGACTGTCAAACTGAAGGGTGAGTCCGTAAACACTTTCCACCTTTACTCATTCAACTGTCGTCATACATTATACATTAGAATATGCACACTGCATCTCATGGGGCTTCACCTTGCGACATTGGACGCTGACTAACAGCAAACCGTTTTGTAGTCAGCTACCACAGAAAGTTTAGGTGGCATCTCATATCAGCTGTCCACGCATGGAATGGCACATTCCAATTCTAAATTCTCTTTAATCTAGACACCACAGAAAATGGATCGGCCCTAAAAATGAAAAAGTGCTGTTTGAAAATGGTTAGTTAGCATTCATTTTTTGATGTCAAATCTTATCGTTTTTAATTTCTTAACAAAGAATTGTTTATTTTATAATTGTATCACCGTTTACAGTCAAATGTTGTAATTACCGGTAGGCTCAATTTTTTCTGTGTGACGTCAATTATCGGATATCAGCTAACACACCAAGGTCCCCCAATATGGCTAATGACAAAACCATACCAATACTAATATATAATCATGCTTTTTCCACTGCAGAGGTAGTGTATTAATATTAATATAATAATTGATATTGTGCATGCTCATGTCGTAGCAGATCTAGATCTACATATATATAAGTGTATAAGTGAAGGAATAAGTCTCTTCTGCTTACTCTTCCAGCCATTAGTCCAATATCTAATAATACATTTTAAAAGTAATATCAGCTGATACAGTAAATATTGTGTAACCCTAGAATGTATACATGAAGTTACTTTCAAGTCAAAGGGGAGAAGGATAGCTCTGATTAGAGAAAACGTCCTGAACTGTGGTTTTGATGTTGCCTAATACACATTTAAGGCAGTAACTAACATTTATTGTCTTATGGGTTAATCCAAAGTTTAAACATTATCGTTTCAGTGGGAAAAATGATTACATCAAAGCAGTGTATGACCTTGCTAATCTGATAAACTTGCGGATGAGGTTATTTCCGTACCACAACGACCTCATCTTCCACCTCAGCCCAACTGGCTTCAGGTTCAGGAAAGCGTGCAGGATTGCTCACAGACACACAGGTAAGCGCAGCACATGATTTGATTAATAACGATCAAAAACACTGGCTTATTAACACTTATTGTTGTCCTCTTTTAAAGCGGAGGTCATAAGAAAGAGAAAGGAAGCACTGAAGGAAGAAAAGGAGCTGGAACGTGTGCGATCCAAGAGAATCCTGGACTTTCTGGACATCCTTCTCTCTGCAAGAGTATGTTATATTTAGGATTTGTATTTATATTTATTTTAAAATATCAAATTGATGGCAGAATTTGCTGTGATTCTTTGCAACACAGGGAATGAATTTCCTCACTGAGCTGAAGGTATTGATGTTGTTGAAGTTGGCTGAAAAAGTCATTTATTGTCATTCATTGATGTCTTCAGCCAAAGTCCTGTTCAAAGTCCAAATCACTTCCTGTGTTTATGTACATGTATATATATATATGTATGTATATATATATATATATATATATATATGTATATGTATATATATATGTATGTATGTATATATATATATATATATATTTTTTTTTCAATTCAATTTCAAAAACTTTATTGATCCCAAGGGGAAATCCAAGGTCCAGTAGCTTAGACATCACACAACATAAACAGTATGATGAAAAAAGAAAGGAATGAATAAAATGAATACACATGAGTCTATCGCCCGATGTAGCTGAGATTGGCACAGCACCCCCCACGACCCTCTGGCGGAGGATGAAGCGGTAGATGATGACTGACATACTACAGCTCTGACGTGATAGATTTCTTTCATCATTTACCTTTAAATATAACTTTATTTTCTTTGATTAAATATTAGTCTGTGCATAGTGAGGTAACATTTTCTAGGACCACTGATTTACCTAGCTACTGTTTCACTTTACTGTTCATTCACATACTGTTAACACCACCTTTTACCAGCTGAAACCTCCCTAATTAAGTTTTCTGCCACCTATGATGTTTAACTTGACACTTTTTGTCACTTATTTTTGTTTGTTTTTTTTTGAAGTGGAGGAGCTAAATGCTAAATGCAAATCGGTGAAGTATTCCTTTAAGGACACTTAAGAAATACTGATTCATACACGCAACAAAAGGCTCATCTAAAAAGCCTACACCTTCTTAAGTCATGATTTCTTAGTACATTTTGGAGCCAAAGGATTTTAACAACCAAAGTCACTTGAACTAACTGACGGAGGCAGCAGTGGATCAACAGCTCCTGCGTGCCGTGATGTTAAAGTGCTTTATTGTGAGTGGTTTATAAACTTTAGTTTCCTGTCTGAAAAGTGTGTCACATATGAACATATTCTTAAGATATCGTAGACGAGAAAGCAGACAAGCAGACCAGTTTATGGAGTTTTATATTTTTGTCTTTAATCTTGACTTTCAGGATGAGAGTCAGAACGGGCTGTCAGATGAAGAAATACGAGCAGAAGTGGACACCTTCATGTTCGAGGCTCATGACACCACAGCCAGCGGCATCGCCTTTATCCTCTACTGTCTTGCCTGCCACCCAGAACACCAGAAGCTGTGCAGGGAGGAGGTCACTGACGTTCTGTGTGACAAAGACACCATGGACTGGTATGTTGAAGTGTTCTCTGCTCTCTGTGCTGACTTTGATTAGTGTTAGGCGTTCACCTAAGTGTGAATCTATCTAATTATGTGAATCTATCATTAACATTGTTGTGTTTTTTTTGTCTTATCTTAGGGAGGATCTCAATAAAATTCCATACACTACAATGTGTATCAAAGAATGCCTTCGTCTTTACCCTCCTGTACCGACAATAGCCAGAAAAATCACCAAACCCCTGAAATGTTTTGATGGCAGGACTCTCCCTGCAGGTGTGTGGTTCACATGTGTCAGTACTTCTAAAGTGTGAAGATACTAAAGCTAATACAGCCAAAAATATTACTTCAGTTGATATTTTTAGATTTCTAGTGTTCAAATACTCGTTGTTACTATAGTTGTTTAGCAGGTTGAAGGGTTAAACCTTTCTTGCACTGCTGCTGTACGGTGCTCTAGCCCCGAGTCACTAAAGAAAAGTGGGGTCAAAGTAGTAGTCATAGTAAGTCATATTAAAGGTGGATTGGCACATTTAAATAGCCGACAGACAAATAAAAAAAAAATACTGACGCTTATAAGTGATGTTTAAATAATAAATGCATAATTAGCATATTTAAAAATTCAGATACTATTGTTGAATAGCATCTCTAAGTTTCCTGTGAACATGGAACTCTTCTACTCATAATCCTGTTCTTTTATGTATTGTTACATAGCTAACAGATCGGCCGGTTTGCTCTTGACTCCTGACACACAGCCAGTGTGCAGTGCAGCTCCAGCCAGATCAGTAGAGATGTCAGATCTCTGGTCTCTGCACTGACTGCACTCGCTATGTTCCTTAACTTTATGTTGAAATTCTTAATGCTTTATGTGTGTTTTGTTTGTTTTTCTGTCTCTTCCTGCACTCAGCTGTGCAGGATATTTTATGACCTGATAGTCAGTTTTGGTTCTGTTTTAACACTCATTTACATGTGATTGCAGTCGCCATGGTTACAGCTGCATGTCAGGGAACCTGTAAACAATGATGTCATTGACAGGTTAGAGGTGGAGCAGATCATATTTCTCTGGGTTCATGTGCACAGTGCACAGTTCATTTGTAGTCAGTTTTTATCATATATTCATGTTCATGCTGTTGTTTATCGTCATACGATTTGTCCTAATCCAAAATGTATTTTTATTTTTTTATTTTGATACAGGCTCCAGAGTTTCAATATCTATCTTCAGGCTTCACAGGGATCCAGCTGTATGGGAAGACCCACATGTAAGTAAATATAGAGGCTCTCTGAATGAAAGTGTTCAATGTTGTGGCTGATTTGTGTACAGCAAAACAGAACAACATGTCAGTGAGAGTGAGGCAGAAACAACAAAATCAGTCAAATACGAAACCTTTGCAGAACACTCAGGAACTGAAACAAGAAACACTAATGTCACGATAAACATGTTGGGTAACCAGGACAACCTGATGATAAATGTGCTACTGGAATTTGACTTTTGTGGACGGGAGTAGAGAACATTGAACTGTTGGATTGTCTATGCAGATGTGGCTGCGTTAAAAAACAATACTTGCACTGTCTGCACTGACTTGACAACATTAACAGGACACCAAGAGGCTTCATCCAGAACTCTAGAAGACATCTCAAAGCCAATTGCACATGTTACACTTATGTGAAGGTGCTGTTCTGCATAGGCTTAAACCTCATTAGCCACATCATTAGCAAAAAGAGGCTACATATACCCATTCAAAAGTTGAGCTAACACCATTCACCTCCTCTATACCTAAGTTTCCAAATACTGTAAATGTATCACCGAATTTTCAGATTCACCAAAAGAAAATATTCCAACTAAGGATATCTGTGTGTCGGACTGCAAAGAGTTTATGACACACCAGTTATGTTGAGTTTTTGACTCTCATCACTGAGCTGATCCTGTTTCCACCAAACCTGCTTTTATGTATAGATGTACAGATATCCTTAGTTGTAGGATTTCCTGTGCGGAGTATTTTCTTTTGGTGAATCTGAATATGGAAACTTAAGGTATAGAGGAGGTGAATGGTGTTAGCTCAACTTTGTATATATATATATATATATATATATATGTACCAGAGGTTGCGCTAGACTTTTTCGTTGTCTGTCATTTTGACTGACAGGGTCATAAAAATCCTGTCATAATCAATTTTTACCGGTCACTTTAAATGATAATAATGACATATTCAATTGCATTGTTCATATTGCAGTGGAATATGAACAGTTCACCTGTGGCCTAAACGCACAGTCTCACACCTTCCTCCTGGTCCACATGGACTTAAATCGCGTGCCTGCTTGCGCGTAGTTGCGCGTGGTAGGAAATCCCGCAACACGCGCTCCTTCTGCGCCAGTGGATCAGCTGCACCGGTCACAGACGCGCTCCAAAGCCTCCTGTCCATAGCTCTTTAACACGCTGTCAGCACTACAAGGATAGCGAGATGCATTGAGTACGGTGTCCAGGTCAGAAATTATGCTCAGATTCTCCGATGGGAATCTTTATTTTGTCGCACAACATTTTTCTATCCGCCCTCCTCAGCCAGGAGAACTCCCGCTCCCACTGAACTCGCCTAACCTCCTTACTGCCGCTGAGGCCAAGGGCTGAGTTTGTCCTTCATCTGCATCTATCCCTCTTTTTTCACCTCTTTTATCAACATAGTTTGTAGGGGTGTGAATTGCAATCTGTCAAAATGACGGATGGCTCTCAGATTTTTCCGTCACCGTTTTAAAAAAACGGTCAATGACAGAAAATATTCGGTTAACGCGACCCCTGATATGTACATATATATACATATGTACATATGTACATATGTATATATATGTACATATGTACATATATATACATATGTACATATGTACATATGTATAGGCTGACCAGAGCCACAGCTCCACTGAACCATCTATTCCTTTAACACTGAGCAGTGATGACTTTATGAACTTTTTTGTGAATAACATCAATTAGAGAAAAAATGGATCATCTCCTCCCTCATATTGGGACTGACTCATCTTTTAGCACAAGAGCTTTAGAAGCACCAGGTGCACAGTGAGCCAGTTTCTCCCCTATAGATCTCCCTGAGTTAACATCATTAGTTTCATCATCTAAGTCATCAACCTGTCAGTTAGATCCTATCCCCACCAAACTGTTTAAAGATGTCTTTCCTTTAATTAACAGCTCTATATTAACTCAAATTAATCTATCCTTATTAACTGGATATGTGCCCCATACGTTTAAAATAGCAGTTATTAAACCCCTTCTCAAAAAAGCGACCCTTGACCCAGATATTTTAGCTAATTACCGAGCTATATCTAATCTTCCCTTTGTTTCTAAAATCTTAGAAAAGGCAGTGCTAATCAATGATGTGAATATTTGCACATTAATGGCCTGTTTGAAGATTTTCAGTCAGGTTTTAGATTAAACCATAGCACAGAAACAGCACTAGTTAAAGTTAGTAATGATCTTCTCTTGGCTTCAGATAATGGTCTAGTTTCTTTACTTGTCCTGTTAGATCTTAGTGCTGCATTTGACACCATTGATCATAATATTCTACTGCAGAGAATGGAGCAGACTCTTGGTATCACAGGTGCTGCCCTCTGCTGGTTTAAATCATACTTATCTGATAGATTCCAGTTTGTTCATGTTAATGATAAAGCCTCACTATGAACAACAGTTATTGTGGAGTTCCACAAGGCTCAGTGCTTGGGCCTATACTTTTTACCTTATATATGCTTCCTCTAGGGAACATTATTAGAAAGCACAACATACACTTTCATTGTTATGCAGATGACACACAGCTATATTTATCAATGAGGCCGGATGAAATAAAATCAGGTTGTTCAACTCCAGGTATGTCTCAGAGACATTAAGTCCTGGATGACCTGTAACTTTCTACTTTGAAACTTTTATACTTGGCCCTAAACACCTCAGAGAAAAACTTTCTGATCACATGTCACTTTAGATGACATCACCTTGGCTTCCAGTTCCACTGTGAGGAACCCTGGAGTTACTTTTGACCAGGAAATGTCATTTGATTCACACATAAAACTCATTTCCAGAACAGCCTTCTTCCACCTGCGGAACATTATGAAAATTAGAAACATTCTGTCTTTACAGGATGCTGAAAAACTAGTTCATGCTTTTGTTACATCTAGATTAGATTACTGTAACTCCTTATTATCAGGATGTTCCAACAAGTTACATTACATTACATGTCATTCAGCAGACGCTTTTATCCAAAGCGACTTACAATAAGTGCATTTAAACATTTGGGTACAAATAAGATCTAGAAGTTAGTAAGAGCTTCAAGTAAGCCAAACTATGAAGTGCTAGTCATAAGTGCGATTTATAATTATTATTATTTTTTTTTTTTTTGTCGTCGTCTTAGTCGAGGTAGAGTCGGAAGAAATGTGTTTTTAGTCGGCGGCGGAAGATGTGGAGGCTTTCCGCTGTCCGGATGTTGATGGGGAGCTCGTTCCACCATTTGGGAGCTAGGACAGTGAACAGTATTGAGTTCTGCGAATGCCTCTGCGATCCTCTCAGTGAGGGGGCAGCAAGCCGGTTTGCCGATGCAGAGCGGAGTGGGCGGGCTGGGGTGTAGGTTTTGATCATGTCCTGGATGTAGGCTGGACCGGATCCGTTTGTAGCATGGAACGCAAGCACTAGAGTCTTGAAGCGGATGCGAGCAGCTACAGGAAGCCAGTGAAGGGAGCGGAGGAGAGGTGTAGTGTGGGAGAATTTTGGTAAGTTGAAGACCAGTCGAGCTGCTGCATTCTGGATGAGTTGCAGGGGTCGTATGGAACACGCAGGGAGACCAGCCAGGAGGCAGTTGCAGTGGTGGGAGAGCCCTTTCCTGGGAGAAAAAGAAACTTAGTCTTGTCGAGATTGAGTTTCAGGTGATGGTCAGACATCCACTGAGAGATGTCGGTCAGACAGGCGGAGATCCGTTCTGCTACATGTGTTTCAGAGCTTGGAAAAGAGAGAATGAGTTGGGTGTCATCGGCGTAGCTGTGATAGGAAAAACCATGAGAGAGAATAACAGAACCAAGAGAGTTGGTGTATAGAGAGAAGAGGAGAGGGCCCAAGACAGAACCCTGAGGGACCCCAGTAGCTAGAGGACAGGGTTCCGACACGGATCCTCTCCAGGATACTCTGTATGTTCGGTTTTGAAGATAGGGCGAGAGTAGGGTAAGTGCAGATCCTGAGACACCTAGTTCTTGAAGGGAGGAAATAAGGATCTGGTGGTTAACTGTGTCAAACGCTGCAGAAAGGTCCAAGAGGATGAGTACAGAGGAGAGAGAGGCAGCCCTGGCAGTGTGGAGTTGCTCAGTGACAGCAAGAAGGGCAGTTTCCGTCGAGTGAAGGAGGTTAGAGAAGATCGAGAAAAGTTTTTTGGGATTAGAGAAAGAGGATTGAATTTTAGTCTGATAGAAAGACTGTTTGGCAGCAGAGATAGTGGCAGTGAAGGTGGAGAGAAGAGAGTGATAGGAAAGCAGGTCGTCAGGGTGTTTTGATTTCCTCCATTTCCTTTCTGCTGCCCGTATCGTGGGTCTCTCAGCACACACTGAGTCAGACAACCACGGGGCTGGGGAGGACTTACGAACCCGCCATGAAGTAAGAGGACAGAGAGAGTCCAGAGAGGAGGACAGAGTAGAGAGGAAGGTGTCAGTGGCAGAGTTTGGATGCATGAGGGAGAAGGAGTCAGCTGAAGGAAGTGCTGATAGAACAGTTGAGGAGAGAGAGGAGGGAGAGAGAGAGCGAATATTACGACGGACAAGTGCAATATCTGATGAGATGAGACCATCAGATTGGGAGAGTGGGAGAGAGTAGGAAATGAAGAAATTATCAGAGACATGAAGTGGAGTTACCGTGAGGTCGGAGGTGGAGCAGTTTCTGGTGAAGATGAGGTCAAGGTGGTTGCCAGCTTTGTGAGTTGGTGGAGAAGGAGCAAGTGAGAGAGAAAGAGACGAAAGTAGAAGAAGTAGATCGGATGACTTCTCTGACTGGATGTTGAAGTCACCAAGAAGAACAAGTTGTGGTCCATTTTCTGGGATATTTGAGAGGAGGACATCTAGTTCCTCCAAGAAGTGTCCCAATGGGCCTGGTGGACGGTAGATGACAACAATGATGAGTTTTACTGGGTGAGTTACAGTTACAGCATGAAATTCAAACGACTGTGAAGAGAAGTGTGGCAGTGGGTAAAGAGTGAAAGTCCAGTTGGGGTTGATGAGCAGACCTGTCCCGCCACCTCTTCCAGTGGATCTGGGTGTGTGGGAGAAGGAGTTGGCGGAGGAGAGAGCTGCAGGGGTGGCTGTGTTGGAGGGTGTTATCCAAGTCTCAGTGAGAGCAAGGAAGTCCAGGCATTGCTCAGTAGCAAAGCCAGAGATTAACTCAGTCTTGCGTGTAGCTGACTGGCAGTTCCACAGGCCCCCTGCAACAAGGTGTTGGATGTGTGTGGAGTGGGTGGGATAGATAAGTGAGGACAGGTAACGGTGATGCTGTGAGTGATTGTGAGGTTTGTCTGTTAGAACCCTTCAGTTCTTTCAAAATGCTGCAGCACGAGTTCTGACAGGAACTAGAAAGAGAGACCATATAACTCCAGTGTTAGCTTCTCTACACTGGCTCCACCCACAGTTTAGAATTACATTTAAAATCCTCCTCCTCACGTACAAAGCACTTAATGGTCACGCCCCTTCATATCTGAAAGACTTAGTCTTACCTTATCACCCTAACAGACCACTTAGGTCACAAAATACAGGTTTACTTGTGGTTCCCAGAGTCTGTAAGAGCAGAATGGGAGGCGGAGCCTTCAGTTACCAGGCTCCTCCTCTCCTGTGGAACCAGCTTCCAATGACAGTTCGGGAGGCGGACACTCTCTCTGTATTTAAAGTTAGACTTAAAACTTTCCTTTTTGATAAAGCTTATAGTTAGAGCTCTTAGTTCTGCTACTATAGACCTAGACTGCTGGGGGATTTTCCTGTGGTGCATGCACATTCACTCTCTCACACTCAGGGTATGAATATAACTTTTTATATGTCATTAACCTTGTCTCTTTCTCTCCCTAGTTTGTGTCCTTCCTTCCTTCCTTCCCTCTCTCTCTCTCTCTCTGTATTCTCATCTTGCAGGTTGCAGGATCCAGATCCAGTTTTCGAGGCTATCCATATCATACATATCATCACCATTATTATTGTGCTATAATTAATAGTCAATATCATTGACTGTATAAACTTGTGACTTGATACAGTTGTTGTGTATCTGCTCCTGGTCTCTCTCTCTCTTCTGTCTCTACCTCATCTCCCTCTTGTCCTTTCTCTCCCCCCTTTCTGTCCCCCACCTCTCCTCTGTCCCCCATTTTCCTTTCACCCCGACCGGTCGAGGCAGATGCCGCACATCTCTGAGCCCGGTTCTGTCAGAGATTTCTTCTTCTGTTAAGAGGGAGTTTTTTCTCTCCACTGATGCCTAGTGTTTGCTCATTGTGTGAACTGTTGGGGTTCTCTGCTCTCCTTGATGTTGTCTATGTACAGTGCCTTAAGATAATGTATGTTATGATTTGGCGCTATACAAATACAATTGAATTGAATTATATCTACTACATCTTTGGAAACACACTCATCACACTTGTCTGATAAAACCAGTAAGAAGCCTAAATGCTAAGTTCTGGACTATTGGCAAGAGAGTTTACCGGGTCAGAGTGAGGGCGTGGTATTTTATTATCTGGTGGTAGCAGACTGGAAAACAACTTTTATTGATGTGTGAGATCTGAATCAAATAAAAGTGGATGGTTTGGTGTGTGATTTATGCCTCACTGAAGTTTCTTTTTTTTCATGTAGGTCTTTGACCCACTGCGCTTCCTACCTGAGAATATCTCCAAGAGGTCACCTCACACGTTTGTGCCCTTCTCAGCTGGACCCAGGTTTGTCCACACACTGCATGACACCATGTGACTGCACCACTAACAACATGGCACGGAGGTTTTCAGGTCACGGTGATACAGGTCGTGCTGACCAGCTGAAAACAAAGAAGAAAAAAATCTAGGGATGGTATCATTGAGATTGTCAAGTTACATTTTCACACTTTAAACATTCTTTCTTTTTCATTCTGAGCATTTTGGAGCAGTAAAACATTGCCATTTTGTTATTTTGAGCTATAATATAACAAATAAATATTTATTTACAGAACTTTTGTCTGGATAATATGTAGATGATTCATTTTTACATGTGATGAATTCAATATATGTAATATATTTATATATATATAGACATATATGTCTATATATATATATATATATATACATATATGGACGTCTCTTCCTGTGATGTTCGTAGTAATGAAAAACAACAGTCAGGTGACTGTAAACCTAAAAAAACAAAACATATTTATTTTCATTAATAGCTTTATATTCATATAATGGACTGTGTGCTTAAAGTTTAAATCATTGTGATGGATAATCTAAATATATAAGTTGTAACAGAAGTCCAGTTTTTTACTATAATATGGAGTTAGTTAAATAAATAGATGTTTGTGAATATCACTAACATCTGGTATCTTTTTTTTACTGTAACTATTACTGTATTATTTGAATTCCTCATGTTTGACACACAATGTTGTGTTGTCTTCGCCCCAACAGAAACTGCATTGGTCAGAACTTTGCCATGAATGAGATGAAAGTGGTGGTGGCCCTGACACTGAAGAGATATCACCTGATCGAGGACCCCACACAGAAACCCAAGGTAATTCCTAGACTGGTGCTGCGCTCGCTCAACGGCATCCACATTAAAATCAAACGTGTGGATCTGAGCTAAGTCGCTGAATAAAGAACATGTTTGTTTTTTAAATGTATAAACACATGAGAGGTAAAGCTGTAATCGAGAGGAAATGTGTTGATCATTTTTATCAAGGTGCGAGGTGTCAACTACCGTAGGTGTATTGGAAGAACTGAACTTAAAGGGCTGTTTCACCCAACTAAGAGTGAACTTAAAACTATTACAATGCTGCTGTGTTTGTTTAATTCACATTCTGTTACAGAGTTGGGTTTTGGGTGTTTTTTTGGTGAATTTATGTTTTCAGATCTTTTACTCATAATACTAGTTATGATTGACAGTGAAGAGCAGTGTAGGGCTTTTATTTTCTTTGATGGCAGTCACTTTGACATCCACTTTTTGTCAGTTTTTTGTTTATTTTCATTCCCAACTTCCTCTGTTGTTGTGGGAATGAGACGTGTATCTCAGATCCACTGTCTGATGATCAGATAACAAGTTTATTTATCTCTAAAAATTAGTAAAAAAAATTAGTAAAAAAAAAACTGAGTGAAGTGTCAGTCAACATTTGTTGTCCTGTTAAATATGTTTTTGGGGCTTTTTTGATAATTACCACTGAAGCGGGATGTGCCATTGCCTAATGCTAGGATAAATAGTTGTCACTATAACTCAAGGGTCCTATTTAAAAGCTTGACCCTGAGTCTGATACTCGAGGAATCCTCCCTAATATATCATGTATATCACATGTCATGTTGCCGTGGTGTCGGTCAAATATAAAGAAAAATAAACATAATTAGAAACGTTTTTTGATCTTTATTGTCTTTCTTGCAAAAACAGGTGAAAAATTATTTTTTAACAAAAATCAACAAATGAATAATAAAAAAAAAAGCAACAAGATCTCAAAGTTAGTTTTTTTTGTTCTTGTTTTTTAAGAAAATAAAGTACAAAAACTAAAGAATCTAGGAAAATATTCTAAGTCCCTCTGTCTAGGGGTGTCAAACGTATGGCCCGCGGGCCACAATCCGGGCCCCTGGGATGAATTTGTGGTCACACTATGATTAGAATCTAAATATAATGTGAAATAGTGTGTTTTTTCCACTTGCAGACACCTGTGACTGAATGTGTTTGTATCTCCACTGTGATCTGTAAGATGTAATGCACATGTGTGAATGGTAACTTATAAATTACCTTTATACCATAAAGGTAATTTAATACAATGTGTGACTTCTTTAACCCTTGTGTGGTGTTCGAGTCTGTGGGACCCGTTTTTATTTTTTATTAAAAGAAAAATGATACAATTAATTAATTTTTCAAACTGAGACTCACTGACTTTGGCTCATTTTCTGTGAAGAACATATATCAGAATACATGTTTAATGACCACACACCATACACCCCCCCTACACATTTCTATTACATATAAGATGTCCGGGCTAATAGAAGTGTGGAAATTGATGTTCTGTGTACCACACACACACACACACACACACACACACACACACACACACACACACACAGCAGGCCTAGACAGGAGGAGGACAGAGTGTAGGTACACAGAACATCAGAGGGTCAAATGTGCGAGAAAATGAGAGCAGACAGTGTTGACAAACAATGTTGCAACCTTGTGTGGGAACCGCAGGTGCAGAAACACAAAAGAAGCAGTTCCCACACAGTTCCTCTCAAGAGAGAGAAGTTTTTGATGATGATGTAGAGGGAGAGGATTCAGAAGAAGAGGTTTCAGAATTTGAGGATCACATTTCTGAAAATTCAGAGTCTGACAGTGACTCTGAAGAAGATGATGAGATTGAGCAGCAGCCAGTTCCAAAACAAAGACGAGCCACAGGACCAGGCCGTCAGCAGCCATCCCCAGGACCAAGCCATCAGCAGCCAGCCCCAGATCCAACCGTCAACAGCCAGCCCCAGGACCAAGCCGTCAACAGCCAGCCCCAGGACCAAGCAGTCAGCAGCCAGCCCCAGGACCAAGCCATCAGCAGCCAGCCCCAGGACCAACCGTCAACAGCCAGCCCCAGGACCAAGCAGTCAGCAGCCAGCCCCAGGACCAACCGTCAACAGCCAGCCCCAGGACCAAGCAGTCAGCAGCCAGCCCCAGGCCCAGAACAAGCCAGTCAGCATGGAGCAAGTGAGGAAATATGGATGTCAAAAAATTCTGAAATTGAATGGTCTTCTCGCCCAAGAAAAGAGCCACCCCGCAAGGCTGCCAATGTGATAAGGATGCAACCAGGGCCAACACGGATAGCAGTTACTCACACACGGGACATCAAGTCTTCTTTTGAGCTTTTCATCCCAGATTCCATCCAGGAAATTATTCTTGACTGCACTAATTTAGAAGGAAGACGTGTTTTTGGAGAGAGGTGGAAGGAAATGGACCAAACCCAATTACATGCTTACTTCGGAGTTCTCATCCTTGCTGGAGTTAACCATATATATTGTTTATACTGCTTGTAATTGGGATAAGGTAAACATCTGTTCAGTATTTTAACATAAAAGTGTTTGATTGTGAGGCATTAAAAGCCACAAAATGCAACGGGTCCATCAGACCCACAAACAATGGCTGAGTAACAACAATATGAACATTACACAAGGGTTAAATGGTTTATCTCAGATTCCTGGAAGGTTTCTCTGTTTAACAAGTGTTTTCTGTCCATAAAGACGTTTCAAAGCATATTTAGTCGGTAATTAGTCAATAAAACAGTGTCTCCACAACATTAAGTTTCAGTCAGATGTCTTTGAACCACCAATAATTGATGTTCACGGCTGTTAACCACGCTGAGCCAGAGGTGACCTTCTCAAACCATACAGGACCAGACGTTACATATCACATTTAAAAAGACTGGGCTTTTACAGGTGGCCTCTGTATGGGATTAAAAAAACATTGAAGTCCCATCTGTCCGGATGGCAGCGTAGTGGTGAGCACAGCGTTGCCTCACTGCACAACGGTTGCCAGTTCAAGTCCCAGTTAAACTGTGTGTGGAGTCAGCATGTCCTTCCACAGTCCAAAGACACGCGGAGGTTAATTAGACATTCTGAAACGACCGCAGCTGTGACCGTAGCTGTTTGTCCTGTGACCTTTGACCCTGTGTCAGCTGGGATCGGCTGCAGCTCCCTTGATGATAAAGTGGTAGATAATGGATGAATGTCTTCTTCCTTTTTGGAGGATGTGCTTACATCATTGTTCAAAAGTGACCCATATATGAAATCTGCAAAACTCACAGGGTGGACTTGGTGACTGACCTGAAAATGGTTGGTAGATGGAAATGGAAGTGAAAGTGGTATTATTATTGTTATTATTATCATTATTATTATTTTATTTTTTATTGTATTTAATTTTATTTATATTGTTGTTGTTATTATTATTATTATTATCAGCATTGTTATTATTATTATTGTTATTATTATTATTATCAGCATTGTTATTATTATTATTACTGTTATTATTATCATTAGTATTTTATTTTATTATTATTGTTGTTATTATTATTATTATTATTATTATCAGCATTGTTATTATTATTATTGTTATCAACATTGTTATTATTATTATTACTGTTATTATTGTCATTATTATTAATATTAATTAGCAATCAGAGGATTTGTAGATTTCAAAGTGGGCCCTAGCAGTCTTCGGTTTGAGAAAGCCTGCATCCATTCATGAATCAACCTCTTTTTGTGCGTTCATTTTTTGCTTATTTTCTAGTTAGTTTAGTTATAAAAACTGCTTTACCTTAGTAATTTTGAATTATTTGAAAGAAATAAAATAATAATAATTGTACACCTTTTTTTAGGTGCCACTCAACATTCATCACACACACACACAATCACATTGCATGTTGTTGATTAATTGTGATTAACACGTGAAACACTTGCTCTTTAATCAGCACCTTTACATCTGTAGTAAAGGTGTAGTGCTCACTAATACTGACTTTAACACTTTTATGGACCAAATTGGACAGAAAAATATCACATAGTTTATTTAATTTCCTGGAAAATAATAGGAGCAGAAAGAAAAAAATGTCGCTTTTCTCTTTGTTGAGTGGACCTGCACCATACACCTTGTACAGTAAGCAGGGGCTTGACTGTAAGCTCTGCAAGTGCCTGTTGTGAAAGCAGAACAATGCAACAGCCAAACACTGAACAGATAAGAGTCCAAATAAAAGTAATTCATTTCTTTATTTACAGTTTTATGATTACAAAATCCATAGCCTACAAAAACAAGGTCACCAGCACAGCCTGGAAAAATGAAACATCATTTTCTATTCATTTATTTCTCCATTTGAAGGTCCAGTGAACTGGTCCCTATAACATCATGGATCATGGGAAGCCACTCTTGATGCAAACCTGTGTGTGTGTTTATGGGCAACAGTACACATGCTTTTTAAAGTGATAGTTCAGGCTTTGTTTTTGTTTTGGAAGTGTGGTTGTAAAAGTACAGACACATTTAGTCAGCAATGATTTCACTGAAGATGCTACATATCCCACACACACACACAAATATAGATACATAGGCACTTAACAAAAGGCCCACCTAATAAAACCCACTCCAGCATAAGTCTATGATATCTCAAAACTATTTTTTGCTGCTTTATCCAGATAAAAGTTTGTGTTTGTTTATAAATCGCTCACTCTTCCACACCAGTAGTTGTTGGTCCACTGCTGCCAGGGCATCAGTGTCCCTGCAAGCTTGAAATGCTGCATTGCTCCATTAAAATAATTTGTTGCAAAGTGTCGTTAAAATCAAAGCTTTGATTTAAAATATTTGAAACATTATTTTTGCTTTCTGTTCCTTTATTGGCGGCTGATTGACGGGCAACTTCACGTGCAACAGAGAATCGTGACCTGTTGAGTTCAGAGAGAACTTCTTTTTTAGTAACTGACACTTGTTACTGCGCACGTGAACAGTAACAAGTGTAAGCGATCATTAATACAGGAGGTACAAAAAGTCCAGAAACGTGACAGACCAAAAACCAACACTGACCCTCGTCTCATACAAAAAAAGTTTTTCTACATCCTTTCACTGGCTTTGATGGCTCTTTAGTTTGGCTCTAGTTTTGAGCTTCAGTTCATTTGTGTTTAAACGTATAGATGCTATTTAACAACAGCATCTCCATTTAAATAGGCTTCCTTTATGTTAATTATACATCACGCAAGTGATTTTTCCACATATACACCAGCAACAAGCAGGCTCCAGAATTGTGTTAGTTGCAGTTTCAAGTCAGTAAAGGTTGTCAAAGTGAAAATAAAGCAGCAAACACACTGAAGTAGTAGTTAACTAAAGCAGGGGTAGATCATATTGGATGAGCCTTGAGTGGTCAAACTCAGTTTTTCCTTGTTTTGTGTCTCATTTTGCTTCCTGGCACAGGAAGAATATGTTTTAGTATATCATCTAACCACACTAAAAAAACCCTGAACTGTCACTTTACAATGTTACAGACTATTGAAACTGCCTCATTCCAAACCTTTTCCATTAACCTGTAATGTTGAAGCAAAATGGGGATTAGCTACTGTGCTGGAATCCATTCTAATCAGTTTCTTCTTAGGGCTGGGTCAAACTTTCCCTGTTTCTACACATCGATCACCCCCCTTTATTTATTTATTTATTTATATATATATATATATATATATTTATTTATATATATGTATATGTGTGTGTGTGTATATATATATTTTTTTTTTTTGAGTTTGGTGGACATTCTCCCTTAAAGTCAATTAAGCCTCCATGCTTATTGACTTTTGACCAAAACAATGCCCATCAACTGAAGTGGGAAACATTCTGCACGTGTGTGAAGGTCCTATGCAGACCACCATGGATATGTACGTCACGAGGATCCTGACAGACCTCTGCTGACACTCATGGCATGGAAAGTATGACCCAGGCCTTAGTAACAATCCAATTAACCCTCAACCTGTTTAAAAAAAAGTGAAATCCTCATATTTACAGTACACTGGCGCTGGAAAAACACACAACAAGCCATTTCAAACTCAACATACTAAAAAAGGTGTAAAGATAATATGATGCACACACCGTTCAATAATGATGTAAGGCTTTTATCTGCGTAGGAAACCACTATTATGGGATGCCACATACCGCTGAACAGCCTGAAAACAACTGTGCTTTTTTTTCAGTCAGACACCGCGTAGTGGCCTGGAGGACAAATGCCATCATACATGTTATCGCTAAAATGTTTGGGTTTGAGCAATAAAATTATATTTAAAAAAAAAAAAAAACACTGAACAACACAATGTCAACAAGTTCTTAAAATAGAAAGCAGCCCTGTGTTTTGTTAGAGTGTGATTCTCTGACTTCCTCGTCTTCTCACAGTAAAATATTTCGTACAAAATACTTCCTCAGCCGCGTGTTTGATGCCATTATCAAAAAGTTGAAGGAGTGAGATAACTGCGCCGTGATGTGTTGAGTAGACGTTAAGAAAAATAACTCTGTGACCCACGACTTCCTTGAAGCCTCGTCTCTCAGACAAGTAGGTTTAACTGCCGAGTCTGTTCGCTTTGTTCATTCTGCCAAAACATTGACTGCTGACTTCGTAGATGATTCCTTGCAACACACCGCGGTTTAATTAGCCTAACACAAGTGTTTCTTTTTTTAAAAAAGGAAAAAGAAAGACGCCACCTCTGCCAGGTCACAGTCCCTGATGTTCTCCTGGTAACCTGAGAGCCAGCAGCTTTAACAAACTGGTTAGATGAGTAGTGAGGGGGTGGGTTTCTTGCCCGGCCAAGCTTCTTTGGCGTATTTCTTTTTGCGTGGCTCGTTGAGCGTCTCTGGTAGGTAGGGCGCTGTGACGGGGGTGGGGTTGAGGGTGACGGGCGGCTGGTGAGCCTCCGGGTCCAGGTCCACCTCTGGGGCGGGATTAGGGAAGGGCAGAGGGAGCCCTCCCTGCATAGCGGCGCCCCCTGGAGCTCCTGTTGGCTGGTTCTCATGACTCGTGGGAGGCAAGTCTCCGTAGAGACCTCCGCCCAAGCTGTAGGCGTGCATGCGTTTACCAGCCATGTCATCGAGACCCAGCGTGTTCTGGCCCTCGGATCTTCGTTTCTACAGCAAGGAACACAGAGTTATAACTGGGGTCATACATTTAGCCTATGCAAATCACACAACTCCCCACAGACAACACAAACACTGAAAAATCAACTGAAGTCAACAGAGATCTACAGCTGAATAGTTTTAAAACACATGTGAACCCGTTAGTCCAAATGAAGTTGTAATAAATCATAATTTCATTAATCAAAGTCAGACTAACATCTAGATAATGATGTGGGTTGAGAGTTGAATTACTTTTGCATAGAGTTGAGAATCACAGGGTACCTAACGATACAATACATGCTCCATGATACCGATAATACCACGATCATCAATATATTGACAGACAATCATATAGTGATACATCACGACATCTGTCTAACTGAAGAAAACAAAGTCTGTGAAAAGTCAAAAGTGCAGGAGATAAAAGAATTTAAACATGTGCTGACACCTGACATCAACTGCTATGTGTGACAATAGTTTCTCACCATTGAAAAACATGTTTACGGAGCACCCACGCAGCACGATGCGCAGACGAAAAGTGAATCTGATTAAGCTGAGAACGACCTGAGCAGAAGATTTACCGGTGAATGCAAACCAAAGAATTCAACTGTGCTAAGGTATTGCTTTAGAAAAGTGAGTGTAGGTTATAGTGGTTTTGTTGATCTACTAGTTTATGTGTGTGGGCTTATGTGTTATGTGCCGAGGTTGCTGTGTGTTCATTTTTTTTTCTTGCCACCGGCCCCTCTCTGCACTTCCTTCCTTTGTGGGGGAGAAAAAGCACAGACTGAGGGACAGGTTTGGACAGATTGTCTGTTCCCATTTATGCCATCAGGACATGAAATGACAAATACCCCATGACTGACCCTGCTGCCCTCATTCTCTGAAACCTGACGATGAAAGTAATCCCATTTTCTCACAGGACAGGCGACCATCTTGAGAGGAGAAACATTGGAACTTGAGATTTATGAACAATGAACAAAAGAAGAAATGCTTACCTTGATGGGGATGACGGCAGTCTGCACCATATTTCTAAAACGTCCAACATTTGGGTCTATATCCTCTGTAAATAATAAAGGAGTGTTACGATTGCTACACATCAACATATAATCAACATGTAAAGTACATTTCTTGGAGGCTGGGAGATATGGTTTCAAAAAAGTTATCTGGATATTTTTAGGCTATATCCTGATAAACAAAGTATATCAGGATATAAAGATGCACACAGGTCGTTTCCTGGGGCTTATGAAAAGTTTTCTCTTGGGATGATTTCTCCCCAAGAGTGTATTTACACTGCAAAATACACTCAAATAAAAATAACTTCTGTTTATGATCTTCAAATACAGTTCTTACCTTTCATTTCAGATAATAGCTGGTTTATTACATTGTCCTTTTAATGTTAAAGGAATACTTCACCGATTTGCATGTGGCTTTGTATCGCTAGAATAGCAGTAGTAGTTCTGCACTTTTTAGACTCACCCATACATTCCCAGGATGTAAACATGGTACACGCTAACCAGCTCTTGACCTGAAAACTAGAACTAGAAGCCGCTGCCACCGGGTGGCGAGTATTTTGTTTTCTATTTTTCTATTTATTATACATTTAATTCCTCACGGGGATTTGTGTGTTTACACAACTAGCGTCTGCTTCGAAGCTTGAGACAGCGAGCTCAGTGCATTCTGGGAGTTATCGTTCATCTACATTTCTGTCTTTCTCGGCCAAGAAGGCACTTGCTTCAAATATTATTTCACATTTCTACTACATAGATGACCCAGCTTTAACAGACATTCATCTTTCCAACGGTGAAATATTCCTTTAAATTAAGGATATTTGGTAGAAACAATGAAATGTGGTCAAACTCCTGGACTTTTATTCCTACCTGGATTAATGATACAGTCCTCCTCGTTGAAAGTAACTCTGGAGTTCCTCCGTTTCCTTTTCGGCCTCTGGATTTCAAGGTTGCCCTCTTCGATGGTCAGGAGGGAGATGCGCTTGTTGTGCGCTGTATTGAACTCTGTTAGGTTCTGTTTTCAATCAAAAGAAGAAGAAAAAAGTGTGTATAATGTGGCAGCACTGCTATAAAAAGGATGACGCTTCCAGTAGACTGGGCAAGATAACAACAATGGAAAAAGTAGATATAAATACAAGTAATAATCAATTTACCTGTGTGTGTGTCTGCTGCTTACTTGTTGAAATGATTGTTATGGTTTTTACATGTGTCTACAGCACTGACTGGGCTATACGGACACTTGCTCTCAGTGAAGACATGGTTCCCAACAGCAACATAAGATTTAAGACACTTAACAAAAGGCTCACCTAATAAAATCTATACCTGCTTAAATTTGAGTTTTACAGCTGTCAAATTATTCTATTTTTCTATTTCTTAAAAGTGATTAATAGCAGAAGTTCAACAGTTGATTAATTGCAATTCTATTGTGTATAATGTTTTATTACTACAGAGTGTTTCTGTTTAAGTTCCTATCAACAATGAAAAACAAGTTTTACCTGCGTATGTTGATTCTAAATCAAATTAATACAAAGAAAATTAGCTCATGATCTTGAGTTTCAAATCTTAAGAAGTGCAATAAGCCTGAGCTCACACAATGTCTACTACAGAAATGTTACTGCAACAACATTTGCACGTTGCAGGAGTTGTTGTTTCATTGCCACCTCTGACTGTGTTAATGTTGGGCATATGAACAAACCAGGCTGCAGCATTAACATGTGTGAACAGTCACAGTTAATGTCTCTCAGCAGCTGCAGGTTCATCTTTTGATCTGCAGTCTTCTACACCAAAGTTGCACTGTATTCCATTTGTGTTAGTTGCATGTGTTGTATGTGTTGTATGTGAGTGGGACCTCGGTGTGGGAGTTCAAGAGAAAGCTCAACTATACATTTCACAACAATCATCAGCTACTTTCAAAGGTGTAATATCAATCAACTGTCACATTACCCTTAAGTGGTAAAAATCTAATTTTCCTTGTGTTCCTGCTGGCAGCCATATTTTCAATTAGCGTGAGTAAACATGTCTCAAGACGGTTTCGAGTGCAAAGTCTTTGTTAGTTCAGCATACAACCATTAAAGAAAACCCAAACTAACCCTTTACCCTATTTAATATTAATATATAATAAATTATATTATCATATATTTTTGTCCAACGTTTTTTTTTTTTTTTTTAACAAAGGGCATTTTGCAGTTATTCCAACCTCTGATTCATTCCAACTTTGCATCCACTTGCAATCCACCAAGATCAGCAACATTCTCTTCTGTTTTGTGTAGTTTGTGTTTGTCATTACCTCTAGCTCCGTCTCTTCTTCTGGAAGTCCGAGCAGACCTTTCAGCTCCTCGTCCTCTCCAGTCTTACTGTCTCCTGTACCTGCAGTGCCCTGGGTTTGGGGTTTCTCTCTGATTGTGTAGGTCCGTGTTGAGGCTCCAAAAGACATAGTAGAGTCTATGGGCACCTGCTGAGGCTTGTGTGCCTCCAGGCGGATGTGTCCGAGGTAAGTACCATGTGCTAAAAATGGTGACAGTCAAATAAAAAGTATTTAAAAATAGACCACTTGAACCTGCATCAAATGTGACTCAGCCTGTTCCCGATGTTAATGCACGTGTTTCACATGTAAAAGAGAGCAACAGATAAATACCACTTCTTCATGGTAGTTTTGCTATATAATTCCACTGTTACGGCTAACTTAATTTTAATGTTGTGTTTAAACATCAATACTTTTGTATTTGCAGTATCAATATCAACTGGGTATCAACCTTTCTTTATCACCTTATATCAATAAATGTTTTGTCATTCAATATCTTATAATAATGATAACCATTTCTGGCATGCTGTACACTGAGAGGTGTAATGCTGCCCTCCATAGTTTGTTCTTGGCGTTTCATCATTGAAATTTCAGTACCTACAGTTCATCTCATCCGTGTTAGTGAGCCAATGAGCATGCATCATCTAACAGTGCTTGTGATTGGCCGTTTTAAGGCATACATTTAATGAATGAAGGCATGTCAAGAGGTTTTTAAGAGCATGGCATAACTTTGAGGGCAGAAAGCTGTTTTCTGGAGGTTAATTCCACTCCACCATAACCAGAATAAATGGCTGATGGAGCCATTATTGACTATACCTGATACCTAATAATGACTCAATACAAGAGAATTTTAACAGCTGCTACGCAAAATCAAATTTTGATACCTCAAAAAAGTAAAAACCTGATCTTTCCATGTGATAAGCCAGAGCAGGCACCACAACTCAAACTAAGAAAACAAGGGCTGAACTACATTTAAGGGAGGCACCTCTTCAGAGAGAGTTGCAACTAATGTATTTTTTTTATATATATATATATATATATATATATATATATATATATATATATATATATATATATATATATATATATATATATATATATATATATATATACACACACATACATACATACATACATACACACACATACATATATATAAATAATTATAAGTGTTAGTTTTAGAACCCTAAGCAAGTGTGTCAATGTATACATGAATAAATACAGTAGGTGTGGTGGTGAACAGTTTCTTACTGCTGTTGAGGTCTATTAGAAAGACCCTTTTCAGGTGTTTGTGGTAGACCAGGGCAGAATGGACACGCGAGCATGACTGGTGGTCAATGGTGAAGTCACACATGTCTGGGTTCCTCCCAAACAGGTAGTACTTCTTTTCATCTATGATCAGTTTCTACAGGGACAAGAGTTTCAGGGACACGGTTACAGCAACAGCTGGAAAACAAAAGGGTCTGTTAAACAGTCTGCACTGTATTTGTGCCTCTGAGCCATAACTCAACAGTGATGCTCCCCACTGCAAAGCTTAAATCTCAGGGCTAATGTCACTCTTACACCGTTTGACGCCGTGCAGTCATTAAAAATCCCCCAGTGTGAAAATCACATCTGGGGAAAGATGGACTGTCAGGCTTGTATCTGGTGCATTCACCAACTCATTAGACATTACAGAAGTTAAGGAGCATATACAATAATGTAACATGATGACAAGGCCACAATGCCTTGAATTTACAGCAGGGTTGCCAGGTCTATGGTTTTGCCCCAGAACTGGGCTACTTTCAAAGGTTTGCTGCCAGTTTGTTTTGGCGAGTTGAATGCTGATGAGAACCAAGACAGTGAGGGATCCCAAAATATGAACACAAGCAACACTGTAAATTGTTATTTGCTCCAGCTCAAAAATGTTCTTTTTGCCACCATGCCTAATGTTCAGCCAATTACAATATAAACAGTGAGTTGAAATTATTAAAATTGCATAAAGTATATTTGCAATAAAGCCTTTACATGATTTAAACATTTACTATAGTTAATGTAATACCTCATTTCGTAAACACAACAACTTTAAATGTTGTGGTTCATCAGTGTATAGCAAAAACATGTGACATAAATAGTAACTGCATGAGATCCAGGAAGGGTGGAGGCATCAGTGAACCACTCTCTATGTTCATAGAACCCTTGTATTATTCTAAGAATATGGGGAGCATGTTTTAATACACTATTACAACATATTGAATAAGGATTTCAGGGGTAGCGTATCTTGATAAAACATCCCCTTTCAAATAATGTACACCCGTACAAAATCACTGTGTATGACACCACTAATTACTGCATGAGCACAGTGAGAATATGGGGAGTTTACAATGGATTACAATTATCATACGCAGAAAGTAGCACACATCTACAACACAGAACACCTGGCTTTGTCACCAGTGGGCTGGTTATGTCACGCAGACCTGGCAACCCTGATGAAAAGGTGAAAACTTCCACTTACCTCTACTAATTTGTCTCCCTTCATCACATCTAAATGGAGACCTGGGGGCGGTTTGCCAGCCCTGAAAGCAATAGGCAAGTTACCGCTTTGGACATTAGAATATTCCAAATACAATGAACACATGCATGCTTGCAAAGCGTTTAAATACAGGGATTAAAATGATGTTTTCTTCACCACTGAGGGCGTAAAACAAGTCCCGGGGTCTTTTAGACAAGTGTGAAAACCCTCATGGCGCCAGAAATTGCTGTCTCAAAACAAGACGAGGGCTACGATCTACAGTATGTTCAAATAATCGACCAAAGACTAACATTCGTACACATGAGACCAAGAAATCACGCGACGCCATCAGTGTTAACGGGTTAGCTTGCTAGCTCGAGTAAATGGTAGCGTTAGCAGCGGTTGCTCCCGGGCTTCTCTCTAAACTACAGTAAGTTACATCAACCAGCGAACGCGGCTCTGCTCGTTTACATGTTGTCTTGCTGCTCAAGCAGAGCGTTACATGTTTGACGCGTGCAGTTTCTCACCATGATGGACAATCAAAAGGAGCACTCTCGATGCTTATTTTAGTCGCCATCTTGCCTCAGCTTCTAGAAGCCGAACAGCATGATGGGTAAACGTCACTGTGGGATGAAGGGAGTTGGAGTTATGACACCCCCGAAACACTTTACATCCAAGTTTCACTAAATGACTCCCAACTCAACAAATGATATTGTGATTTTAGCTTGAAAGCAGCCTGAACCCTAGTTTAAAAGCATGTCTTGTGCTTTGTTTAGTATGGGGGATATAAAGCGAACAAGAACAAGCCTAAGTTCCCTGGAGAGCCACTAGAGGTCCTCAGCCTCAAGAGTTTGGACTTGTACGTGCTGAATAAACGTCGTCATGAAAAGCATCTGCTTCAAACCTGGCACATGGATGAAATGGTTGTGAGCTTTAATTTAAAAAAACAACAACAATTAATGTATGTAAAACGTTAGAATGTAACTAACCCAAAGGCACTACAGCTCTCTATTAATTCAAGGAACGTGTGTCAGTCCGCCTTCTTCTAATAATAATACTTTCTGGTAGGCTAAGAGGTGTAATTTTGCCCCCCACAGTTATCATCCTCTCATCTCCTCAGTCTCATCCTCTTCTCATTCTTCCTCATCACATCATGTCAGCCATTTTTTGCAAACTTCTTCTTCAGTCCAGTTTAATAATATATTATTCTGTGGTGGCCATTTTTAAAAATTCATCTTTTTATCATCCTGCCATTTTTTGACTGTTAACCAGTAGAAACTCAAACATGTGGCTTCTGCTAAGAGTTTGTGGGTGCTGTATATGAAATGCAGAGACGATGCCATCACTACTGTTCTCCAGCAGTACAGTGTCGAGCCATCTGAGCCCTATTAGCTATTTGTTGACCACAACTCAGCCTTGAAATTCATCCCTGACACAAAATTTGGACGATCCCCCTCCAACTGTGCTGGGATACAAAACATCCACAAACTGTCAAGATCAGGCCCCATGGCTCCTCCAGCATCACACACAGGGCTGTGTGGTGAGCTCACTCCACTATGCCCTGTCCACGTATGACTGTACTTGTATCCAGACATCAAGTTGTGTACACTGCCACAATGATCAGGGGCGTAGCAAACGTTTTAAAAGTGCCACATTTTATGACCAAACAATAAAAACAATAAACACAATGACTGAAGGGTACAAAAGGTATAAAATACAAACTATAAAAGAAATTGTTCCATTTAAATGAGTGATAGTAGAAAGGTATAAAACACACTCAGTATAAAATAATAAACACATCTTCAAACTAACTAGGAAATAATATGGACTTAAAAAAAATTGGAACAAACATGACTAATAAAATAAAAATTGTATTTGCGAAAATAAATGCCTATTGGGTTTGAACAATTTTCTCAATTATTTCACATAGATATTTGACAGCTTGTTGATATAATGTCTGATATTTTATTATCAATATTGACAACTTTGGGCTTCCATATGTGCAAATATGTGCATATGTGCTAACCCCAAAAAAAACTGATTGCACTTATTGTAAGTCGCTTTGGATAAAAGCGTCTGCTAAATGACGTAATGTAATGTAATCAGAATCAGAATCAGAATCAGAATCAGAAGAGCTTTATTGCCAAGTATGATTTGCACATACAAGGAATTTGTTCTGGTGTCGGAATGTGTGAACTATGAACCTAGCTAGTTCCCGCCTCCTCAGCACCAAGAGAGGCGGGACTTAAAGCAGAACAGCCAATCATCAGCCAGTCACACTCTTGTTTGAGGCAACAACAGGAGTGGGAGGGGGAGAGGAGGCAAACACAGACCGGCTGTTGTAACGCGTTTATGCAAAACTGCGGGAAAACTGCAGAAAAAGTGTGGTTGTTTAAGCACCCACATCCCCCACGGCTGAGACTTCTGTCTCATTGCTACCAGTAATGAGACAGCAGTCTTGTATAAAGTACCTTAAAGGGATACTTGAGTAAAAGTACAAGTATCTTACCAGAAAATGACTTTGGTAGAAGAAAAGGCGCGGCGGCACATCCACCTCCTCAGACCGCTCAGGAAAACACATCTGAAGCTGTTGTTGTTCTGCTGCTCCACAATGAACAGTAACACAGTTTGGCAAACCAGGTTGAAAAATGTCATCACAACTTCAGTAGAGCAGGGGGAAGAAAAAGAGTTCCCATCCTATAACACTTACTTTTACACAATGGACTCATCATTATCTTCTTCCTCAGGGCCACCAGAACCCAACACTCACACACAAATTCACAAATATAACCACTCATTCTAATTAGTTAAGTGCAGTTAGCAGTTCTGTACAACAACCAGTGTCTTCCTGCCCCCAAACTTTCTTTTTATGGTATTTTAATATTATGGGTATGTCTTGAGTTTCTTTTTTATGTTTCATATATTGGATTCTTTTTTTATTCCAATAGATATCAGAGGATCCACAGATAATAGTGTTGTCTATTCTATTATATTCGGTTCTATTTCTGTGCTGCATACAGGAAAAGGATTTATTTTATGTCGACGGCCACAAACAGGTTGACGCATGACTGAAAATACAAAGAAGTCTTCTCAGAAAACCTGGTTGTTGAGCAGTTTGATGGGATTAACGCCTCTTGTCTCCATCTGTCCCTGCACTACCGCTGCATACACATGAATGCTCCCTCAGGTCTGATTGCATTGCATGACATGTTCAGATGCAGGACGCAGCATAAAAATAATATGTTACATCATTTCTGTCACCAAATCACCAAAAGTTACACACTGCAGCTTTAACTTTGCAACAGCAAAGCATTAAGCAGAGTACGTTTGACAGCATGAAGAGTCACTAAAGTCACTAGTAACCACTAAATATTGTTAAATGGAGACCGCAGATTGTAGCAGAGGGCTCGTTCTCTCACTTTTTCCTAATCTCTGCTGATAAATCTCCCTAAATGCTACTCACTTTAAATTGTTAAATTCTTTTCTGACAAAATCAGAAAGGGTTTATTTATTTCTGGAGCACATTTAAGAAACAACAGAGTGGTGCACGTCACATAAAAACACAAAATAGACATGATATGAAACAATGTAAACTTAAAAGCAATATAAAAACAATAAAAACAGAATATAAAACACACAATACGAGAAAACTCTTAAACATGGCCAGGCAATGCCAAGGAGAAGAAGAAGTGGGTTTTTAGTGGAGAATTCAAAACTGGACGCGTGGGAGCAAGTTTCATGTTGTTGGAGGTTTGTTCCACAGTTCTGTGTCCCCAGTGTTTTAACCTCGACCTATAGGGAACACAAGAGGGGATTTTTCTCCAGACTATTTAACGCTTTCTAAGTACAAAGCATCATTTTAAAATACATTTTAAAATAGATTGGCAGAGATGCCAACACAGGAATGATATGTTCTCGCTTGTGTGTTCCACTCAGCAGACGTGCAGCTGCGTTCTGGACTAACTGCAAGTGTGAGAGGACAGTCGGGTTAACACCAACATAGAGGGTGGATTACAATAATCCAGTCTGATGAAGATGAGAGCATGTATGACCCTCTCAGAATCATTAACAGAAAGGAAAGTGCAATTGAAACAAGCTGGATTTGACCACTGAATGAATCTGTAGATCCATTTGTTACGACCAGGCCTAGACCTGATCACAACAAGACTAAGGAGACTTCCTCTTCCCAAATAAAAGACCAGCAACAAACTAACAAAACTATTTTAAAGGTTTATTAAAAACAAGCACAGAAATGCCTGCTGGCTGTGAGTGGTTCAAGGACGTCCACTGCAGCTGGGATGACCAGGTGATTAATATAGCTGTTCTCACTGTTCTATAGATGGATAAAGGTTTCTCCAAGGATTATTTATTAAGGGCCACACGTGGGGCGCTGTCTTTCGCCTCGGGTAATACTGAGACAGAGCAAACTTCCATTTTCTCTTCCAAATCGAAAGTGTTTAGGTTTGCGATGGCAAACTGGGTTATGGAGGAGGGAGGAGAGACCCCACCGAAAATGCAGGGTGACCTTTTGAGGGTGATGCGGGGCGTCTTTGGAAAGTGCTGTGGGTTTACACAGCAGCTGTAAAAGCGCTGCCTTGTCATGTCAGTCAGGCGGGAGTACATACACTAAACCAGCGGGAGGAAACGAGGGTGCTTTCTTGTCGCGTAGACAGAAGGTGCTTTAATCGTGTGAAGGATGTGTATGGTAAAAAATAAAAGAGAAAATGGGGGTATTTATCAGTAAAGAGGGGGGTGGTATATGAATATAGCTAAATTCCAAAAGATGGTTTTCCTTCCTGTTTGGCTGGAAGATGCCAAGCAACCATTAATGTTGTGCTGTGTGACAGACGGGGATTTTCCGGGTTTACACAGTATATATGGAACAACATCAGGGTGGTTTGACGTTGTTCCATATAACACATTAGACAAATAAATATTTGCACATTTAAACTGGTCTGGTCGTGCTCGCTGTGTGTGGGTGATTGCAAATCAGGTTTGACAAATGTGAATTATGTATTATTATAATAACAACAATAATAATAATGATAATAATGACACAATCTCCTTCTCAACTCCCTACCATCTGTGAATGCAAGCATTGTGCAAACAGCTCCAGCAACTTCCTCATTCACGCTTGTGGTTTTCGACTGCCGAGGCACCCCTCCAGGCATCCACCCCCCCTCCCCCGCCCCTCTCATGCTGCACTTGTCACTTGCTCTCTGCCTGCACGTCTGATCGCAGCACGCTGAGACGACAGTGATGGCAGGCAAAATCGCTTTGCCACTCCAGCAACTCATTTCATCACTGGACAATACGTGTCTGCCAAAGATCCTGCAGGTTGTCTCTGGAGTTTATTTTCAAGGTAAACTTTGAATGTGTGTTTGTGGACTGAAACTGCAAGTGTGGGAATGAGTACAGATACAACTGGTCAATAAAGTAGCATGTCTGCTTCGTGCTGTGTCTGTATGTACAATACACTTTTTCTTTTTTCTTAATCCCAGTAATCCCAGTTGTGTGGAATGTTTTGCTGTTCTTGATTGATGTGATTTAAGTGATTAATATTATTTTCCTGTTCTGTACCATCTTTGCTCTCTTTCTCTCTCAGGGTCTGTGTATGAACTCTCTGGGAGTGAAGTTTCCTTTTCGACGGGGGATCTAATAAAGGTCACTGGCATTGAGCTTCACTCTGTGAGCTGTAACGATGTCAGCAGCAATGAGACGTTCGAGCTCCCCATCAACCACACAGGTCGGTGTGTCTCTGCTGCACACACCGTGAGCTCGTGAGAACTTCTGTGTTTAGTTGCTGACAAACAGTTTTGTTTTCTCAGGCCTGTTCAAGGTGGTTCCAGAGAAGATGCCGTACAGTACACTAGAGGAGATGTTGAGTCTGAGGCCTGTGGGCCTGGATTCCTGCCTGCCCTTCACTTTCACCAGCCGCTCCAAGATAACCATTGACAATTTCACACTGGGAGCTGGGAGGGCTTTGACTCTGCTCTGCATTGAGCATCACGAGGGTAAGGAGGACCAGGTCCGCTGCCAGATACAAGGACAACAGGAGGCCTTAGCAGAAGTGTGTATCCCGCTGTCTGCCCGAGGGGAATTCTGTGAGTGTGAGAGCGACGAGTGCTTCACCCTGCAGAAGATCCTGTCCTCCGATGACCTGCGTACCCGAAGGTTCCGCCTCCTCAATCCCACTAAATGTGACCGGTCATTTGTCATCAGTCCCATTTACCAGGTCCACGCCCTCATGGACTGTGAGAATACTTTTACTTTTTTTAACGTGCATTTTAAAACAAGTGTTGGTGATGATTGACGAGATTGAGTAGCGCTCAAAATTAAGAAAAATCGGAGTCACTTTAATTGCCAAGTAGTCGCTCATGTGCAAAGAATTTGCTTTGGTGTTTTGGTGGAGAAAGAACACGGTGACAAGAAAACAAGATTAAAGACTTCAATATAACATAGAATTAATACAGAAATATATAAAAACACAAGACATGTATACAATATCAGATTAGAAAACAGCAATGCTAATACAAAAGTGAAATATGTTCCGATTCAAAAGAAGGAAATGAGTCTGCGAAACTAAGTGTCTCAGAAAAAAGGAGGAGAACTGGAATAAGTTCACTTTCATAGGGAACAGGTCTGTCTGTGGTAACAGGTAAGAAAGGAGGCATTTGACTCCTGACGAAATGCCCATCAACCCTGAGCTTATATAATACGTCAGGTCCCGCACCAAAATAAAGACAAAATGGCTCTTTCAGTTTCACATCAATTATATATAAAGTGCACTTCAACAAAGACATGACTAATGTGACTGTATCTCTCAGAACTTGCAGAAGAGATTTGAATAGACCGATGATGTGTGCGCTGCCAAACAGCCGAGAATAACGTCATGTATTTTACATTTATTTAATTCCTTAAAATAAAAAAAGCAAAAAAGCATGAGCAGTAACAGTCCATGTTACTCATCAGTAGTGAACACAAACTTTAACAACTCTAATAATAATAATAATAGCAAAAGACAAACAAACATCAAACTCAGTTTCTTCAAAAGACTTTAAATTTCTTATAAGGGCAGTACACTGAGTTCTAACAATACATTGTCAAATGTGATATTAGAATACATAATATCATTTATACCAGTCGTTAAAGCTGTGTTTGAATTTGTCTCCTCAGAAGAGACGAGAGCCTCAGTTTACAGTTGATCTTACTCATGTGTAAATGTTTTAACTTATTACAACTTATAATCAAAACTTAATGCAAGCTGTAATATCTTATTAAGACAAAGTTTTTTCTAAAGTAGATCATTTTTGTGGTGCAAGACTTGCTTGCTAATGATATTCTTTAGGCAAAAAACTATTTCCCAGAAACAAGTCTTTTTTTTTTTTACTTGAAAATGGATATTTGCAGTGTCAGCACTGCACTCAGCCCCAAATAACTCTGGATTCATAATAGCCCACGTTTCCCCTTTAAATGTAATACAGATATATAGGATTTTTAAAACTTCTCACATTGTGACTCATTTTTTAAAGATGAAAAACCAGTGCAACTAAATTCAGAGAATACATCATAACAGGAGTAAATTTGTGCTTAATGTGTTTGATCACACCGGATATCATTTTGAATTAGTTTGAGTATCTGACTCACTTACACCTTGCTGTGCACTGTATTCACCTAAAAAGCATCAGTTCTTCTGAATTAACAACAGACTTTGCAACAAAAGCAGTTTCTGTTCCTTTTTTTTTTAAGAGCTAGTTCAAGTAAATTAAACCTTTATATTGTTTTCATTGAAACAGAAAGTCTTCACAGGTGTTAGTTTGGCTGCAGTCCTGTCTTCAGCTGACACTTTTTTTATGTATTACTTAAACATTAATGTCTTGTCTCTGGCTGCTGCTCCTTTAAACAGCACAGCAGCCATTTTGATGAGTCACAGTGGCTTCCTCAGTGTCAGGGTTCATGCTGGTTCACCATCACACTCTCCTGACAGAACAAAGCATTCTTTAATATGATAAGTAACACGTGCTTTTCCTTTTAAATCATGTCAAAAGATGACGGCAGCAGAAATGACTTCTGTGGTTGAAAATGAACAAACTCTAAAGTAAAAGCCTGGGGAAAAAAATGTAAATGTAGCCTCGTCTCTAGGAATGACTTTATTAGAGGACTAGAGGAATTAAGCATGTTTGCATACATTTTTGAAATGCTCCTGGTCTCCGTCTTCTTCTCTTTCCTCTCTTTGTAAATGTGATGTTTTGTTTGTGACACCTAGTGCATGTCTCTCTATCCTGGGAGAGGGAACCCTCCTCTTTGGCCCTCCCCGAGGTTTCTCCCATTTTTCTTCTGTATAAGGGTTTTTGTGGAGTTTTTCCTCACTCGGTGTGAGGGTCTAAGGACGGAGGGAGTCACTGCTGTACAGACTGTAATGCCTTTCAAGGCAAATTGTGTTTCAGTACAGAAATGACCCATTTTCAGGATACTTTGATTAGCATTTATACAAAGTAACTTTACTCTCAGGCTTCAAAGACTTCCTACACCCCTGACGTTCCCTAACACAGTTTCTCCCATTGTTTTTGTGCAGTGAGGAAGGATGCGCTGAAGTTTCCGTCCAGCTTAGAGGTGGATGTGATCGATGTCACAGAGCTGTGTAAAGATGTTAGTTTTGTGACCCCGCTCAGTCTGACCGAAGTCCTCTCTGAGCCGGATGAATCGTTCCCTTCAGTCGTGGAGATACAGGAACCTCCGGTGTCCCACTCTCTGTTCAAGTGCAGCTGGCTGACAGCGCTAAGCAAGAGCAAGCGACTGGTTTTCCACAAGACAGGAACCTCAGCCATGGTTCTGTTATCGAGCCTGAAGAGCCGCAAGGTGCAGCAGTACTTCCTGGTGTCTCAGCAGTACGGCGGACGTTTTCGGAGACGGCCAAGAGAGTTTCACTCCGTGTACGAGCTGTATGTCGCTTCAATCCAGACGCCAGGCCTGAGGGTCAGTGTGACGAGGAACTGCGAGGAGGTGGAGGAGGAGGGTGTGCCTGCCCTCAGTGTGGGGGAACAGCTGGAGGTTGTTCGCTGTGAAACAATGGAGCTGCCACTTGGAATCAGCCAAGTAGGGAAGCAATCAGTAGACGCTCTATTGTGTCATCGTCTCCAAGAGCCAGATGATGGAGATGATGGAGATGATGAGGATGATGAGGATGAGGAGGATGATGATGATTATATCAATGAAAACAAGGCCGCACAGGAAGATAAGAAAGAGGAGCTGTCTCTGCCTCTGTACATGCAGGGTCACTTTGTGGAGGTACTCACAGACAACAAGAGGTACAAACTCAGGGATTTGGGAAAGCACTTTTGTTTGCCGCTGGATGTTAAAGTGGTGAGCCGTGACACCGGACTCGAGACTGATCCACTGGTTGGCCTAGCAGGTCTCAGAATAGAGGGGGCCATGTTAGAGCCCACCATCCAGGCCAGCTTCCCAAACAAGCCAGACCACTGTTTTCAGATCCCAACCCAGTGGGTCTCTATGTCTGTCTCTTACACCAAGGAGCCTTTGCCGTGGCCCAGCGACGAGTCCCCTAAATGCCACGTGGACAGAGTTACCGAGGTGACAGACTCATTCTTTTATGAATTTCGCAAACGGGGCAACACAGACGTAGCTCCTCCTCCTCGACCACCAAAGCGAAATCTGCCTTCTGTAGACCCTCATAAAAAAACATCAAAATCTCAGAAGAAATCCTCCAAGGGCATCAAATCCCACCAAAGAGCCGATGACAGTCCCAGTGCCCCAAGCAAAGAGTTGGCCAACTTGACTTTGAATACCAAAAGAAGGCCCCCAGCTCCGCCACCTCCAGTAAGTATAGCTTTCTGCTGTGTTCCCATCATGCTACAGTTCTGTTTGGTACAGCATGATTTCTCATGGGAAATTTACACCAATTGCCAGGGAGTGATGTTTTTTCTGTCACCCAATCAGCTGACTGGATCGTACCATTTTACTCTGGTACCCCCAAGAAAAGGGCACAGTTGGGGCCAGTTACAGTATTTTGGCACTATTCCTCTTGGAAACACAAAGAAATATGTACCATACAAACAAAACAGGAAACAGGGCCCTGGAAACAGGGCTTAATAGGTGGACCGCGGTCCAGATCCATACCCTCACACCGTCCAGATCAGTGAATTCAGTTGACAGGACATGCGAGTGAGAGATGAAGGAAGAAATAAACTGATACTCAGAGATAAGTAACTTCACATGCAGAGAAAAAAATGTATTTGCTAAATTAATTAAAACAAATTGTATTCCCTAAAATCAAACACTTAAATTGAAATGCAATCCACTACCCAATTCTTAGAATCTCTTGTGTGTAGTACAAGAACACCAAGAGTGAGAAACTAACTTTCAGGAAATATTAAACCACTTGAACCCCATGCAAATTCAAGATACTTCCATTTTCTGAAGTGAATATATTTTTAAATGCAAATGGTCTTTTTTAACTTCCTCTTATTGTGCAGGACATCCCAGAGGATCAGCCCCCACTGCTTGCTCCCCGAAAGCACTTGGCAGCAGAAATGACGACAGGTAAAGCACCGCTGAACAACTATGTGAAAATGGAGGAAACTGTGAAGAGAGGTGAGCATCTTTACTTCATTTGTTGTTTATTTAGTTTATGTAGCACTTTTATGTTTTGTGGGGAAATCTACATGTTTGGATACATTTATATATACTGATGTGTGATGAGTGATCTAAATGTCATGACCGAAATAAATAAATATATCTTAATATGATCTATTTTAAGTTATTTGGCTTGATTTGTAGTTGTATGCGACGTCTGTTCAATTATGATTTTCTTTTCAATTCAAGCTCAGTATCAGTAAAAATAACTATAATATAATTCATCCAATTAAAAGTATTACAGTTGACATATCAGGCATTGTTCTTTGTCTTTGCCGTCTGTTTTTTTACTGATTTGTAATCAATACAAATGTATAAAGTGTATGCTTCCTTTCCCACAGTGCCACTGATGGAGTGCACAGCAGATGTGGACAGTGACCATGACTATGAAACCATGGATGATTCTCTGGTGGATCTGCTGAAGAAAGCACAAGAGACTGCCTTGTACTTCTAAAAAATGACATTCAGAAGTTTTTCTTCCGTCTTGAATTATTTTATGATAATGTAGCTAATAATAAGTCAAATATACAGACTTTTTTTTTAACCTACGATTTAAGTGTACATGATTTAAATGACATGCCGAAAATGATTGTTTGTATTTATTTATCAATCGCGTATCTTTGAGGTGTGTAGTTTCAGTCATCCTGAGGTGTAGATGCAGAATACTGAGGTCAAAGAAAAGCACACGTGTAGAGCAGGTGGTGATCAGTGATAATGTTGGCAGCAGTTTTCTTCTCACACAAACAGTTGTTGTTGAGACACCATCTTAGATTTTTAAATCCAAAAAGGAAACATTTAGTCCCTTTCACCATGTGTTGATTTTATGGGGCCAAAGATTCAGCTGCAGAGTAGAGTAAATCCACATTGTATTGATTTGTTTCACTATATTTGCATTTATTCTAAAAGTCATTTCCTGTACGTGCAAACCTAACACAGAGGGTTTGATGCGAGGCCACTGTTAACCACAATGGTAACAAAATGGCAACTGCGTGTTCTCACAAGTTCATGGGTTCTGTTGTTGCTTGCAGTACCGGAAGCTCCCACTAATAAACTGAGACGTTTTTATACATCATATCAAATCCAGTTGGTTTGTTTGTGTGTTTTCATCAAGAGGAATCTATATGGTAAAAAGATGAGGACCAGAGACGGGGATGTAGGTTGTAAGGGGAAAGGGAAGTCAGACTGTATAATCACAATATGGTCATTTGCAAAGAAGTAAAATGGTGTGAATTATAAAAATAAACTGTATACACTATCAGTCAAAGGTTTGGACACATCTTTCCATTTACTTGATTGAGGAAGTGTGTCCAAAGCTCAGACTGGTAGTGTGAATACATACATTTTTACATTTACATTTTGCCCCACTATACTAAATATAACATAAGCTCATCGATAACAGTGTTTCTAGTAAAATCCAGGGCATTCAAATATTAATATGACATTGGAAGGTTGTGTAGGAATTAAACATTAAATCAGTTAATTTTAATGCATCAAAATGTGGAAAACAAGAACTGTTATTGCTGAGAACTAAGGCTGTCGGTGTTAACGCGTGTATTGCACTTTATCAAGGGCTGAGCAAAACAATACCTTTCAATCCATGCAGCGTCCTGCGCATCATGTTGTTTCCACACAGCGTGTCATGTGATGGTCATGGTGTAGCACATGCAACTAAAGAAAAGGGAATACAAAGCAACTTTGGTGAAAAGACCGCGGATCGATCACTTTGTCAGGAAGTGAAATAAATAACAAGTGAAGTAACTTTCCACGCCTTAATTAAGATACACTGGTAGGAGCTACTTTGCAATAAAATGGACTTAAAAACTGTTGAACTTTAGCAATTAATCGCTAAAGTTTGACAGCCATAAAAACACACATCCACAGCCACATGTATAAACGTTTTAAAACAATGAAGAATAATCATGAACTTTACACACATTCATGCTTTTTATCCTCGTATCTCACGTCTTGTTTTTTTAGAAATACTCACACAATGTGTCTCGTGGAGTCCGTGCTGCATGGTTTTAGTTGTAATGTTGTTGTGTCGAGCCAGACAATAACGTTTTCTGATTCTGATCCTTTACAACCTTTTAATATTGTCAAAACTTACACAGACAAAAATAAGTCAAGTACATACGTTTTTCCGATTTCCTTAAAATTACAAAATGCTTTACAATGGAAAACTGAAAAAAGGACAGAGAGAAATAGCTTTAATACCCAACAACTTTGCAAAGTCTTAGACTTTGAAACGAGTAGAAAGAAAGTCAGGAATACAGAAAACACGTGGAGGGTTGACACACTGAACACGTCAGAAAGGATGAGATTTGGTCGTCTCCTAATGACTAATGTCAGGTTTGACTCGAACGGCGACGGAAAGGTTTCACGTCTAATCGTCATTGTCTGTTGATTTGAAATGGTCTTCGTCGATGGTGGAGAAGATGTGACCTTCGTTGCTAAGAAATTCCACTGCTTGCCTGTTGAACACAAAGAGAAAGAGAGTGAATCCATTGCTTGCTTTGTCATTCGACAGCTTTTGAAACGGGACGTTTGTCAACCATTCCCCTCCCTCACCACAGTCCACAGAGAAAATCTTACTACACGGGAACTGCTTTGTTTTGATTGATGATGATTTGATTGTTTGTGTCTCTTAGGGTAAATGCAATCAACAACAACTCCTGTGTGCCTTGATGTAAAAGTGTTCGTTTTCTCTATGGGCTTTAGTGTGGGGAGTGAGAGGCTTCAAAAGCAACGCACACTTTAAAGTTTTCTAGCAGAAAAGACAAGCAGTGAACATGTGCTTAAAATAAAAATAAAATATCTGGTGTAGGTTTTGTTAGGACAGACTTTCTTTAAGTGTTTCTTCTGTTGTCCTTGTGTCTCTGCCGGCAAAGGCAACCATGTTTTGAATAAAAGAAAGCATCCGTGTCTCCACAGACAGAGCTATATAGTGATGATAGCTACAAGACTTCTAAACCTAATTATAAAGTAGATACTGTTGAAGCCATCTTCACCAAGGAGCTGGATTGACAATTTGATGTAAGTCAGTGTGACGTTCACGTTGATAAGGGCAACAGCACATGTTTGAAAATACCAGAAAATGACAGCTCTATGAAATAAATGTGGGGAGAAAAAAGGTGGCCAAAAAAAGACAACTTCTCTTACTTGATGACAGGCAGACTTAAGCCGCCGAGTCTCTGCCTCAGGTCCTGAATACTGATGCCCTGAGCTTCTGGGCAGCCTCTTATCAAACTCAGCACCTTGAAAGAACAAACCATCACATGAGAACATGTGTCAAGCCACAAATAACATGTATAGAAGAAGCTTTCATGCTCTGACAACTTCTCTTTGTTAAACCACTAAGGAAGGACCAGAATGAAAACAGACAGGAAGTTAAAGACCACAAACAAAAATGATGTTTGGTAAAATGTATGCTAAGAAGAACTAAAGCAGCATATTCTATCATTATAACACTCGCTTGTCATTTATACCCCATTCTTGGGCAGCAACAACTCATTATTGATCGATTACTAATTTATTCTTTAAGTTAAAGTGTCAATATTTTCAAACATCAATTTTTATGAAGCAAATATAATATTGATTTAATAATTCAAAAATATTGTTTGGCAGCTTCCTACGGCCCGCCTACAAACAGAAAACCATGGTGCAAAGAACAAGTGTATTTTGAAACAATAAATACAATATTTTTGAATGTATAAATTGATATTTTATTTGCTTCTTAACAGGTGTTGTTTGAAAATATTGACACAAAGAAACCATTAAAAGGGATAAAATAAGACATTTGAGAACATCCTCATTTTGAGATTTTTCAACATTAATCAATTATGAAAGTGACTGTTCAATCCCAAACCCACTTGTGCATTTATTCCCAGTTTAAATGACTCTGCGATGCAAGCGTACTTTTATCTGCTTTGGCTGGTTGGTGATTAACAGAACCTGGTTGAACACACTCATTTCCTCTTTGGTTGTTTTCCATTATGGCTTTTATGACAGAACATTGAGAAAAACATTCATCTTCTGGCTGTTAGCATAGTCCAATAATCAATTGTGTTTTGTTTCGTGCACAATGTGAAAGGAAGGAAAGAAAGACCCTCTATTAGTTATTATTTCACTAGTGTGAAATAGTTATTCTCACCTGATTCTGACTCGCACTCAACCCGTTGTTGACCATGTCGTTAGCGCCCGTGTAGCCCCCTCCCATCCCTCCCATGTTGCCTGTGGCCGGCCGTGACAGCGGCGTGGCATTACTGCTCACTCCTCCTGCGACTCCCACCTGAAAAGAGAAATGGAAACAGATTCTGGTAAATGTGGTACAGCACAAATGACAGACACTAGGAACTGGGAACTTTCAAAGCAAACTCTATTACTGTAAACGGTAGTATTTTAGGAATACAAGTGGTTTTCAGTCGCACATCAATGACTTATTCAGTGGTGACACGCACACAGTGGGAGCTCATGTGGGCAGCAGGCAGAAATTTACAAGCTACAATTAGAAATGTGCATTTAACTGTGTAATGTCAAGGTCACTTTACTAACTGACTGTCACAATTAAAGAAGTGACAAGTGAAACAAAACTGAAAACTGTCTGTGAGAACTAAATATCAGTGGCAGGTTCCTCTTGATACAAATCTGCATTATCAGCCATGTTTGTGCTTTCATCTGCAATACATGGTACGGAGCAGAATCTTAAAATAGGTTTTGAAAAACATCAACAAAACACATAAGTAAGACACAAAAAGATTAGATTGTATAATAGAACACATTCAGCTAGAAATTAAATGAAGAATTCAATAATTTGCATGTATGGACAACTGTGACAACCCCCCCCCCCATATATGAAGCCAATACAATATATCAACACTTTTTTTAATTCCCCAGAAGCCAAGAAAGATCCACTGCAAATAGTTAATAGTTGTAAATAATAAGTAGTCGTATAAAAGTTGGTAATTTGAACAAAAGAGAAAGATAAGTTTAAAGTTGTTGTAATTGTTGGAGAGAAAAAGATTGTCAGTGTGTTCTAAAGTATTGTTATTAGATATGATTCCTGTTTGTAAGTTTATAAGTAATTGTTCTGTTGAAAAAAGTTACAAAAAAGAAAAGAAAGAAAGATATTGTAAAAGAGTATTGTTATCAAATATGAATCCTGTTAAAGGTCAACCTGTTTGGCCTGGTGCTCCCGTACCGTACCCATAAAAACCACATATCGGTCAACCTCTACTTTCAAGGGTTTCCTCTTTACAACAAACACCCTGTTTCTATATTGAAGAGCAAGTGACTGCTTCTCTGCCACTGTAGCCATGGTGACAACACCACTATTGAAATGGGTTTCCTCGAAAAGTGTTTCTCACTCGTAAATTAGTATGAGAGCGTTCTCACCATGCTCTGAGGTTTGCCGAGTGCCATGTGGGCTTGAACGACCTCCAGCATATGTGAGGTGATTTCATTCATGTCCTCGAGGGGTCTGACGCTGAATGCCACGACCGACCTGTGGTTCTGAGACAAGACAAAGAAGAAACGCGTGTAAAGACAAAGTTCAAAGAGTAAACTGCATACTACATGTGTATACAAGCTAGAAATGTGAATAACACCTCCGAAGAACACCAATAACAATAAACAGATTGAATTGGTAGGTGTGATAGTGAGAGTGACTGGTTGTTTGCTCTGTGATGGACTGGTGACGTGTCCAGGGTCAAATTGAACCTTCATGTGGAGGATAAGGCGGAAGACAATGGATGGATGGACTTACAAATAACATTATAAACTGTTTTAGCAAGAAAAGCTTGCACATTGCCAATTTCTAGTAAGTTAAATTGCACTTGCAAGGGACATAAAGGTTGCCTCTGTGCGCTTAATGAGAGGATTTCAGGACCTTACATTACATTACACTCACCTGGAAGGAGCGCAGGTTTCCAGAAACTTTGACGTAGGTGCCTGGAGGCAGGACAGTGCTGTCTGTGCTGGGATCCTAAACAAATAAAAACACATACAGAATTATCTCTGACAATATTTCAAATGGCCTTAATGTCCCTAAAGCTCTGAGCTTTCACTGAGTCAGTGATTATCTTTATATTTGGTTCAAATCTTGATCGTAATTATGTTCATTCATTCAAGTCAAAGTGTCTCTATGAACAGAAAATCTGCTTGTGTAATTTTTTTTAAATGGACAATGTACACATTCATGCTGTGTTTGTGATCGAATGTGAATAAATAAAGTGAGTATTGTCTAATTTGTGTCAACACAAACACATTTGTAATTCAAGGTTCCCACGCCTTGGTTGACATCAAATTCAAGGACTGTTCAAGGACATTCCAGGACAAATACCCTAAAATTTAAGGACCGAATGTGCCGATTGTGATTGTCCTTGGGATCTTGGACAAAGTCAGTCTTTGTAATCGTCTTTGGTGAGACACAGATCTTGGAATTTGCATTTCTTTCATCGCTTGCTTAACTTTCGTCGCTCATTGTTCTGCATGGAATCTCACATCAACGGTGGAGAGAGAGACAGTGGACAGTGTTCACAACACCGCTAGTAATTATGACTCGACGTTTGTTCTGTGTCGGCCTAGTCTACGTACATCAAGCAACGCAGGGCATGAAACAGTAGGTGGCGTCGCAACAAACAAGAGACACTTACCCAAATATCAACTTCACTTCTTTAAAAAATAACTAAATCACTTTCATTGACCCATGTCTATTTTCAAAAACTTTCAAGGGCCTTGATTCTTGTTTTTTCAATTCACAATTTTTAAAAGTCACAAGTTTGCTTGTTTTCTTTTTTCAACTGTGTGCAAACAAGTAGCGCTCACTACTGCTAGATATGGATGAGACAGGACACAGTAACACGACCTAACCTATATGTATATATATATGTGTGTATATATATATATATATATATATATATATATATATATATACACACACACACACACACCCATTTATAATCCAGGAGTAAATGTAGTTATTACTACCTCTCAGTGCCTTTTTTGGTAGCACAGGCCTATTTATCTTTGTTTTACATTTATTTCTAAATGTGACTGGTGATATTGTGCTTGTCTGTTTTGCACCTGATTGAAACTGTCATGTCTGGATATGAAGGAAACTTCATTCTACAAAGGCAGAATGATTCCCCACAAACCTCAGTGTCGACCCACTGCTTCACGTCCATGGGAGCTCCCGTCATGTCGTCCACCTTGTACTGGATGTTGGTCATGGATTTGTCTGTGCTTCTGATGACACCCACAATGGTGACCTGTGACACAGGAGAGGAGCTGTTAGCAAACAGAGCAGCTGAGAACGATAAATGGAACTTTTCTGAGAGGTGTGAATCTTTCAGACCTGACTTGAATCAGTATATAGAGCTCTACTTTTCTGCAGTGTGCTAATAAAAGAATGTATACAGTATGTGGGGAAAAAAGGCAACATAAACACAAGCAAATCCCCCCCAAAAATGTACATTTATTTAAGCTGAACTTGCACAAGTATCGTGGGTATAAAATGAAAATCTTGTGTGAGGGTATGACATAACTTGCCTCTATTATAATCATAAAACTCAGTTTTTTTCTAGGCTGTAACGGTACAAGTCTTTTTTTTTTCTTTAAATCGATATTTGGAAGTTTTGGATGGATTTAGAAAAATAAATCACAATTTTTACATTTACATTACAATTAATTATTTGACACATCTAGTAAAGGTGTAACATGTTACCAGTTTAGTTGGTGTATGAGGGATAAAACAATTCTTTTTTCCCCCACAATTATTGAACCATTGTTTTGTAGATTTTTCTGACTTGTTGCACAGGGGAAATTTCAAATTTAACATGTACACCCTCTCTTAGCCCCAGCTATGACGTACAGTGGTTTAATCTACATTATCAAATACAACGATGTGCTTCAGATGAGATTAGGACTGAACAATTTCACCATTATGATTTATTTGACACATGTTGTGATTGGATTTGTTGCAAGTTTAAGTTAAGGGCCAGTTCAATAATCACTTTGTAATAGACTTAAAAGGTGAAGGAGCCTTTTAAACACAAGTGACCATCAAAATATTGACAACTCTATGTTCTTAAACAAGCTTAAAAATAAGAATTTCAATCTCATTCCAGAAAATAGTGCCTTTTTTTCAGGGGGGGGGGGGGGGGTTCTACTATACACCAGTGCAACATTCTTGAGGACTGAGGGTCATTTTCACATTCTGCCCTCATGCAACAGGCTTCAACTTACCTGGGCAACTTCTACATCCCCGACTCTGAACGCCTCATCCGCCTGAGAAGCAGACATCATCTGAGACACTGTGCAGGGGATTATCTGCGTCGCACGGGTTCTCTGCAAAACACACATGCATGCCAAATTCAGTGCTTCCCTGGTGTGTGCAACAAATATTCACATTATTACTCTTTATGAATTACAATTAATTACAAAGGGGACAGAGAGTAGACATTACCACAAAAAGCTTCAGAGGAATGTAAAATGACCACAAATCCACACAAAATAACCACATAGTACTCTAGTGTGTCCTATATTGAAAATTAACACTTATTTGCTGGTGAGATTCCTCAGAAAAGTCATTATTTACTGCATATACAAACATTTTAGTAATAAGGTCTTTCTCCAAAAAATTCACTGTTGTCAGAGGATGCTACAACTAGCCTAACTTCAGCATTTTGACTTCTTCTCCTGTTAATTACATTAGTGCTTTGGTTGATGTGTGCACTCTGCTGGCATAAGATGTACTGCACCATATGTGAGGTGCAGATAAATGACACACAGACAAAATGAAACAGACATTGTTGGTTAATTGAACAACCAATTATTTACCAGTTGAATTCTTAATGGCAATTAAATAACTGATAATTAGTCATCAACATCCCTACTTAAGATGTTTCAAGGCCAGTATGTAGTCTACTGCTCACTTGTTGCCTCAGCATTTATCTGTCAGTGTTTTCAGTCACACTCCTTGCAGTGTAAGGAGTTGTTGTCAGTGCTGGAGTAGTAAATTGTGACTTTAGGGAAGAGATTGCTGCTCTAACTAATGTTCAGGATAACTAACCCCTTTCTTCTCTCCTCCCTGGGATAAAGCAGGTGATGCGAAGCCTCCTGGAGACTGAGTGTAACCTCCGCCTGTAGCGGAATCATTGTATCCTGCTGAAAAACACAAAAAACATGGACTCATGAATTCAAACATAAAAGACTAAATGTATGTAGTTTGATAATTACCCTACCCATGTTAAAGCCAATATCTGCTGAATCGGAGCCGATAATACTGCTGCATTCCCATGTTTAAAAGTGTGATCAAATGATGTATGTTTCCCAAACTATGTTTTGATATTTTTTTATTTGAGGCACAAGTATGTAAGTGTGTATATAATATTTCAGTATTAAATACTATAATTCTCTCTTTTCAGGACATCAAAAATTGGAATAAGCTTCCAGTTTTTTAGAAAACCTGCACAGATTAACACATTTTCTCTCCAGAAGTGATGAAATTGAGTTTAAGTCATCATTCATTTAATAAAAACACTTTTTACAGACTTAGATACACTGAGAGTATCAATTCTGATACTCTATACTGGACATGTGTATTTTATAATTAGATATATTATACTGTCCATTTATACCGTGTGCTATAGTGAGTGTGTACAGTATGTGTGTGCTCTCCATTTCATTGTCTGTTGACCTGCTTCGGGGACAACTGTCTGAGACTCGTGTATCTTGTACACTGTCTCTGATACACACAAATAACGTAAGCTTAACTAATAAGGATATACTAATATGGCATATATTTAGAATTTCCTTGTAGAAAAGTGTGATTTTTAGCCTGTGCTTAGTTCAGCCCCTGCTGTGTGTAATAGTTTGACTTTATATACCTCTGTAGCACCGTTTTTGCTGTTTCAATCAGTGAAACCTAATTAAGAAGCGGTTTAGTTGCCACTGTTTTTATTTACACCACACACGACAACATTTAACCAACTGTCACCCAAAACACAACAAAACAATGCTAGTTACAAAGCTACTTAAAGCTAACGTTAGCCGGAGTCTGACAACGTTCAACATGCACTCCTGAACACGTCGTAAACACAGTGGTGTGGACATTAAACTCACCCTGGTTCCACATGTAGGCAGCTCGAGTTTAAGTTAATAAAAATGAAAAAAGAAATAGTTAAGAGTGACACTGTGGCGTCAGGACAACACAAGCGTGTAGGTGCCTTCTTCCTCCAGTGGTCCCGCGTCAAACTCAAGACACAGCGCATGCGCAGAGCAGAAATCCCGCGAAATGTACAAGCCCGTGGAGGGACAAAAGGAGCGCATGCCCTGGGTTTCGCTTGTCAGGCAGCCGTACCTCTCTCATTATGTATGCTGTATGTGACACTAGTCTCCAACACTCTGCTATGGTTTAGTATGTTCAGCAGAAAGTGTAGTTAATAGGAGTTTTCACTCAGGTGGTGTACATTCTTAAAGTACGAGTGCCTGAAAGACAAAGCTCGGGGGAGAAATTGTTTTCAGCAACTGTGTTGCTTTCGAGTTCTGTGGGAAATCTAGCTTTCACTGACAATGTCAGTCACCTGTCTATGTGGTGTATTATATTAATTTAAAATTATGTTACTTCTGTACCATCTGTGTTATTTTCCGTTATTTCTATACATGTTTATATGTTATGTTTATTATGTAATGTTGCAGGGCGATCTTATCAAGAGTTTGCCTTCAATGGCCGTTATCCCTGTTAAAATTAATACTAGTTTGAAAAAGCTTGTATCACGTTATTTTTGTTCAGTTAAAAAACAACTGGGAGTAGAAGTATTATAGTCCTTGTAACGTTAGAGTAAAAACATTAAGTCCCTTCACGAACAACCTATAAATATTACAATATTATACAGAATCGACGAGAATTGCCTGAAAGCAGCATACACCCCTTGTTGGTGTACAGTACACACACACACACAGATACAGATATATTCACCAAAGAAATCCAATACGTGTAATCTTTAAAATGTGTCTGATTTGTGTGAATAATAGAGATTCATTCAATGCTTAATGTGTAAAATGTAACTGCAGTTGCCTGTAAAAAAGTTGGAGCTCTGGTTTTATCTTTAGCCTAAATAAAAATAGTTGTGGAGGGTTGGAGATGGCGTCTGAAGCCTTTTTATAGTCTTCTCAAATTTGGAGCCTATAAATAGTTTGATTTCCTTCATCCTCGTACCAGTTGTGTTACAATACAGCTACTACTGTACATTAGAACTCAGATGTTAATATAAACAATTCTCCTTTTCATTTTGATTTCTTCATTACAGGTGTGGTGTGGCCCACAATAAGCAACAGCAGGCTGTTTTATATCTGAAAATATAGAAGGTGAGAGAGCTGAGAGAATACCCTCACATATAAACACATGGGTAAAGGATAATTCAGGCCTGTGATGAGTCATAAAGATCTGTATCTTATCTTGCTTTGCCCTTAATGGACTTACCTCTCAAACCTCGGCTTGACTTTTGACGGCTGTTTGCTTTCTTTAAAGCGTTCAGCATGTTGGCAGTGAAGCTGCTCCTGTGCTACCTGCTGCTCAAAGAAGTCCAGCCACTGTCGGGTAAGTACAGAAGCCAAATATACCCAAGTAATCACCCCGCTTTTTTAAATGTTTCTAAAAATACTCCTGTTACTGCACCTTCCTGTGTGCAATACAACATTGTTTTTATCCAGGAAACTTCTGGCACATCACAGATCTGCACTGGGATCCAACGTACACACTGACCAATGCTCCTGAACTTGTATGTGCATCGAGTGGTAAACGACCTGCACCCAACGCAGGACAGTTTGGAGACTATGAATGTGACTCACCTTGGCACCTCATCAACTCTTCTGTCTATGCAATGAAAGATATTCTACCTGACCCAGACTTCATCGTGTGGACAGGGTATGTACCTGTAAATAAATCAGAAACTTAATTAAACAAAAATTATTGTATTGTGCATTGCGGAAATAAGACACAGTGAATTGATCGCAATATGACTCATATGAGAGACTTGAAAAGGACAATCCAAGGACACATTCTGTCCTTGGATTTATTAAGAGGGATTTCAACCACCATAGTCATAAAATCTCTATTCATTTTTTTTTTTTTACAACAAAGTACAACTGGTAAATTTAATTACATGTTTTTGTTATTATTATGTTTGGTAAAAAAAATTGTTTTTAGCAGCATAAGTTATTCTTTGTAACTTAAGTTTCATGTTTTTGCTACGGTACTTGTTAGCGTAATTTTTTGTAACTTTGTCACAGTACTTGTGACGGAGTATTAGGGCCACATTGAGAAAAAACTGTTTTCACAGACTTCAAGAATAAAGTCATACTGTACATTTATGAGAATAAAGTCGTACATTTACGAGAACAAGGTCGCTATATTCTAACCTGTTGTTTTAGAAGAGGAGAGTTGTTAAAATGAGGGCTGTGGAGCATTTTGTGGAATTGTAGTTTAGATTAGGTTTTACAAACGCTGCAGTGGACCAGTTAAAGCTATTTCCCCCTCCACAAAGTCTGTCTGGTGTTTTCTGCAGAAAAGATGTGTTTTCTTGCTCTACTTTTCTAAAACGACAGGTTAGATTATTACGACTTTATTCTCGTAAATTTACAACTTTAATCTCATAAATTTACGACTATAATCTCATTAATTTATGACTTTATTCTTGTAAATTTACGACTTTAATCTTGTAAATTAAGACTTTTAAATAAAGACTTTTTCTTTTTTGTAAATTAAGTTACATGTGTTTGTTACGGTACTTGGTACATAAATTATTTTTAGGTTAGTGACATGTTTTAACATTTTACTTTACTTTAATATTTTGTAGACAGAAGTTCAACTTTCCCCTTTATCTGTAACCTGTCTACGTTTAAGAATACTTTTAGTTATTGCTATAATATTGTGAATCACAATTGACTGTGTCGTCCCATGGCTAGTTTGAGTTAAGTCCCAAGTCCACCTTTCATTCATACCTGTTTTATGAGATGTCTTACACTAGGATCATAGCTTGGACCGTGCACAACATTTCTATAATGTCTTTTGTAGAATTTAATCCTTTAATAAAATACAACAAAGGCAAACTATGAACAAACTGTGTTTGGCTTCTCAGAGATGACACCCCACATGTACCCAATGAGGACTTAGGGGAAGATGCCGTACTGGACATTATCAGCAACCTCACACACGTCATCAAACACGTCTTTCCACGTAAGTGTGTGCAGATTTATTGGACATCAGAGATGAAAATGAATGCCACTGTTTGAGCATTGACTGATTCACTTGTATCAATAATGGTCAGAGTCAAGTTAGCATCAGCAACAGCCACAATCCTTGGTTGGCTTTCACAGTGTTTGTTGACTTACTTTTAAAAATGGAAAAAATGGAAGTGGGACATTTTTGTAAAACATGAAACCATCCAGACTGTGAAACATGTGAAGCATGCGTATCACACTGAAAATGAAATCTATGAGACTTTAGGGTTTATTTGGAATTAGCTTCCCATAGATGCCACAACACTCAGCGAATCAAAGCTCTGCTGTCACATGACATGAGATTGTAACCATTAGAAAAAAAGAAAGTGATTATTGATAATATAGATGGCTGCAAAAAAGTGAACATATGGGCCCTGACACATGTAAAAATAGTGTGAAACTGCAGCGGGTCAGAGGACACAAACTGCGGAAGCAGTCTTTACTGCACCCCCAGGACAGATTGTGTTCACACATGCAAGAGAAAGTGGCCACACATGGGCAAAAATACATGAAAATGGATTTTAAAGTAAAATGCTAAATACCCAACTACAAAATACAGCTGCCAGAGCATGTATCAAAATAAAATGAATTTAATATTTAAATGTAACATCATATTACCATTCAATAGAATCATATCCAAATCAATTAAGCTACTTCGAAGGCAATAATTATGACATGATCAACATGTTCTAATTTTGAATGTGCATGAAGCACTTTGTACAAGTTGTAAACGATAGCACTAAACCTTTTAAAAAGGATTGAGAAGTATGTATTTAATGTTTTAGTATGAAATACTGCTAATCCCTGAATGTGGCTACATGCTTACTGATTCCGAAGACACATTCAGGATGCATCACTGAACCTGAATGTTGTCCACTTGTGATCAGCTTCACCGTTATGATCAGCTGGGATTGCCTCCAGCCTTCATTTCTTACATACAGTGCCTTTAAAGTCCAGATTATATCATGGCTGAAATCAATCCGGTCATTTTCCCCATCACACATAATGTTGGTATAAATGTGATGTTGTCGTCACCATGTTTTTTAAACATCGATGTCATTCTCAGGCACTAAAGTGTACTCTGCCCTGGGAAACCACGATTACCACCCGAAGAACCAGCTGCCTGCAGGCCCCAACATCATCTACAGCCAAACAGCCCAAATGTGGAAGGACTGGTTGGAGCTTCCGTCCCAGGAGACATTTAAAAAAGGTTAAACCACTAACATTTACTCTTCCGTGTGAGTCGTTTGTGAGCACACGTCCGAATATGTTTGCTGCAATGTCCCCTCTGTACTGTAGGTGGGTATTACACAGAGAGGCTGCTGGGTCAACCCGGTCTCAGGATGCTGGTCCTCAACACGAACCTCTATTATGACCAAAACAAGTTGAACGTGGGCTTGGACGATCCAGCGAGCCAGTTTAGCTGGGCCGACCATGTTCTCACAGAGGCTGCTAAAAACAAGGAGAAGGTAAAGCACCTCGTCTATCGATGACTCTGGCAGATTCATACTCAGAAATACGTGTTGGGAACTTCCACTAGCATTAATGGCTGTTAGGTGTGAATTATAGAGAACAGTAGAACTCATAATAAGCAGTTACTTCCTCTTTTTTTATGCTTAATATGAGTAATTGTGGAAAAAGAGGGTGTTAAACAGAGTGACCTTTATGTTAAGCTCTCTCTGTGATGTTTTTTTAAATAACTGACTTTCATCACCAGGTCTACATAATTGGCCATGTCCCTCCAGGGTTCTTTGAGAAGAAGAGGAGTAAGCCGTGGTTTGTGCCTAAATTCAACCAGAAATACGTGGATTTAATTCAGAGGCATCATTCCGTCATCCTCGGGCAGTTCTTTGGCCATCACCATACTGACAGTTTTCGCATGTTCTACAGTTCAGAGGGTAAAGTCATACTTTTAAGACACGTCTTTAAACCACATAACCTTCACCTGCTATGGCATTAGAGCCCAGATGTTAACATGACCGTCTGAAATCCCCTGGGTTAACAAACCTCCTTAAACATCAAAGGTAAGGACCCGACACAGCGTATAAAGACATGGGTCAAGGTTAATTACAAGTGAACTGTTCTTGTGAGCTTAAAACGCCACATTTCTCTGTGGACATTGGCACACGATTTATAAACATTTACATTTTACAGTCAGAAAAGGCTGTTTAACAGCGAGACAAAGTGGAGAACATGTTTTAAGATATCATAAGCGGCTATAGGTGTATTGTGTGAACCTTTTTTCTTTTTCCTTTTGTTTTTTAAATGCTGGCATTCATGTTTTCAGTCATGTCTAAAGCTGTGAGTCAGTAACTCATACAGAAACCTGAACCTTCTATTTAAACTCAAGGTCTACAATTAAACACAGAGACAATTATATGTACTGTACGTGACAGAAACAGTGAGAGCAGAGTGTGGTTAGCTGCCATATCTCAGAAAACACAGCAAAGCAATACACTGCAAAGGTTACGAGTTAAGAGAAGAAACAGACTTATTTAGAAGATGATCAGCTGAGACGGTGAGAGACAGACGTGTGGACAGGCACATGATTTTTCTTTTCTCACATAATGAAGTGTTCAAGGTTTTTATATATATATATATATACATATATATACATATTTATATATACATACATATGTGTGTATATATATATACATACATATACACATATATGTATATATATACATATACATATATATGTATACATACATACATACATATATGTATATATACATATATACACATTCATATACATATATATACATTCATATATATATATATATATATATATATATATATATATATATATATATATATATATACAGTTGCCAATCAGTAGGTTTTCTTTCACTTATACAGGCTCTCCTATCAGTACGATGTTCCTCAGCCCAGGGGTCACCCCGTGGAAAACGACACTTCCTGGAGTGGTGGATGGAGCAAACAATCCTGGGATTCGTGTCTTTGAATATGACACAAAAACACTTCTAGTCAAAGTAAGTCAATGGCAGACTGTGATTTCTATGCCAAGATATGAGCAACCTCTTGATGTATAACAGCGATTTTTATTTTTGAACACACTCAGGATGTGGTGACATATTACCTGAATCTGACGTACGCTAATATGGCCCGAGGGCGCTGGGAGAAGGAGTATCGCCTCACAGAGAGCTACAGAGTACCAGACGCCTCCCCGGCTTCCATGCACCAGGTCCTGGAGCGCATCGCTGAAGACCATTGCTACTTACAGAAATACTACGAGTACAACTCTGTCAGCTATGACCTGTCAGAGTGCGACAGTGACTGCCGTGTTGACCATGTGTGTGCAGCCAGAGAGGTAGACTACACCAGGTATGAGCACTGCCTGGCAAAAGAAGGGGCAGCTGCCATTTATGGTGGGTTTCTGCCAGTCCTCTCTGTGGTGCTTAGTCTGGTGTTGTCCAGTCGATAATCCTCATCCATCACCGTCGTGTAAATTGTGAACATGTAAATATTTGTTAAGATGATAGTTCATGTTATTGAAGTGTTGTACGAGGTACTGACACAGGTACTGACACAGGTACTGACACAGTGTCAGCAGTGACAGTGCTGTGCACTCTCCCTGCTCTGGGAACCATCTTGAGGTTTTCGGTCAGTGAAATATGAAAACTGATTTAAGCCACTTAACCAAAGGTAGATTATAGATTATAGAATCTACCACATCTTAAGTCAATGATCCACTGCTTAGCCTGTTCAAATGTGTTGTACATGAATTGGATATTTGAAGCCTTAGCATGTTAATCGTGATTAAGTAAGGGTCCGGCGTGAACGCATTTGTTTTTCTAATTCCATTAATCATATGCAGTGTTTGGCACTTCTGTTGTTCACACATGGTGTGTCGTAGCTGCTTCCTCGATGAGGTTAGAGTCAGCTGGTGATGTTTGCTGTGTGGCATATGCAACTAAATAAATAACCTAGAATTCGTATTGCGCTTCCTTTGATCTGTGATAATCAAATCATTCTGAACCTAAAGCTCATTTAGTAACGTCCATTGCTTTACATGGGGTACAAAATACGAACAACACGCTCTTAACTTTACCTAAGTGACACAAATTGACCAAACAAGTCTCAATAGACTCTGGTGTGGAAGAGGAAGTGGTTTACAAACTTCAGTTTCCAGTTGTAAAAAGGCTGACTCATCGGAAGATAAAGGTGTGGCCATATTGTAAGCTTGAGATAAGCAGGCTTAGATTTCATGATGTGAACTTTTTGTTAGGAGGCCAAAATATGTGTCTTCGCTGGCAGCGAAGGATCATCCGCTGTGTCTCAAGCTGGTTTGTGTCGCAAGGGGTGAAAAAAAAAAAAACCTCAACAATACCTTATGATCAAGTTTGAATGAGTTATTAACGAGAAGTTAAGCAGGAAAACACAACCTTTGGCTTTAGAGTCTAGTGCGGGCTCTTCACCTTAAATACACTTCATTTCCAGTCAATCACTTGTGATAAGTCTATGGTTAAATGATAATATCAGCAATTAAAAAACAATAAATCTTGAACAATTAACTTATTCATGTCCATGTCACTTAAATGCTATGTAATCTGTTACTCACATTAAAGATTAAGCTGTTATCTCGTCTGACTCTAAGAAGATGTAATGAGTTTTTGATTACTGCCAGTAAACCAGAGGATTTTAAATGGGACTTTGAACTTGTTGTGATGACATATTTATTGAGTATTGATGTGCGTAAGCAGTGTATTAGATCCATAAATAACCCTTATGTTCACACACTGTGGACTTGACAGTGTAGTTCAGTAAGTTCACATGATTAGAACCTGTTTAGCTGAAGTAAAGGGCATCGTCGCTGCTTCAAGAGCTTTGCTGTAGTCTTGGAGACTGAATTTGGTGCAGATTGGAGCGGTCATCTTTCCCTGCTTGATGAGGGAGCACAGTTCATCCAGCATGGCTCTGAACACACCTTCATCTGAGGGGACAGTGAGGAGAATGGCCCGTAAAATTTCGTTTAAAAAGAATAATTTGAGTATCTTGATCTATGACAAAAGACATGCTGACCCACCACTTGTGTGGTCTCTCTTCCACTGTGTGACCCAAAATCCCCGGACCTTAACATCCTTAAAAATGAGAGCACTCTGGAGAGCGTTTGAGTGGACAAAGGTTAACAGTAAGTAATAATGTCTCAGTGAAATGTGATGATAAAGGACTGAGGAGGATGCATCTTACCACGGGGACAGTAACTGGCTGTTTGGCCATCCCACCATACGTCACCATGGAGCCTCCAATTCTGGGAAAAAAAAGACATTTAATCATTAGTTTTTTTTCTGCAGTACAATTATATTATGATGTTTAATAAAGATTAGTCAGCGTTCTCACTGAAGATGACGAAGCAGTTCTGTTGCACTCTTGCCTCCGACTCCATTTAATGCCAGTTTTGGCTTTGGACATGTCTGTAAAATAAAACACAACGCATTGAGAATCTTACACCGACAGACAAACTCACATGATAATATATTTAAAGTGATAGTTTAGGTTACTTTGACATGTGGCTGTACACATAGACACTAACAACAGGCTCCTGTAATGAAATCTATATCTGTTTAACTATAATATCTTAATAAGCTTGAAGAGTCTTGAAAGCTTTTGATTTACTGCTGCCTCAATTGGAAGATTTGTTTCACTGAGGTAAACCTGAGTATTTTAAGTCATTTAAGTCATTTAAGTATTCATATACTTAAATTACTTAATTGCATGTTTGAACTCACTGGTGGAGGCAGCGGTGGACCAAAAGCTTTAAAAAAACGCCACTTTTCTCAGTGGACCTTGGTTCAGGGACGGGTTTTACAAGGCAACAAAAAATTCAGTGTCCCGTTGCAAAAAGAAAAGTCTAAGAGCGAAATAAAGCTGCAGACATACTCTTACAATATCATAGATTAAAATCCTTTTTTCATGGGAGCGAGCTGGTTCCCGGCACAGTGGGAGAGCCAGGGACAGAGTCCGTGCTGAATATGTGCCAGAACCTCATACAACCACACTTCAAAAAACCGGCAAACTTCAGACCCACAGACCTTGAACAGTTCCTTGATCTCAGGCCGCCTCAGCGCCTCTTCTTTGATCACATGAGTTGCTCCAATGGCCTTCAACCTATCACTGAGATGTGTGAACTCTGGCCTTTGAAAGGGAAGAAGAGAATCTTCATTATAGTCATAAAATCAAACACACCCATACAAAAAACTCTTTCTGTGCGTTACCCTAAGAGAAAAAAAAACACTACTACTTAATGGCCAGGGACAAATTCATAACCAGACCCAACCAGTTGCTCAAGTGTCTTTACACATTTAGTGTTGTTAACCTGTCTCGGATGACATTGATTGTGTTTACTCCTCTTGCAGCAGCAATCTGTATGACTGCCTGTCCCACTCCACTGTTGGCTGCATTCTGGATCACGGTGTCGCCTGAAAACACCACAGATGAACACAGAGATTCCTACGTGAAAGACATTTGAAGCCATAAATTACCCCCCACACTCTGCTGCACCAAAGTCAATTGAGAAAATCAGTGTTTTAGCGTTTGTGGACACATGAGTTGATGATCTACTGCTGCTTTTTAGATACGTTTGTGTCTCTTGGAACACATTTGCACTCACTGATGGAGGCAGCAGTGATTCAGCAACTCCTGTTTGCTGTGATGTAAAATAGCTGATTTTCTCTATGGACTTTTGTGCAGGGAGTCAGCAGTTTACATGTAACAGTACCTCAAACAACCACACTTAATAACCCTGAGCCATCCCTGTTTAGAGTTGTTTTATTCAACAGTTCCTTCAAACAAGACACCAATAGTAAAAAAAAAAATGGATTCCTCATCTGTCTGGACCTGTTTACCTGGTTTAAGATCTTCAAAATCAGAGAGCATCCTGAAGGCAGTGCACGGGTTCACCCCCAGTGTGGCAGCAGACAACAAGGGAATGTTATTTGGTAGGGAGATGACATCTTCTTCTGATAGCACTGCCTCTGTCCTCCATGTCCCTGCTCACACAAAGACACAAACGTCATGTTGTGAGACATTACTGTGCCCTTCTTCTCTCAGGCCGTGTCCCAATGTCCACCCACCCTCACAGACTCACTGGCTTAGTGAAATCATTTAGTGTGTGAGGGCCCTCTAGTGGTCATTTTAAGCACTTTGTGGCCACTTTGCATGTTTATCTTTGCAGACTCAAAAAACTGAACATAGAATTGACCGACACTGTTGTTGACATTACAAGACAAAAACCTGTATATGTTATTATGTTCTTAAGTTTATTAATCAATGCACTAAAAGATCATTTGTATTTAAATAACCCCTCATTGAGACTGTAAGGAAGTTGATAAAAAGTCTAAAACTCAACACAATAACCAACTTTTTGGCATTATCAAGGTATGAAACAGAAAGTGTTGTCTCACTGTGTTTGTAACATTTGGAGCTTCTCACACTCCAGACACTTAACAGGTGACATCAAGTCCATGAGGGTTTGGGGCTTAAAGGTTCAGAGGGGGACATTGGGAATTTCAAGCTGTGATTTACCTAGACCAGCATCTTTTGGAATGACCCAGTCTCCAGTTTTGAGGGAGTTCACCTGGCTGCCCACCTCTATGACTTCAGCCACACCTTCGTTGCCCCCAACAGCCGGGAGGTCAGGCAGGATGGCATACGTACCTGAAAAAACACTGTTTAGATAAAGGACTTTCTGTAAAAAAAGGACTGTTCAATGTTCTCTTTCTCACCTGTTTGTATGAATGTTTAAATTAGGTTACATCTATAAGATGTGACGTATCACATGATTTGTAAGCACTACTCATTTCAAATGCCTTCCCCAAGAAGGGCATTTAAAATAACATATGTACAGCATAACCACATATGGAAAAACTTGTAAAACTGGGAATTTATCCAACTGTTTACCTTGTATCATGTTGATGTCAGATGGGTTGATAGGAGCTGCCAACATTTTAACTAGGACATCCTTTGCACCTATAGGAGGCAGATCTATATCCTCTAATCTGGTGACAAGAAAGATTCTCTTTATCTGACATAAAAATGAATTATGTATCTCAACAAAGAAAAAAATAAACAATGTTATTGTTTTAAAGCAAACACACCAATGCACCACATTATTCAAGGTAATAATATGAATGTATTAATAGGAAAAACAATGCATTACGATATTCATCAGTTTGCAAAACAATTAAATATATAGTTTACACAGTTCTTTATTTTTTTATTTTATTTTATGACACTGTACATTTACTTTATCATTGGTCTTCTCACAGTATAGGCTGCCTTGGGTACTGGGACCATTTGTCAATTTTTACATTATAGTTTAATCAATTATTTTCTTAGACTAAAAATGCACTTAATTCAAACGGACATCCATCAATAAGGTAACTGTTAAGTGTTAGAAAATACTTGGAAAAAGCAATAATAATATGTCCAGTTTGTCTGCAGGTGGCAGTAATGAGAATTTTCAGACATGTGGTACCCTACAATACAGTACGAAGAAGACGCCACACTCCTGGATAAGACACTCAGCTGTGACACTAATGCGTTCTCACGTGTGATTTCGAACAATATATTTCACTCTAATAAGAGAAAATACTGATATAATGGAGAGGAAGTGGTTCATATAACCCACGTGCGTGTGGTTGACCACCCAACTCCAGTGACAGGACAGAACCGCCCTATATTTACTATATGGAAACAAGTTACATGTTGACTACAGCTACGTAGTGAAACGTTAATTTAAATATGATTTAAACAACGCTCTTACTGAACGACTTGAGCCGGGTCTCCGTGTTTACTGTACACAAGTGCTTTGCATGTTTGTGCGCGAGGTCCAGCTGAATGAGTGAAGTGACACGCGTTAGCATTGTCGCTTAGCCTCGTTAGCTTTAACAGAGCAGCGGTGAAGGTCGTCCGGCTCCTGGAACACACTCTGAGAAGTGGCAGCCGCATTTCCACGCAGGACTTCGGTCAATTAAAAACGAGAAATAACGACAGTGAGCCGTGACAGTGCTCGTACAGCCAGAGTCCTCCTCACAGGGCGGCCATGTTGGACAGAGGTTTCGTCAATTAAAAACGTAAACAAAGAACAGCGTCCCTTGTGGAGAAAAGCAGTACTTCTACTGAAATATACAAGGTTTCAAGGTTTTTATTTGCCATTTGTGCTTAAAACAGATAGTCCAGACACATTGGAAATCTTGTGCGGGTTCTACGAGTCAGTTTTAGAAGACAGAAACACAAACTTAAGTATAAATATAAAAGTATAAAAGTAGACCTCAAATTAAAATCTACACAGAGTATAAAAAATATTAAGAAAATGTAGATGTAGAAGTAGAAACAATAAAAATAAAAATATACAGATATACAACACCCTTTTATGTATATATATATATATATATATATATACGTATACATATATACATATATATATATATATATACAGTACACATACATACACATACATATACATATATACATGCACATATACATAGATATACATGCACATACACATATGAATTGCAGTATTGCACTGGGATGTATTGCACATTTATCAGGGAGAGGAATATTGCACAGAATATTGCACATGGTTAAGGTGAGGTAGTGTAGTTATTTTACAGAGAGTTCAGTGGTTAAAAAAGCGAGTTCTGTGTGTTATAATGCTGTCCACTCTGTTGTGCCTCAGGTTGTACTTGCAGCGTTTGTGTTTGAGCAGAGAGTGAGTCTCTGCTGATTCGCTCTGCTCTTTTCCTACAACGCTGCGTATACATGGAGTCCATGGTAGGAAGTTTTGTCCCAATAATCCTCTCCGCAGTCTTTATGACGCTCTGCCTGTGTGGTGTTTCCGTACCAGACAGTGATGCCTGTGGTGAGGATGCTCTCTATCAGTCCTCTGTAGGCCAGGGTGAGAGGGCGGTGGTTCAGTCCAGCTTTCCTGAGCAGCCTGATGAAGTACATTCTTTGCTGGGCTTTTTTCACTGTGGCTGTGGTGTTACAAGCCCAGCTCAGGTCAGATGTAACCTGCAGTCCCAGGAATCTGTAGCTGTCTGTCCTCTCCACCTCGGTCCCATACACGGCATACGCGGCAAAGGCTGCCCTCCTCAGGTTCAGTGTGCGACTTAAAGGAGGGTTTATTGGTAGGCAATAATATACTACCTATTAGTAAGTTTATTTAGGTATTCTAAGCTCTAAAATAAAACATGTCTTGTTTGTGTAGCCTTAAGCAAGGGGCTTATTTTATGGAGGCTGCCACCATGTGTCTACGGGAGCCCGAATGGACAAACCAGAGTTTAGCGGAATAATTTCTGTAATGTGTAAACCACTGTTGCCCTGTTGGAAGATGGAGAACTGAGAAGAGAAATCCTCAATGTCTATTGTCTGCAGTCACGCCATATTACAATTGTAAAGAACTGACTTTACTGATAATCTGTAACTCAAATTATTGATCGTTGTTTGTAAGGTTTGTTTATGTAGAGAATGTTACACAATATCAAAGCATGTATTGCAGTCTCTCTCCCTATTTATCATGGCACTGACTTTATTTCAAATTAAGGTGTACAATGACAAGGATGGAAGTATTTAAGTATAAGTAAGTGTTTCTATAGAATGTATATATTGGTAGTATTTATTTTATAAACTTGTATACTATATATAGAACACTGAAGTGTTTATTGACCTTGGAAATGTTAATAACCACAAATGAAAAGCACACATGAATATCGACATTTATTAGGAAATGGAGCAGATCTTTACACATAGAAACATAATCACAGTAATACTTTGAAAAGCCTACATGCTGCTCATCATTGACAAACTACAGCCATCAAATTGCCTGAGATGGAGATACTTGTAGGATCACGGCAGTAAACGCTGATAATATTCACCAGTAATAAATGCACATTTCTTTTTACATTTTTTTTTTGGAAGTATAGCTCTAATCATTTACCTGATAGGACACAATACCACAAATCAAATGGCTGATGGTCACAAACAAGATGTACCTGTTTTCCTGAGAGCACAGTTTTAAACAGATCCTTAGATTTTTTTTTTCAAGATATATTTAACTCATCTAACAACCAAAAAAAAAATCACAACAACACACCACTGAGGGGTCAAACAGGGTTGGTGCCATCACAACATCTGTCATAGACTCAGTTTTCAAATTAGAGCTTGTAAACATGGAAGTCCAGCAGATTATTGCAAACATTACAACACTTTCATTCAACCTTTGCTTCAATAGTGGGTGCAAGAATCACGTTAAGAGTTTGACAGATGAGGTAGATCATGGAAAGTGATCTGAATGACCCTCTTTTCAACGGAAAGAAAAGGAAGTGTAAAGCAAAAATGCAGACAATTAAACTATGTATTCTAATCATGGCATTTTAACACAGTAACAATCTTTCTGTCCTTTCATATCCTGAGTGGAATTGTCACAACAGTGTTTCCCAGATGCGACTTTCAAACTTGGAAAATCCCTATAAACTACTTCAAAGCAGACGATTTGAGTGCTAATGACACATTCTTTTTGTCGAAGGCATTGATAGTCTGAAACACCAAGTATCGGCCATGTGTTGGGATGAGACAACCCCAGGTTATATACTACTAGCCCCAATCCCTTTAACAATATTCTACTACAGCCCCATCTACAACGATTATAGAGGAAAAAATACAACAATAGTGGAACATTTTCTTCACATCATATCATGGCATGTTATGTCAGAGAGGAGAAAAAAAAATAAAGATCATCACATCATCATACAGCGTGTGCATGAAAAGTTGAGTCAAAAACGCTTTGAATTCTCAATGTTTTATCATCGTATACTCATTTTTTTTTAAGACATTGAAAAACAAACGCTACCAAACCCATTTTCACTGCCTCGGTCTTGTCCTGTGTTTCACATCACGGTGATAAGCAAAAAAAAAACCCAACTTTGTCCTGAACAACCACTCCTCTACTCTTTGCAGTCAATCTGAAGTATTCCCTGAGTTTTCAGATCGACATTTCCTGAGATGAGACTAAGAGTGGAGATACATTCCTTTTTTTTTTCTTCCAACCAGCAACTGAATGTATGTGGCATATGAAAATCTAAAAAAATATAATATAAAATATGAAACCTATATTCAAAAAACCTTAAACTGAATATATATATGTAAAAAAAAAAAGAAATGAATGCATCTTACACGTGATTAGTGCAGAGTAACATTGCATTGGCTTTGGCATAGATAGCAATGACAATGTGCCTCTCTTTTGAAAGACTCATTGTGCACAAAACAGAAAAAAAATAATCATAAAATGCAAAAAAACGAATAAAAGAAACTCACAGTTTAAATCAGCTCTCATAATACTCTGTACCTGTACAGTATACTGTTACTCTTGTATTGCAATATCTGTGTTACACGGTATTCATAATGCTCTGAATTATTAAAGACAATGATTAATCAAGCACATGTACAAAGTAATACAAGTACCAAGAAACAAATATCAAAAAATGTGTTACCCAAATATATTCTCAAGTCATGTTATTGACGTTTGACAGTTTTCTGACGTCTAATCAAACGTTAGTTGCTGAGAGGCTTCGACGGGAGCAGGAGAAGCTGCAGCACTCTTGGATGAAAATAAATAAGTAGTATGTTTTTCTTTTTTAAAAAAAGGCTTTAGAATAACTTTACATTATATATTAATTGGGTGTAAAAGTCTCATCAGCGTCTCCTGTAAAATGGGAGTAAAAAGCTGATTAGCTAGCTAGTTCTACATGCCCCTCCGTGCGGGCTTGGTGTTCCTGAACTATGACCCTACTAAGGGTCACAGGGAGGTAATGTCTTAAATAACTACCTAGAAATGGACCGCACAGGATATAAACAAAAACACCAGCCTTCCCACTGGCAAACATCACGTCTGATTCTGCCTCATTTTATTCAAGTATCAAGAGGTGAGCTAGCTGGACCTCTCACTATCTCAGTCCAGGTCAAGTATCTTATTAAAGGTTATGTTGTACGTGTTTAGGGTGTAGTGTCACGTTTGACTGGAATTCTATCAAATCCATGTTGAGGTCATTATAAAACAGCAGCCAATCAAATGAGAATATACCACCGACAGAAAGACGACGAGGGGTCAAGCTCAGAGAAAGGTTAAAGAGTAATTTAACACCATACTGAATTGTTCCATTTGATGCTTGAGACTCATAGGATAGGTCTTTAAAGTGAGGTTACAGGAGGTATTGACACATCATCAACACTAGCTCTCACTGATAAGATGGCTGCCAGCGGGGTCGGAAGGTCAAACAGATTTTAACCACTCATGAGCAAAAGGCTCATGAAATAAAATCTATGCCTGCTTTTGTCTTCAATGTCTTTGGCTCTTTATCTCACAATTAGACTATTTCTGACTGGAAACTGTAGTTTATAAACCACCTACTCTACTGCACCAAAGCCCATAGAGGAAATCAGCATTTGTGGCTCATGGCGACACAGGAGCTTCTGGCCTCCCGCTGTCTTATTTGGTAAGTTTGTGCCATTGAGGTAAATATGAGCAAAGAATTTCAAACATTAAAGTGATATACACTGATTTTCTCTATGGATTTTGGTGTGGGGAGTGAGCGGTATACAAACTTGTATTGCAAGATAAATTGCCCAACACATTTAAGAAATCATAGATTTAAACATGTACAGATTTCATTTGCTGGGTTAAAATCTATTTTGTGAGAGTCTCAGGCTGTTTTATAGAAATGTTCTCAGCAAAGTCAGTGCTGATTAATGTGTTAATATCTCTGCTAATACAACCATGCTTAAAATAAATCTTAACCATCTCTAAGCTGCCTCAGACATGCACTGAAGTTTCCATATTCTCTGGAGAATGTCCACAGAAGACATTTCCTGTGGTCAGCTTCTGAATCAAATCCAATTCTCCAGACCTTCTCTGAAATTCATGTCTGAAAACAACTTTTAAATCTAACTTAAATCTTGGTCTCTGAGGAGCACATGACCTAGTGCGATGCGATCGCAGTATACTCAATCAGTCGAAAAACTTTCAAAAACCCATTTGTCCTCCACCTGTGGCCTGTGGCTCAAAGTTTCTGTTACTTTTAAAAACAGACAATCTGATATTCCGTCCAGCTTCACACAGCAACTGAATCACTGAGCCAGGTGACCCTGAGAAGTTCCACTAATGCGGCAACAACTGAATAATCAGGTCGGGTTAAATCACTCTTTAAGGAGGTATAATCACAAATAACAGCAGTCCTGTGTCAATACTGTAGTGCAAAAAGGATTTGATATAATCCCAGTCCAGTTTTCAATCTCCAAAACTGTTTTCTGAGAATATTTGGTTCACCATCAGTGGCTAGAGTGACACTTTTTCACCGCAGACCAAACTTGCACCAATGAGGTAGACAGTGCACCTTTAGACAGCCAGCACAATGCTGGGTGAAAAGAATGAAATGACATTTAAAAAGAAAAAAGAAGAAAGAAATAAACCTGACCAAAAGCTGGAAACCACTTCTAGTCTGACATTCATTTCGGCCCCAGGAAAACTGGATGGTCAATTGCAATATTGACAGTTGCCAATAGCTATAACCCTCAAACCCATCCCATGTGTTTTCACAAACCCTCCCACTTCCCATGCGA